>NC_081251.1:95289767-95639767 GCF_030490865.1 Poecile atricapillus
CTGATTTACACTGGCCCCAAGTCTGGCCTGTGACTTTTTCCCTTGGCAGTGAAGTTTCATTGACATGCTGCAAAGTGTGATTTCTTTCTAAATTGGGTTGATGTGGAGGCCTCAGCCTGAGACCCACCTAGACTCCCCCAACCAGACCTCATTGTCTTTCCTCCTGGTGAATTCACAGTGTGATTCTTTGATTGACTGCTGCCACCTGATGCTAAGAAAATGCCCTGAGTTCATACTAGGGATTGTTGGTTCTATTAAAAGCAATGTAGATAGAGTTTATTTGTCACTGAAGCATTTTATGCAGATGTTCCTACTTCAGAGATGTTCAGTCAGTTAGGTGTAAAGATGCGCTGAATAGGTCGCCATCACTTAGGGTCAGGGAAATGCCACCCCCAGACACAAAATTAGCATGGCTGACTGATTAATTGCCCACTGAAAAATATAACTACCCATGCATTTAAATATTTATTTTCAGGGTCTGGACTTCACTAGTGTTCTCTTTTCTAAAAAAAAAAAAAAAAATAACAGAAAAAAACTGCAGATACTCTTTCTAGAAAGGAAAAGTGTTGGCTGAATTACCATCCTGTGGGATTAATCACAATGGAATTCACATTACTACATGCAAAGTGTGTAATCCAGTCTGACATGAAAAATTGCTAATAACATCCCAAAAGGAAAGAGCTATGAATGGTTCTAATGCCTTAGGAGTAGGGACAATTTTTTTGGAACTCAGCGTTACAAGGTGAAGCCTCCAGAGGAAGAAAAAGCTGAAAAGTTGTGTCTCTTCAAAGCCCCCACAGGGCTTTGTTCATTATTGGGTTTGTTCACTGTTATGTTTGTGGGCTGCTCTCTGCAGCCTGTTGTACCAGGTTCAAAGAGGCCTGACCCTGCAGATGTGACTCAGGTACAGTAAAGTTGGACCTTAAAAGATAATTCTCAGTCTAAAAAAAAAGCCTGTGTGTCACTACAGCGGTGGAAGGCCTGGGGGCTAGGGGTTCAGGGATTTCACACTGCCTACTCCATGGAAAAGCAGCATTCTCTACCTGGAAAACTTTTAAATGCACAGGTAGAAATTGAATGGCAAAGGCCCAACTTAAAACCCAGGTTGTCACTTCCATGCCTAAAGCTGTCATGGGTGTAACCATGAGGTAGGAAGGAGAGATAGAACTTTGAGTATTTCGACTTCATGCTTCTTGTGTAATTGCCTCTTTCTCCTCTCCAGCAGCTTGGGAGGGAAGAAAGACAATTAGTGTTGGTCCTCTGGAGTGGATACCAAAATCAAAAGGTTTTGGTCTCATGAATTAACATCACTGTCTACTGCATAAATATGATTATCTACTCCTATTCCTGATTTCTGATATCATGTAGTCAGAAACTCCTTCCCCTTGGTTAGTACCCAGCAATACCAAGGGTGCTGAACAGTATGTGAGCATTGAACTGCATGAACAGAAAAGCATGTCAATTTTTTATAGCAATGCAAGTGGTATGGTATTTTCTATAGACATGTTACCAAATGCCTGAACAGCTGTGTGGTTATGGGGAGTTTTTAAGTAATTTTTTGAGCTGGAGTAAGTGAAATATTATAGTTAATTTCTTTTAATTATTGCTAGAATAGACCATCTCTAAAGCTGTGTCTTTCTGTGCACCCCGTTGAATGAAAAATTTCCACAGATGCTTTTGAGAGGAAAAAAAACCCCAAAAACATGTGGGGGCTGGATTTCACTCTCAGAGGTAGACAGAGGACTTCTCTGGGGCTTCTGGAAGCAGAGTTGGTCAGCTGGTGTCAGGGGGAGCTGATCTCATGCTTATCTGATGGCAGAACGTGGCTATCAAACTGCTGGTGTTTCCCTAACAATGATAGGTGAGCGAGGCTCCAGAGCTCTGTTGTATCAGATTGATCACACACATTTCCAGACAAGTTTTTTGAAAGTGGCTTCTAAAGGGACAAGAAGAAAAGCCTGAAGTAGAGAATGAGGGGCTGGCCTTGATCTGGCAGTGTGACATGAATTCAGTAAATCAGTGAGAGCTGCCCAAGTGTCTGTTTGCCTCAGGAATGGTTCAAGTGGCTCCTAGTGCAGGTCGGAGATCTCCTCTTGCCGGAGGGGACAAAGAATAGCAGTGAGGGAATACTTGCTATTATAAGCATGCTGGCTACTGGCCGGCTGTGTATTAGCAGTTCTAGAGCTGTGAAGCCATATTTCCGTGATAAAAGTGGAAAATAATACCTTTATGGAGATTACCTCAACCTTGCAACTGCCCTGCAGTTCATTAGAGTGATTGCTTTTGAATCATTTAAGGCATAGGGTGAGAAGGTGGTGCTGGTTCCTGAAACAACTACTTAGAATGAATTACTAAAGTTTGGAGGTAACTGTGGTTTTTAACATTCACCCATTGTTCAGGAGCTTCTGAGAGTGGCACGTTCCTTCCAGCTGGGTGTTTGACTCACAGTGACATTTGGAAACCACAAACGAGTTTAAAGCATCACAACTCAGAAACCACTTGGAGCACAATGCACCCGTTAAAGAGGTTAGGGTGGTATTTGTGTGCTCCTGAAAAAGAAGGAAAGACCATAGTGTCTCCTGAGAAAGTCGTTTTATGGGGTTCTTGTGCATAGCAGCCACAGAAGCAAGCCACTAGCTGAAGGCTTTCCGGTGTAGTTTTAAACTACAAACAACATTCAGAGATACCCAATTTCTTTAACTGCTTTCAGCACTGGTTGTGACCAAAGTCAAGCACAAAGGTACAAAGAGCTTTCTGTGTGTGCACAACTTTCATATTAGTTCTCACATGGAGAGGGGAACGTGGACATAAATGCACGGGTAAAATATCAAGCAGAGATTTCTTTCCTTAAAGACAATTGCGCTTGTTTCCCCTCCTGCTAATTTTATCCTATAAATCCCCTACTCTCCCTACTCAGACAGTAACATTTTGTTACCTACATTCTGTCAGTAGACTTTACAAAGATCTCCAACACATGTTATAAAAGTTATTGCTATAGTACTATATATAACAGCTTTGCATAAGAGAATAGAAGGCTGCCACATTTAGAAAATGCAGGTGCTATGTAAGCCCCTTTCTGAAAGAAAGAACTTAGCTCAGTTTCCTTTGAAGAACCAGAGACTTGAAATTGAAAACTGTATTAATGCCATTGTCTCCTTGTATCAGCAGGTTCCAGAGAGATTCCTGGAAGTGGCTCAGATCACGTTACGGGAGTTTTTCAATGCCATTATCGCAGGCAAAGATGTTGATCCTTCCTGGAAGAAGGCCATATACAAGGTCATCTGTAAGCTGGACAGTGAGGTCCCTGAGATTTTCAAATCCCCAAACTGCCTACAAGAGCTTCTTCATGAGTAGAGAGTTCAGCAGCTATTTATGAATGTATGAAAGTAGCAGTCCCCTTCTGATGCCCAAGTCATGTGTGTCTCTATTTTAATTTCATATATATGTGTATCGCATACATATATATATGTATATGAAATTTGACTGATCCCTCCTGGATATAAGTTTTCGTTCAGTTCCAAGGGGATGGTTATTTTACTTCAGCCTTTGGTTTACTTTTGCCCAAGACCCTTAACATTTGAAGAATCAACGGGGTTAATTTTCAGGGAGAAGAGTTTGGAAGCGTGTAAAAGCCTGTCTTAGCAAGTTAGGGCATTATGTTTAAAAATGCTTTGTCAGATTTATTGCTTGCTGCAAAGTGGCATTTTGTCTTGGTGAGACTAATGTCATGGCACAATACTACAGACAATGAAGTTTATATTATGTTTATACTGCTAAAGGTCTGAACTCTGTGGAGTCACTTCATAAGCTTCGAGCTTTTTTATTTGTATTTATATACTTTTTAATCAATAACTAGATTTTGTTTCATACTTCAAAAAAAATACATCTGTTTTAGGTACTCACTCCAAGAAGTGACACCCCAAAAAAGCAAACCCTATGCTTCATGTTTTCCTTACAGAAATGACAGATACCCTGCACCAGTAACCAACATGCCAGGTTCTTGTTTCTCTAAATTGCAGAAAGGGATGTTTGCACAAATCAAATACTGTTCTTGCGGGGTTAGGCCAGTAATTTCATGCACAATATCGTATCAACCACAGTAATTTTGGAATATGGTCAGCTTACTAAAGTGGAAGCATTTCACTCTCCATAGAGTAAAAATGAAACCTTCAGCATTGTATAATGAACACCATGTCTCAGTCTTACTTTAAGTGGCATAAGTCCCTAAGTTTATTCTTTTCTTAGTCCATTCTGCCTCCCAAGATCCCCTTTCCAGCATACAAAGTTTCCTGTCCATATTTGACATCTGTCCTAAAAAGCACTTTTTGAATGATCTTAGATAAAGTAGAAGAACCTTCATCTCACAGTGCTGAGGCAAAGGAAAGCAAAAAAATAAAAATAAAAAAAAAGGCTTGTTTGTAGCTATAAAGTATAATTAGTCTTTTCCTAATCAGAAGAATAAAAATTACATTTTCATAAAAATCTAATCAAGCATTGTACAAAAATCACAGTGTCCTCCTGGCTATGCAGGGTTCAGATACCCAAATTGGATTTTTAAAATTACAGTAAGTGCAGCTTTAAAAAAAAAAATAAATAAAATAAAGAAAAAAAAAGGAAAGAAAAAAATCTGTTTGGGCAACGTGGCTGCACTTGTCTTCTGAAGCTGGAGCTAGTGGTGACCAAAACCTGAGATACAGTGTAAAGTCCCTGATGGACCTGGGTTTGCCTGAATGCTACACCATGATACAACAGAAAGAAAGAAAGCTAGCTGCTAGTTCTAATGCTTTCTTTAGTGGCTCTCCTTTTCTCATGTTTTCAGAAAGAAATTGTCTCCAGAAGTTTGGGGGAAGGTTGAATATGCTATGGCACACTGTATTTGTCATTTTCTTTGTCGTCTTTTGTACGGATGCAGTAAGAATTTATTGTTATCATCAATAGTATTTTCCCCTACATAATTCAATCTAAATCTAGAGGAAGTTCCTAATTAGCTGTGAATTATATTTAGACCATTGAGGATATTGGTATCTTCTTTATTTTGAAATTGCATTTTGACTTTGGAGAGTGAAAGTTTACCCATGTGACTAAAGAGCTGACCTGATCATTGCAATTTCACTTCATTTACAAATACTGCTGATAGACAGAAATGTATGAAAGCAATTATTGTTAGCAGAAAGCCTTAAAAACCTGCTGACTTCAAATTAAACAGCACAATCCTCCGATTCCCTGTCATTCTTTTCAAGCACTGGCAGTATCTGTGGAGTATAGGCAATGCAGACAATAGCATGGGATGAAGTGCCAACATTTTCACTATGCATTAAAAGCAAAACAAATCTTGATCTTAGACTCCCTGAGAGTACCTAATACTGTACGTATCCTTACAGTAGACAGGATTTCTTTTTTTCCTTTTTTTATTTTCTTACATTTTATTTCATTTTATTTTCTTTATTTCATTTTTCCCTTTTTTTTTTTTTTGTGTGTGTGCATGATTTGGTAAACATTACACTTCATAAAGATGTAACTCCAATTAATTCTGAGTAAGAAAGGATGAAAATTGTGTTCATGCACTTTTTTTGATTTATGGGAAGAAGTGGCATAAAATGCTCAAGTTTTAATACAGTAAGTTCATCATTGGCATACCATCAGATGCAAAATATTACTTTGCATTGTCACCTTGGACATAAGAAAGCAAAGCCATACTTTTATCATATTATGTGGACATACTACTAGCTACCATCTCAACCTGTGATTTTACTGTTGCTTTATATTATTATTATTATTATTATATTATTATTATATTATTATTATTAATATTATTATTATTTGGCTGCAATGGGATTCACATAATCTAAATAAGTGAAATTGTGTACTCAACACTTGATGTTGTTGCATTTATTTATTTATTTATGGGTAGTATAATCTCAATAGTAAATGAGGCATAGGAATTAGGAAATTTCATCTTAATTAGAAATTAGAAATTTCATCTTTAAAGCAAAATAAAAACCTCCTTGGCCTGAAAAAGGAATAAATGATAAAATGATCATTTCAGTTATGTGATTTTTCTGCATTTTATAGCCATATTGCCTTTGTGCCTCCCAATTCACCTAAAATTACAAATACATGGCATAGCTTGTACTAAATTGTAAGTAGAATAATCCAATCCAGTTTCTTTTAAATTATCTCAATATTATTTCACTAAAAATGGCTAAAAGGCAAGAGGCTACTTTTATTGTAACAAAAGGTTTACATAGGAAAAGAATTTCAAAATCCATGTAGAAACCCCATCTTGCCATTCATTTACTGCTAATTCAGATTTATTTCTGCATATAAACTTGAGGTTATAGTCTGTGCCTAGACCTTAAATACACCAGCGGAAGGAGACAAAAAATCCTTCAAATACCAGTTTTTCCCCCACAAGTACAATTGTTCTTGTGCCTTCTGTGGCTTACAATTTTCATCTTTTAAACTTTATTTTTCAATTACTACAGCTGCAATAAACACTGACCTTTTTTTTTTTTTTTCCCGGCTGTTTGACATAATGTTGATAGCTATGCATATTTTGTGTCTTTTTAAAAATTAAAAAAATAAAAAAAACAAAGCAGGAGAATACGTTTTTGAAGAAGAGAATTTTTAGAACAGTTTGATAATGCAAATTATTTTTTCTCAATTGTTTGAGCAGCATTCGAGTTTTGAAAATTCTTGTAGAAGCCAATTTTTTGTAACTGTGGTGCAAATCTTGTGTTTTCTTAGCCTGATGAAAAGTAGTATAGAAGCAATATTTCATACGTGACATATGTGCATATACAGATACGTATGTGGTCACACACACAGGACAACATGTGTGGGCATATGTATGTATATTTACACAAAAACATACACACACACACACAAAAGATGCGTATGAAGTGAAAAGCTTACCTTTTTCCTATCTAGATTAAGAACCTATTTTAGACATTTGTTATGTTTTGTGAAAAGAATGTTCTATTTGAAACTACAAAACATTTAATTCTTACTGTATCTCTGGTTGTTTAATGGGAACGTTTCACATTTAATGGTAAACACGTGGAAGATGTTAGAATGTAGTAATTATTTAAGGAACTGTTCACCCATGTATTCCTGAGGTTTGCTTTGTGCCTCTGAGTATTATTTAATCAAAGTGTTTTAAGTTTGCAGAATCTTTGTTACTGTACCAGGTATGTGGGTGAACATTGAAAATCGAGGGGAACTTTTATAAAGCAATGTAAATATTCAACCTTACGGCTGTTCTTGCATAAAGGCATAAGATTTTAATAACTACATTCTGAAAACATCTGTTGAATTTATAAGAAACACTACAGTAACTGTGTAGATAGTTGAAAGCATTCTTGAAAATCCAGCTCTCTACTTTTAAAAGTTAAGTCTCTTTCATCAGATGTCAAGGGAATGGGTAATACAGTTTCTGTAAAATTGCAGAATTTTTTTCTATGTATATGAAGTCAGTTAATAGAAAAATGTTTTTTTTCCACAGGTTAATATTAATTAAGAAATAAAGGTGAAGATTTTGTGGCTTTAAAGATAGGATTTTCACCAGCAGCATTGAAAGATTATACATATATATATATACAGAAAGATATATATATATATATATTAAAAATGGAAAGTGGTTTACAAAACCCCCAAAATGAGCACTGTACATGAGAAGTGAAAGCAAAAACTATATTTGCCATGTGTATTATATAGCAATCATTGGTGTTAATAGTGCAAATGTTTCCTTCTGGTACCAACTCTGTGTTTGAAAATTCCAATACGCATTGTTTTCAAAAAGCTCCCCTTAAGGAATGTAACTGGTTTATATGAGTAAGCAGTTACTGTATTGCACTTAAATGTTCTGTTGAAGGAAATGCAATTTTGTTTTCTGTAGAACTGTTGGTTGTAAACCATCTATAAACTGAAGCTAAAAATGCTCATATTTAGAGCTGGGATGAAAACTGGTATTTAACCTTTGTATCTTCTTAGGAATATCCTTTTTAGTGTATGAAAGGTGGTGGCACTATGACTTTATTCAGTCTTTTCATCTGAGCCACAGTCACCTCTCTCCCAAAGCAGCCACCTTACAAATGCACAAATACTGGGATATGTAGAAACAAATCTAGAAGAAACAATGAGCTTACATTTTTCTCTAAAATCCATACCTTCTGCATTAATTGTACCACTTGAGTGAGATAGTAGACAAACACAATAACCATCTCATTACCATATTACATGTAAGAGTCAGAAACTAAAACAGGAGGGAAAAAAGCGCCTCTTTAGGTTGGTTTTAATGCTGCCCAGAAGAGTCAAAGGTTAAGGTTTAAACTGATATTGTCCCAGCCATTACTCATATTGTATATAGTTACAAAAGTGACAAAACACTGCCTTTATATTATTTAGCAATATGTTGTAAATAGCATTATTAAGCTCTTTTTTTTGTAATAAAGACCCTTTAATTTGAAGATAGTACAATAACTGAACTGATAAAGTCAATTTTTGATTTTTTTTTATTTTATTTTTTAGCTAGAGGCAATTTCAACTGTGGATTTTTTTGTTGTCGTCTATTGTTCTGAAGACTTTGCATAATTTATTGGTTTAATTTATCCTAATTTATTTGATGAAGGTGTACAATTTTGTATTACCAAGGATGTACTGTAATATTAATTGATGACAAGATAAAACAATAAGACTCCCCTGTCCGTTTGGAAAAAAAGGTGCAGTAGACAATTGATTGAAAAAAAGTTACAATTCTAGCTTGGCAGCTACTAAATTTAAGATAAACACAGGAAAAATGTTTGGGGGGGGTGGATTTTATTTTGTGTGTTTAAAGCTTTTGTATACTCTCCAGACTTTTACCTTTTTGCTTTGTACCACTTAAAGGATACAGTAGTTCAATTGCCTTGTGTGCCTTCCATCTTCTCTAAACTGAATGTATGTGCAGTATATATGCAAGCTTGTGCAAAATAAAATATAAATTACAAGCTCATTGCCATTGTTTACATTTATTTCCAAAAGTTTATGTTGCCCCATGTCAAGAGGCAAACCCCTGAACTGTTTGGCTGTGGCCAGGCTGTGCCTAACACTGTCGTCCTCTGAAGGTTTTCTTTTCCCCTTAGTTCAAATTATTTATTAATGAAACTACCAGCCCTCTTGCAAAATGGATATAATGATTTATGGCCCCGGTGCCCTACCTCCAGCACAGCGCCGGTTAAGATAATGAATGTTATTTTGCAATAGTCTATCTGCCAAGGAATAACTCCCTGGAAGAGACCTGTTATGTCTGAGGCATCGACAGCCCTTTAAATTAAATGTAGCCAATGTGAGCTAGAAGGTACTTTTGTTTATACTGTTTAATCATTTCCTGGGTATACATGCCATGCTGGTGTCCTGCAACAGGGAGTTCCTCAAGCTGGGTGAAAGCAGGGGTAGTGCTTGTTGAGCTGTAGTGGTTCACATTTGGTTCACATTTGTTACTCCTACCAGTTTGGCCTTTTTACTGGTAGTGTCTATCCTCTCTTCTTTTTGTTACAGTCCATCACTCATGGATCTCTTCTGTTTCAAGCTTTGTATCCATCAGCATTATATATAACTATTCTGTTCCTACCCAATTCCTCAAAGTGTATTTGTTCATTGTTTTTCTTTTGCTCTTTTCTGTGTCTGCTGTTTCATATGTAACTTAAAATTTTGAGGTTGAGTGGACCTTTGATTTACATGATTGTCTGTGTTTCAGATATGAAAGTTCTCTTTTTGGCTTAGAATTGGTGCAGATGGCAGTAAGACTGTAGCTTATTTAGATCACAAAATCCTGCAAGACTCTTCTGATTTTGAAGGAGAAGCATGTTAAAACTATATTTTGATCTGTAATTTATTTTCAGTATCTTCCCTGATTCAGCCTCAGGACACCAGAGCTGAGCTGGAGCCTGAATCTAGTTTTAGCTTCATTGTAACGACCAAATAAATACTTCATATCTGCAACAGCAGTTAAAACTCCATGTATTTTTATACAACTGGAGTTGCATTTGTTGGGCCACCTCAACGTGAAGTGTAAAGGTCTGTGGAAGGTCATGAAGTTACATCTACATAACTAATAGTCATATAAATGTGAGATCTTCTCTGGTTTTACTGCAAACGAATTGCCTCTCCTAGTTACATCTATCCATATTAACAAAGCAACGTACTAAAATAAGTTTTGTGTTAGTTATCAAGACTTAACTATGATGATGAGGGAGACAGAGATCATCCTCAGGTACCCAGTTAATGGACCAAAGGATCTGAGCTGTGTGTGTAATTGCCAGCTCACTCTGTGCCCTTATCAGTTTTTCTCTCAAATATACTGGTTCTGTGAAAACACTATTTGCCGTTTTACCCTGCAGTGGAAAGCACACAGATCTCTAAATAAGAAATCCTAGTTATTGGCATCTCAGAATACTGCAGGAGTTCAGAGCTAGACTGGAACTTGGCAAGTAGTCCCTGTCATTGCAGAGGGCCAAATCAACTTTCCCAGGCTTCAAGCACCCTGAAATGATCCAAGTTCTGCAGATCTGGCCATCTGTGCTTGGAAATCCTCAGTTCCCCTAATACCTGGAATTTTTACAATAAGAAAGATACTATGTTCTAGCTTAAAAATCATAAGGAAGACATTAATTATCCCTGAGCAAGGCAAATAATTGAACAATTTCATGTCACTGAGACCATCACTAGCAACTGGGGTCTTTCACACATCATATTACTGAGCAGCTGAATGTGGAAGAGTACCTTTTGTCATTTGAGAGCCTGAAAGGGTTAATTGCTCTCATTTTCTTGGTCTGTACCCTTATTTATGCCCAGTCTAGGTTGTGCCAACACAATTTCTATGGAGATGATCCTTTCTGATCCAGTCTTCCCTCTTTGTTAGGAGGGAAAGGGAGAGTGGCAGCATACGACTGACTGTGTTTGGGAAATAATGGCAAATACATCCCTCAGCCTTTGCAATGGCTTCCAGCACTCCCCCAAACTCATCTTAGTGACTTTTAAAATATGGCACTGCATTTGTTTTAAGAACACAATATGAAAAATTGAATCTTTGCTAAATTCTGTTGTTGAATGGGGATGGAAGGCTCCCAGGGTGAAGGCAGAGCTGCTAGATAAAAAGGGCTGGGGGATAGGAGGGTTGTTTCCCTGCCTGGTCCAAGTGTTTGACCCTCTGGGCGCATCACAGGGCCTGCCTGTTCTCCCAGCTTTTCAGTGGGCAGGGACATTTGCAGAAGCTGCCTGTTAAAGCTTGATGGATTGGTGTGTGCAGAAAATCCATCAATTGCTACAATGGCCATTTTTGGGTGCAGTTTATTAGGACCACAACTGTACCTGTACCTCAAAGAGATGAAGGAGACATTTTTTATTTAAATGTTGAAATTTTTTTAGACACCCAAACGAATGCTGGTTGGCTTAGGTTAGCCTGACTCTTTCCAAAGCTGCAGAGCAGAGTGAGACACTGACTCTCCTTCAGAGAAAGGACTCCCCTTCCCCCCCCAACTCTGCCCAGAGTCTGGGAGCCTGTGATTGCATTTTTGTGAATAAATCCTGGGCGAGTGAATAATGGTACTTTCCCATTTATTTGGGAATCAGTGTGAACAAACAAACAAACCAACAAACAAACAAGCTATTTGCTTCACAACAAAACACATGAAAATGAACTGCTGTTTGTACCCAAATGCAGATAATTGCATGCACGGTTTAATTTTCTTCTTTAAAATTAGACTTAAGGTTGAGTCTCTATCTGGGCAAAGGAAAATAAAAACCGAGAAAGATGGCACAGATAGCTAAAGAAATACTACTGGCTCCAATGTAAATATGTTTGCGGTTTGCAAGAGACCTGCCAGTCAAGCAGCTGTGGGAGGTAACAGGGGAGAACGCATGAGAGGAAAAAGTCTTGTGGCAACAGTGGCCAGTTTCATTATGGCCACTGCCAGACTGTGAAACAACTCTGGGGGCTTGAAATCCTATTGCCTATTAAAACTGGGCATGACAGCTCTTTTTTATGCTTCACCAACCAGAGATGGAACAGTGTCCTAGGGGAAATAAGGAAAAATATTTATTACAAGTGTTTAACACCTTTTAGTACAAAACAACCCTAATATGCAGCACTCAAGGATAATTCATGCCAGCACATGTAAAACCAAGGGAAATCGCTTATCAGCTCAATAATTTGGTCAGAGCTTTTAAAGGAAGAGATGATACTCCAGTCAAAACCATAAGGCCAGATTTCTCTGAAGTGGAGGCACTTTAGATTTTTGTTTTTAATATTATTTTTACAGTTTCTCAGTAATCCACACAAAGCTCTGACAACACACCCACCCCAGGGACTGCATGGCTGCCTGACTTGAGCTGAGATCTGGCCATTCAGACTGGGGGTTTACCTGCCCCTCATGCATGGCAGTAGTTACTGGCATATTTAAGAAAGCCACAGGACAGTCAGGGTTGGATCTTGAGCAACACACGAGGCAGAGGTTTAAACTGCCTCAAAGGCTTATCTGAAAACCAGAGCTTGTCTCACACTGCAAACAGTCTGGAAGCATATGGGCACACGGGTCAAGGAGTGTATTTGAAATCTTTCCCGATAAAATGTGTGCATTTGGAGGCGGTATAACAAAAAATGAGCTTCACTGCTTTCTTAGGCGAACATATGTATCGTGACTTCCCAGCTTTGGGAGAAACCTAGAACTCAGGCGGGGGGAGCTCCACCACTCGCTGAGCGCCACAGGGAAAAATCTCGAGCACTTTCAAAAGGCTGCGCTCAAATCTATTCCCGCTCCGTGTCCCAGTTTTATAGGGAGTGAAATGGAGATGCGTGATGGTGGCACCATCTCCCCAGGACCCCCCACCTGCCCGCTGCAGAGCCGGGAGCAGCTCCTGCTCCTCCAGCCCGGCGGGCGCTGCCAGCCTCGCGCGTTACACATTAACGCCGGGTCACTCATTAACAGCTCGCACACGGGGGTCCTGCACCACCCTCCAAAAGACCCTGGCTTACATTGCACAATCCACACACTGCTGCCCTGCCGGCTTTATCTCCTAGCTGAAACCTTGCTTCCTGGCATCCTTTTCCATCTTTGCGAGTGGCCGGAGCCAATATGTTAAAATACTGTTTACCCGGCTGTTTGCTTTCCCAGAACCTGGGGGGAGCCACGGAGGAACTGGAGAAGTCCATCCATGGCGAGGATGTCCCCCTGCCCTGAGTCAGGCTTCTCCCTCCCATTAGGAAGAGCCTGTTGCTTAAACAGTGTTTCAGCCCTTCCCAAAATTTCCAGAGTGTTCAGCAGCCCTTAGCCGGGGCCATGGCTGGCTGCTGGTGGCGGCACAGGGTGGCTGACCCAGCAATGGCAGGGACAGAAAAGGTCAAGGTGTGCTGTGGTGGGGCAAGAGGAAAACCCATCCCTGCCAGAGAATGACCCTGTGCGAGGGCCGGGCAGATGGGTGCTGCCTGAGGCCAGAGCTGCTCCCTGCTCGGGGCAAAGGGGCCCAAAGGCGGTGGCCAAAAGGAACCCAGGGAGTGCTGGAGGACAGCAGCGGCAGGAAAGGTCTGGAGCCCCCACCACAGCGGCGCGGTGAAGCTGATGGCCAGTGTCAGGCACCCCTGCCCTTCATGCAGCTCCTTCCCTGTATTTCCAAATTGCAGTACCCTTCTCACATCTCTTTGGAGGAGGGAAGTGAAGGGGGTTGATGGCGGTTTTGACAAGGTGAACGCGGCAGCAGCCCCAGCAAATAGGCACATATGTTGTCCCCAGCAACAGACAGCAGCCCAGTGATTCTGGATAGAATGTTACATCTCTTGCAAAATTCAGGATTCGTCCAAAACGTGGTACTCTTTTTATATAGATATAATTGGTAATATATAATAACTATTACTGTTATTATTAACCTTAAGGAACTTTGTTATTCCATAAATATAAATAAAGTGTAGTTATCCTTAATCTGATTTCAAATGACCTGAAAAGAGGATCAAAAAAGTGAAAGAGAGCTGTACAACAGGGGAGAAAATGTCGAGTGGGGGAAGGGGGGATGAGGGTGTTGACTGTAAAAGAAAGAAAATTATCCCAATTCTAGCACTGCTGGAAAAACGTGAAAGTTATTGCCGCACAAAGAACCTCTTGAACTGCTCTGCCTTCCAAAATTTCTACTGCACTCTCTGCAGTTACTTGTGTATGGCAGAAGCAGCATCTTTGTATTATATGAACAGTCTGCTTCATAATCAAATACCATCTGTCGCTACATCTGAACTTGTTTTCAACATCTGTGCGTTCTGGTCTTAACAAAGCTTTAAAAACTAATTCAAAAACTTTCACAGATCACTGACTAAATATGTACATTTACCATCTTTCATATTGGTTTAAAATATTTCTTCTATAGCTGCATCCCCTTGGCTGGGAATAGTTAAGATGTATACACTGAGTTGCTTTATTAAGCTTATTTTCTAATGGCCTTGGGTAGCCAAGTGCAAAAGAGGGACACTTGCTCAGGCACCGAGAGGACCCATCATATTCTTTCTTGGTGCCAATACAGTCCCTTTCTGCCAATGAGAAACCTGAAAGTTGATCAGCTACCATACCCCAATTACTCAAAATGACACTACAGATAAAACTGCAACCAAGGGGAGAATCAACTGTATGGCTTATATGCTGCTAAAGTGTGTCTGAACAAATGGTGAAGTAAAATCATGAGAGCCCTCAGGAGGATAAGTACGTTGTTACTTTGCACATGCTTCAGAAATGTGAAGTACATCTTTACAGAACTTTTGGCCAACCCCCTGGCAGATGTTGACCAGTTTTGCTTATGTATACATCAGTTGCAGAACACTAAAACAGAGATTGGAAATTTTAATTTAGTCAAGGCAGTTGGGCTAAAATGATGGCTTTTGTTGAAACCATTAAATAGAGCTGCCTAATGAAGTACAGTACAGCACTGGCAAACCGAGCCCTGATGAGATGCAGCAGCTTCCAAACTGCAGCCCTGAAAAAGGGAAGAAGGAAGCTTGCAAGTCTTTAACTAAAGTGGAATGGCGACAGCTCTTGTAAAGCTGCGTTTGATTTTGTGTTTGAGGGCAGATGCACTTGTACATTATCGCCCTGACATTTTAACCATTAGTTGGAAATGTGCCGTTGCAGTTCCTGCCATATATTTCTCAATCCTATTTGTTAGAAAGTGAGCTAATAGACAGTGTGATGAAGTGATCATAAATTCACTTTCAAAGGGCATTTGGGTTCAGAGCCTAAAGATTGAATATGGCAAATTCTTAGGCATGGGGAAGAAGGTGGGGGCCAGGAGGGTCATTCTCACTGATGGGTTCAGTGATTGATTCCACTACAGAACTATATTTGCCCTTTACTTGGCTGTTTAACACAGAATAGCTATAATAGGCTCCCGATCCATTATTCCTCTTCTTCCTAGGGTCACTATGAAGTGAAAGAAAATATAACCTTGGCTGTGATAAAATAAACTTTAGCATTATCAGGTGTTTGGAAATTGGAAGGTGTCTGATTGCTTTATATAGGATAGACACAAACACACACACACACACACACACACAAAGGGTTATAATATAATCCTCCATGCTGCCTCTGACAAATGGTTATTACCATTCAGTATTGGTTTTTTGCTTGTGCAGTAATATGGTGTCATGCAAGTCTACACAGGCTTGAAATTCTTCTTATTATACACAGCCTTCCAAAAATCACATACAGAATGTTGCTCTTTTAATGGTGATTAACAGCATTTTTTTTTTAAAGATAGGTGGCTTAGAACAAAATTTGCTTTGAGAGAGAAAAAAAATTATCTGAAAAGCAAGATGAAAATGAGTGTTTTAGCACAGGGCAGCCCCAAAATATTTTCAATAATTAGAAGAGACTTATGTTCCATTTCACTGTTTTATGTGTTATATAGTATAGAGCAAGTGCCACTGTAGTTAAGTGTTTGTCAGCATTTCCCTTGTAAAATTCTGGTTTTCCAGAGGGTTGCTATAATTTGCCAATTTCAAATCGCACTGGGCTAACACTCACTATCCACATTGTCAGCCCAGATGCAAATTTCTGTTGTTGTTATTACCAAAAATGAAATCAAGTGAAGCTGCTGGTTTTTAGTTCATGGCAAAATATGATGGTTGGGAAGTGGGGGATGGTGGTGGCTTCTGTGCTTTTTTTTTTGTTCCCTGTTGCTCCTAGTTGGGATTTTGGTCCTGCAATAGTCTGATTCAAATGGGTCTGTTTTGAAAGGGATGTGAAAGGATATTTTTTTGTACACCCCAAAAAATAAGTGACACATAGAGGGCTCAGGGGGAGAAGAGGGCAGTTCTCATATCTGGTACAAGTTACTCCCAGCTAGGCAGTTGGCATCCACCTGCTGACCCTGATGCCAGTTCTGCATCATAAAGGCCTTAACATGCTAACGTTAAGTCCATAAAACTGCTGAATCCTTCAAGAAAACACAAAACTAGTTGACTCAGCTGAAGCAATTCCTGTGGAGCATGGGAGCAAACCCACCTCTCCCCCTCCCAGCCTTTAGGGACAACCTTTGGGGTCCCTACAGGACCTTATAAACAGAGGCACCAAGAAGGCTTCTTCAACATCCTCAAAACCTACATGATCCCACAATGGGCGCAGGACTTCAGGGCTGCAGTCCATAATGTTCTCTGCTTGGCAATGGAGCAGAGGGGTGCCTGCTCCACTTCAAATTAATTAAAATTATATTCCAACTTAAAAAAGAATTCTGAAGAATATTTGTCCTCTTAATGACTGAGTCATTTGCTATTTAACACCTGCTTGGTTTTGTTACACTGGAGAAGGCCATACTGAGATGTTCTTGGCTGCTTTCCCCTGTGGATATAATCCTCCACCCCTGTGAGACGTAAGCTTGTAAATCCAGACTAAAATCAAATTTACACCAGTGCAGGAGTATGTTATAAGTGGAGAAACAGGCCTAAGGTCAAAGCTTTGCATTGAGGAGGAGTGCACTTGTAGATGTTTACAAATCAAGATGTTTTCTGCAAGTAAAGAAACAGAGAGTCCCTGGGTGATCAGTTGTTAGCAGCTTTAGGGAAGCTAAAACTGGTAATACCACACTCCAGCTGCCTGGAGAAAGACAAGTTAAAGAATATGTTCATAATACTTGGAAGATACCCACAAACCTTTTAGTACTTTTAAATGAGCCAGTGTGACTTGCCGAGCTAGCAGTTGGGGAGTTTGTCTCTCTGGGTGGGTTGGGGCATGTCTTGTGATATTTTTGGTGCTCTGGACTGAGAGACCAAGCTCAGCAAAAGAGACAATGACATTAGTAGTGTTACATCAGCTTACAGCAGGTGAGGTTTCAGTCAGTGCACAGTAGCAGCAGGTTATCTTTATAAGCTTTTGCTCAGGTGCCTCTTCCAAGATCTGCACTGATCAGAGCTACCCCATACACCACTTCAGCATAGAAAGCATGGTCTGTATTAGTCACACACTGTTTCCCCACCTGGAAAAATTCTTAGGTAGATTCCATTTGAAAACAAACGTCAATTCCCTGCCTATTTAGCATTAATCAGAATACCACTTTTATTCTATATCCAAAACCCAAATTTCCATATATTGATTCATTCCACCACAAAATTCAAGCTTCAAGATCAGAGGACCCCAGCTAAATGTCAAGATATTTCCACACAAAAGAAAAACTGGATTTGCCCTCTGTGTAAAGCACACAGCAGATAAAACCAATAATACCTTATCTCCTCCCATGACTTCCTGGCCAGGAGCAGCAGCAATATATATTAAGATATCAATTGACTGTTTATAGGATTAAGTAAGGAATAGCTGAAATCAGTCCTTGCTTTTATTTGAGTTTAATTCATCCAGTCAGAGATCTGTGTGGTAACCACCTATAATAAAGTAATAATAGCAATAATAATAGAGCTTTGCACTTTTACAGCATGTTCCACTGAAAGTGATCTGTGTGCTTCATAAATACTACTCTTGCATCCATTCCTTCAATTCCTCCACTTTCTCCTCATCTTTATCTGTAAAATCTGCAGTAATATGATAACATGGATGGCCTTAAAATAAACTAAGGCAAGCTGTTCCTTCAATAACGTACAAAAAGAGCAAGGTAAAGTTATGTGAAAAATATGAGGGAAATTCAGCAGCCTAGAGATGGTATATATTCATTTTGCTAACATATGATGTGCTCAGTTAAGGATAAAAGAAAATCCATACATTCTGCTAGGTTCACTGCTATTCTTGCATTGAAGGAATATAAATCAATGTGCAACACTCATCATGTCCTGTTTCTGAGACATAAAATGAAGACGAAGAAAAATATCACTGAATAAAGTTTGGAGAGACGTGGGTTTTGTTTCTTTAGAACAGATAATATTTTCTAAAATCTCAGTCTTATGAACACATATTTCACATGTGAGTAAGTCACAGCATTGAAAGGTGGCAGGAGATGTAGGCATGGGGTTGCAATTTGAAACTCCCTAAAATAGCAGGGTTCCCTTTGTCAAGGGTTATAGGGCAACTAGCTCACTAAGCACAGTTATGAGACAAATAAGAAATTCTAACAAATACTGACACAGTTATTGTATTCAGTGTCTTGAACTGACTTCAGAACAAGGAAAGAAGATGCTATTTTCTCCTGGAAATTCATCCCTGGAATCTTAGCCTGTCTCTGGTGGAAAACTTCCTAGAGTGAAATTGCCTCCAAGTGGATAGCAGCACAAAGCCCATCTAGCACTAAGCTTGTGCTAATGGCTTATTCTATTTCAGTGCTTTAATGTAAAGTGAAAGGTAAACGAAATTTAAAAGATGAGGACAGCACCTGAGAATGCATAAAATTATGCAAGCAGGCAGATTTGGGAGAAAAATGCACAGTAAAGAGGAGTTTTGTAAATTGAAAGGGCTTCTAAGCAGGAAAATCCCAATGCTCCACCAGTTTCAGAGGCCTTTCTCCTCTTGCACTGTGTTAGGTTTGAAAATTGTCTCCACAAAGAAATTGGTCCATCTATGACTAAGTGGCCTTTTCCTTGGCTGGACAAATCCAGGTTTTAATCGAGCACGATGAAATACTGGGAGAGGCATGGACAGCAGAGGGAAAGGGAACAGGCAGTGAACTCCAAATGAAGGACCTGGACTGTGGTCTGTGCCTCAAATTCTCTATCCATAAAATACCAGCAGTAGGAAGTATGTGCCTGTGCTAAGTGTATTGAGATGGGCTCTGTGTGTAAACATCAAAACTACTTCCAGCTATTACCACCTCAGTAATTTCATTCTGCCCTCCTCCTTTTCTCAGCATGACAGTGACTGTAACACTAGCTCAATAATTGGATATTTTCATGACTCAAATTCACTGGTATTTAATTTTTATATCATTCTCAGAACCTATCACATATTTGTTTTGATTTATTCAATATTGATCCTTTCTCTGACTTTCGAGCAGCTATCACCTTCCCCTCCCGTTCACAGGGAATCTGCCAAGCCAGCAGTTTGTGATTTTGTCATAATACATGTGTTTCATTTGCCGAGTGGCTGTCACAAGCATCTCACAAATGTTACATCCCCTCTTTTTATTCACACATTCTGTATATTCAGTATTCCCAGAGATGGGCTTTTCTTGTGTGGAGAAGCAAGACTTTTTGTATCAGTTTGCAGGATACAAATCCAAACCTGTTTTAGCAGAGAAAGAGGAGCTTTATTTTTGCTGGATTTGAATAAATGTTCTTGTCTGGCTTTCCACAATACATGATGCACACGAGAGCAGAAAAAAGACAGCTGACTGAGGCAAACCTGGAGCCCCATTTTCTGAAGTGTCGAGGTGGCTACAGCAGGTTTCACTTTGTTAGCAGTCGCATTTTTGCTTGCTCATGGTACATAAGCAAGTCCCCATTTCTGAAAATCAGTGTAAAATATTCTAAACTGCTTTCCCCAAATCTGTTCTTTGTTCTGCGTCTCACTGCTGGGAGTCTTTTACAGCATGGCAATGAGAAGAAAGCCAAGTATCACTGGTTTAAACATTTTACTTTTAGGACTTACTCTGTTCCAAGGAAACATAAAGCAAAGCCCATACCAAACTATGTTTAGAGCACAACCAGCAGACCAAGGGAAGTTGTCATTCCCTTCTATTTAGGCCCATTTGGAGTATCACCTCTCTCAGCTCTGGAAGTCAAAGAGGATATTGAGAAACTGGTAAGGTCCCAGTAGAAGGAGACCAGGATTATCAGCACATGAGTGTTGAAGAAAGATTGAAGCAACTGGTCTTATCTAAGAAGGTGAGGAGGAGGCTGGGAAGAGACATCTCTAGTCAATATTTTAAGGATAGTCACAAGCACAGCTAAGCTGCTCTTCTTGGGAGTGACAGACAGTAAAACAAAGAGCAATAACTGATGCCTAAAGATTTTCTTGCTTTATATATATATATATATATATATGTATATATCTATTATTTGTAGCTTTGTAGATTTTTAACATATAGATGTATAGTTTCTAACATTTATTTACACTTTAGAATAGTAGATTACCCTTTCTAACACATTATGTCACATTCTTGAAATTCTATTTAGTCTTATTTCCAAGAAAAGAATTTCTAACAAGGACATGTTGTTTTACACCAGCACTTGGAAGACATAACAAAATATAGGGCGAGGAACCCCTTGGAGTCTCTCCAATAGGGCAGGTCCCAGGGTGGGTTCCCAGGACAACTGGTCTCCTATTAGATGTACTTGATAGATATATTAATTAATTAAAATTATAAAATGGTGCTAATCTGATGCCACAAGTGCTCATAGCTATATTTGGTGCACCTGAAAAATTCATTAAAGAACTGCTCCTTTCATCAACCTCTTTAATGTTGTTTGGAAAGTTTTTCTTTCAGTTCTAGGCAATATAACCACAAGCTGCAGCTCAGAAGATTCAGAATAGACAATAAGGAACACTTACACACTAGAGGAGTAAGTTCCTAGTGCAGGAACAAGTTACCCAAGGGCTGGTATCTCAGTCCATGGAGGCTTTCAAGACTCACCAAGAAAAAAAAGCCAAAAAACCAGATGTGACATTATCTGGCCAGTTAGTGATAGCTGTGCACTGAGCCGGAGGCTGAACAAGATGACCTCCAGGAGGTCCCTCACATTTCATACTTACGTGGTCAAAAAGTGTTATAAAAGTTCAAAAGAACTTTTCAAGAAGCCCTCTGAGAGCATACACGTATACACACTAACAGAGGGAGAAATCAAACAGGGCTTCCAATACAAACAGCTTCTCAAGATACTCTGCCATCAAAGTTAAGCTCCTGTGATCTCCACAGGCATTTGAAACATGGAAAAAAGGGTAGAATATAGAAGTCTGAGAAAAATAGTCCCTGTGTTGTTTACACTCAAGTTTTTAGTCTTATCTCCCTATATAATTCTTGTGCCACTTGGGAAATCCCCAGCTTTCTGCAGAAGCAACTGCCAGCTTCCTCCTAGTTCTTCCCTATACCATTTCTTTTCTTTGAACTGTTTTCCCTCCTTGTGAGCTTGCATTCTTTCTAATTCCACATCCTGACATTATTTGGGTTTTGTCTCTATTCTCTCAGGAGCATGCCATCTTGTGTAAACCTGAGATCTGGCTCCTTATCTCCAGTAATTTCCACTCTCAGCAGCCTCAGAAATAACTGGTTAATTAGAGGCATATGCTTGGGGGCTCTGTCCATTTCCACAGTTTATGCTGTAACACTCAGGGGAAGCAATGATGGAAAAAATCTACCCTTTTCTATGAAGAAATACCTTTTGTTTGTTGTACCACCCCAGGCAGCTTACAGAGTAAAAGACGGTTTTGCACAGGGAAATTCAGGAATGGGGCAGACTTTTACATGGATTCTTTTCAGCAAGCATTTTGCTGCATTACCATTTCTGCTATCGCGTCCAGTGTCACCAGGGAACGGTTCAGCATAAACACCTCCTGAGGAACTGTTCCAGAGCCTAATGCCAACCTGAGACAGCTGCTGATGCTGAACAACATCATCAAGGGCCCACTGTCCCTTCCTGCCACTCCTCCTCCTTCACTACCAGTGAAAGAACTATGAAAAGACCAAGAGCTGGTGTACAGCCAACAAGAACTAAAGATCTTGCAGCTGGTTGTACCACCTGTGCCTTGTGAAATTCCAGCCAAAACAACGTCCCCTCCCTCCCCTCAGATAACCCCATTATTAGAGAGAAGGGCATCCCATTTGATAACTTTATAAGCGGGAGGGGCACGTGCACAGCAGCAGGTATGGAAAGCAGTCGCTCCTGCTGAGGCCAGTGGCTGTGGGCGACTGCTTGCCTGTCTTTCGTGGGTGTGCTGGGCCTCTCGGGGTGAGCTGTCGCGTACGTTCAAATCCACACGCAGTGTGCAAGCCGCATTGTGCCAGATATATATAGCTGTTCAATGCCACCCTGCTGAGCCAGTGCCAGGACAGATCACGTGGTGCCGGCTTTATTTGGGCTGGTTTGAGGGAGATGTACAGAATCCATGAGTGAAAGCGCTGATACATGCGACTCTCACACAAAAGGAAGAATCCTTCACTTAGGGCCATAGAGCAAATCCAGTGTTCTGGATTCTCCCATTAATATCAAAGGGCATTGTATGTGTGTAGTCAGAGTACATTGTCTCAGGGTGTGTTCTGCCACACAGCTCTGAGGGGAAAATTTTGCTTGAAGAATGCTAGAAATGGGTCTGTAGCCATTCGTTGATAATGTTCTTCAAGCGCCAAAAATATTAGACTTATTTGGTTTTATATTTAATTAGTAACTAATGTTTTGATTTAAAATGTTTATCTGGACTAGAAATGGCAGAGGAACAGCTAAGAAGGAAATTATGCATCTTCAGTCCATCTCAGTCACACATCTATTTCAATTTGTGTGTTTTCACATGTGGCATGGGCTTACACTCCTGTCCTGCTGGTGTCCATGTCCTTGTTCAGATTCAATACTGGTGGCTGCTAGAGAGAAAAAGACCCCAAATAAACATGTCTGGATACAACCAGAGGATTAGTTGCTGTGATTACAGTGCACGCCCTGGTGACTAACGAGAGGTGAGACTTCGTGTGAGTGCTTGGTCTAAAGGGAGGATCCTGATGCCAGAAGTAGCCCTGCCTTCAAGCACATAACTGACCAGCTTTGACTCTATTCAGTGAAGGGCAGCAGCATCCATATACAGTGGCTCATGAGAAAATATCAGCATTTCAGCTTTTTTATCCAATTAAAAACATCTGGCACTAGGGTGATCCAGCTGGCAGCCCATGGCTCCATACCTAAGTTGTGGAATGGCTGCACCCGTGGTTGCCTCAGCAGAGACCAAGAGCAGCTGCTGGAGCACTGCTGAAGGCTGAGCACCTCTGCTGCATCCCTGCATCCCTGCCCAGCTGAGGGTTTCTAAACATCCCCTGGAGATGGGACTGCTGCTCTGGGCACAGCTGGAGGCTCAGAGGGTGGGCATCTCTTCCTCTTGACCTACAGCAGGGAAATGTGGGCTAGGGGCAGGAGCAGCAGCTCCTCTACTCAGAAGTTAGGCATTTGTCCTGTATGGATTAGCTGGAAATCTGTCTATTTGATGCTGATCTCCTGTTGAAGGTCACATAACATTGTACTGGAAGCACTGGGAACATTTTACAACAATCTTTCAAGACAGAATCTGCTTGGCAGGAGGACTTCATTTTGTACACTTAGTTCTCTCTAGCAATTTCTTGCCACAGAATTTGTACTCTTCCCTATTGACTCCTCAGGGTGGTATTGAGAGGAAATACACCATGACCTTCATCAAAATAAGAAGTGCGATTAATACAAGTCCTAGTCTTTCTCTGCTTTCCTCACAGAGTTAAGCGAGGCACGGGAATCATCAAATTAAATGGCTGGGTCAGCTTAATGTAATAAATCTATTAGTTCATATCATCATATATTTGATTTATACTACCCCAGACAATTACTAGCATGTCATTTCTTTGTTTAGGGATTTTTAATTTGAAAGTGTTCTAATCCTTAGTGTCAGCTGTTCCTGGTGGGTGATGACATATCTACTGTGAGCAAAACATTCTGATGACATATAGAGTGTAGGAATCAAATGTCATAAGCATAAATATTTAAGCAATAAGACATGACAGGTAGAGCATTTCTTGGCGATTATCACACACCTCGGGTGGTGTTATGACGAGGCATTTGTCCAAAGGCCAACTGACTTTAACACTCTAAAAGTAGCATGATTGCCTGGAAACGTGCTACTTGAAGTGTCTTATTGACATTTTTCTCTTCTCTTGATGATTTCTTCATTTTCCAATGGAAGCCCCAAGGAATTACCATTTCCTTCCTTCAAGACAGGGAAAGATTACACCTTCAAAAGATCTGAGCACCCGAAGCTACATGGAAAGGGAGCTTGAGAGAAGATGGACCTAAACCTTAATAGATGACATTCACTGCCCACATTCACAGTCTGAATGTGGCTTTGAAACAGCAGGTCTGTCATTTCCTACCATAATAAGTGCTTTCTGAACCAAGAAGACACAGTCAGCATGGCAATGAGGAGCCAAGTAATTTCTTAAGCAACATTCAAGCTACAGACAACTTTTGAGGAGAAAATACCACATCATCTTCACTTAGAAGATGCTTTCTGTAGTTCTGTGCTCTGGTTTAATAGCATTGCCTTTTCTATGAGGGATATAAGGCTATGCTGTGAAAAACAGAGGGGTTAGTCTTGACTGAAAATGTATCAAGTATATATTTAATACTCAAAGTTATAGCTTCAGTTCAATCATCCAATACTGCCAAAAGCCACACTGAGATACACCAGCCTAGCGTCACTGCAAGCAACTAGACCATTCACACCTCTGGAGCTCAAGTCTCAGGACTTGTTTCATTTCTGTCTGATCTGGATTATGTTAAATAGAACACTACACACAAAAATAAATGCTGTGAACATTCAATGCCTCTAGTAATTTTTTACCTATTTGCTTGCTGTGAAAGACAGGAAACATACAGAAGAATTTGTCAATTTGGCAAGATCTGCACCATCCATGGTGATTTCTGCTGTGATCACAATACCTCTCCTTTTTGCATAAATACTTGGCTGGGCTTAATACAAATAGGTGGAAGAATATATGTACACATCTAGTGCACCTTACTGAGGAAAACAATGGGCCACATTCATAGTATGAAATTAAGAGTTGCAATGCAAATTTTAGGCATAACTGATTCCCTCAGCAACTCAGTTCCTTGGAAATGTGTGAGCAGAGCCTGGTTTTAATTTCACAGACATCTAAATCATGCTTAACTTCTGATTTGGATTGGAAGGAAAATTCCACATCTTTTTCTTTTACCTCTACCGACCACAGAGCTCACTGAAATAATAAAAAGTAATGGCAGCCATGACAGTATTTTCTTGCTCCAGATGAGACACTGAGGTTTCTGTGGATGACTTTCTGCCTAGTGCTAAGGTGCTAAGGTGCTCCCTTTTTTGTGAGGAAAGAACCGTTCTCTCTGATCTGGCTACAAATCTCCCACTCTTCCTTCCTCGGCTGTATATCCACAGCAGCTTCAGCACCAAGGTTCAGGTTTGTTCCTCAGCCTACAAAACCCAGAAGTAGCATTCAGCCTTACTAGTTTGTAACATTCAAATCACAGGAAAGCCAACAGGACCATCTCATACAATAAAGTAACAGAAAAATTCAGAGATGGAAAAAACACCAGCAAAGTTTTCTTTGTGATCATTGTTTAACACTGTAAGTAATGAAATATTAATGAAAGTATGCTACTTTCATTTTGTGAGCAATTTAATTCAATTAAAAATAAATGTATCTCCTTGGCTCAGTGGATATACTGATATTCAGCACTGCCCTTAACTTAGTTTCAACAGCATTTAAACCCAGCACAGCACAAAGTACAGCAACTGAAACATAGCCCCCAGCTAACATTGTTAACTCTTGAAGTCCCAGTGGCACGATTCTGTCACCCTGCTGAACCAACACAGCCTCTCCCAGGGAGTATTGGCTGTGCAGTTTAACTTGCAGGAGCAGTCATTTATACCCAGTGTGTTAGCAAAGATATCTTGCACTGGGGCACTGTTTTCTTGAAAGGAAGTAATTTCAGAAAAACTTAGCAAGCCTGCATGGGCCTGAATCTACTAGCATGCCGTGATCTGGTTAAGTAATATATCTGGGAACTTCATGTCACATAATGTAGAACCATTCTTTTATTGCGCTGAAAGAGCTGTTTTAGATTCCCTCTGAGCCCATAGGCCATGTCTTTCTGATAATAAGAGTGTTATCAATGCTTTAATATTGAACTCAAATCTCTGCGTGAGAGAGCATCTAAGAGCTATTACTCAGTGCTGAAAGCAAAACCCAACTGTTCTGAATGGGGAGGAAAATGCCAATCTGTTGACAAAAAGTTAAACAGAGGTGAAATCTAAACTCTGGCCAACATTTTACAGCCTTAGCACATTGTTAACTTTTCAACTTATCTGTCAGGAATAGGAAACTAATGTTTAAAAACAATGTATTGCTTCTATGAGCAAGGTCAGCATTTGTTAGATTTCAGGGTTATGCTGAGCACAATCAGCCAGGGATACACAGAAAGAACTGCTTCAGCACCCATGGCCTGAGGTTTTCTAAAAGTTAAAATGTACAAACCGATTTAATTCCCCTTTTTTCAATGCAACCAACTCTGCTCTGACATTTTTGTTTAGCCTCTGTTTTCACGTGTGGTGGCACAAGCTACAAGAGGTTAACATCTCTCAGAAGGGGCTGAAGAACAAACCCTAGGTCAGAGAAATGGCTGCTGAATTTTGCTTTTGGGGGAGCTCGGGTTCAGGGTCACTCTGCTCTCTTCCAGGGCGAGGTCCAGATTTGTGCGTCTGTCCCTTGGACAATGCCTGGCTTTGTTCAAGCAGCAAAGCATCCTTGCTCAGCCATGCAGTTCCCAAGGAGCTGTGTAGGTAAGATAATACAGGGGAAGTGGAACAGAGAGTCATTCTCTGTGAGAGAGAGACAGAGATCTTGTTCAGAAAACGTGGCTCAAGAGTGTTTTCCCTATATGCTTTTATATTAAATAATCCCACCTAGAGAGGATTTGATCCATGAAACAACTGTATGGACTAGCAGATCATGGTGTCATTAGACACAATCTGTGTGCAACATCCACTGCACAGTAAACTGGCCAACGAGAGAGAAAAAAAATAGTTTCATGCAAAACAAAGAGCTTCTAAAACATGTGCAGTGTGTGCTGCCACATTCATGGATTTGCTTTCCTGACAGATACATCCCCTCTCTTTCCTCAGCAGTAAACAGGTGAGCAAGACTTACCCTCTTTTGCAAGCAGTAAAAACCACCATGAATGCCAGTTTAGGTGAATTTGGATGAAAATCTCAGTAACAGAGGGGTGTTTTTCATCATTCACATGGAAATGAAATTTATTTTTCATAGAATTAAGGGTATTTGTGGGTTATATGCAAAGAGGCATAAATTGCTTCAGTGAAAAAAACCCTACAATGCAGTATGATTTAGCTGAGCAATCCCATAAAAAAGCTGAGAAATTGCAAATGCTCAAAAATGACCATCTTTTGAACAGGTTGTAGACTCAGGTTTGCTTACAAAATGTAGTACTTAAATACAAGTGTAAAAGCCACACAAAAACAAAAAGGCACAACAGGTCTCATAGACAATCTGGGATGAATTATTTGACTGGTTCTAGTTAAAGTATATTTTGTACCTTCTGCCCCATGAGCATGGAGACTTCCTAGCTTGTTCTAATCTCTCTAAGCAAATGAGAGTCCTCAAGGCTCATTAGGGTTACTTACACAGTTCTTAATAGGAAAAAAATAGATCTGAAAAAATGAATAAATAAATAAATAAAGTTATGTGGGGTATGAATGGGAAGTTATCTTTAAAATCGATTTCCAAGTCTGCTACCAACATGGATTTCCCTGGGTCTACTTCAAAAAAATAGCCATGGGGAGAAAAAGAGAGAAATGGTGAAAAGGAAAAGAAAAAGAAAAAAAAAATTGGGAAAAACTACAAGAGTTAAGGCTAGCACTCATGATAAATCAGAGATAGCAGAGTCTGTAAAAAAACATAAATACAACTCAGAGAATAAGGGAGTCTCAAGGCTTGTGATTTTTGTCTTGACTCTCCATGGGCAGCCATTTTTCTGATCATCTCATTATTTGTAAAATAAATGTAATGGGACCTTCTTTTTGCCCCAAGTTATTGGTTCTGTTTCTCTAGGTATGGGATATCTCTTCCTGTGCATGTACACTTCTGTGGTTATTAAGGGAGAGAGACAGGGACTCTTGTTACATGGGACTAGAGGAGCATTTACAATCATATTGATCTCCCAGACATGCAGGTGCAACTACTCATGGCCAGCCAGTTCCTGCCATCCATATACACATGTTCCTTTGAATGGCAGATTGTACCTACCCACCCACCCCAAAATAACATCTCTCTGATTAGCATAGCACCTGGGCTATCCACATTTTCCAGTGCTGAGCCACTTCTTGGAAAGCAGGGCCTTGCTTCTAGAAAGGGGAGGGAAAAAAACTGGATATTGCAATAGAGGTTATAAATTGCCAAGTGGCCAATTCAAGTGATGCATGTGAAAGGAGAGGATCTTCTCATCACATTTCTTCCTAGACCCTGCAATTCTGTCAGCAGAAAATGGGGTCCTTCTCAGCCCAAAGCAGGTTTTAATCTGCCCTGTTGTACACTTCCTTATAAGCACGTTGCTCCAAAAAAGAGAGCCCTAAACTGATCCCTTGCCATCTTGGAAGGCTGAACTGAAGGCTGGGTAGGAAGCATTTTGTGGTCAGTGACACCACAGCTGAGGTTCTCAGCTCTGGTGGGCTCAGATGCACGATCAGCTTCAGCTAAATCAAGAGCAATCATGCATACAAACCTAAATGAAAAGTCAGCCTTGCAACCAAGGTGTGCACTCTGCACTGCAGCCAAGACACATATTTCTGGGCAAGACAAAAGTTAGAACAGACTTTGAAACTATAATCTCATCAAGTAGAGCTGACTAACTGAACAACGTTTGCTTGGGGCATTCAAGATTATACACATATTCTATATACAAATATTCTTCAGAGCTGCAAAATGTAGGCTAAGCATCAGAAGCTCTATCTTGAGGTTTAATCCAGTCTTCAACAGTGTATTTTTTAAAAATTCACAAATTTCCAATAGCATCTGAATAACAGGATACAAATATAACATTGTTCAGCATTAACTATTAAACATGGCCTGCAGCTGTACCACCTGAGGCTCTGATCTTGACAGCTCTCACAAGTTACAAAAGACTTAACTCTGGCCAGAACTTGGACAAAAATCTGCCAAGGAAAATACAAATGCTACAGATTTTTGCAATTCAGTAGGAGTATGTAGTGTTTGCAGTGTGTTGTACCTGATGGCTTTTGAAGGCTCTTTCACTTCTTGGGGCCAGGGTGTTACCTGCCACATTCCTCCTCAGTTATGAAATGACTTCTCACTTCTCTGAATTCCCCTCTATGATTTCCACATGACACTTAAAATTTCCAAGGCCAAATTATCAGGTACTGTGGCTGTCTGGTCTCAAACAGTTGCTGCTTTTCACTCCAAAGGTAACTGCATTACCACAGAGGGTAAATCACTTCCCATGGATGTAAAGTCTCTAATAAATTGCTTGGGATCCTTTGAGATGACATATGCATGAAACACTGCTTTTAATATAGTACTAGAACTCAAATAACAATTATGTGAATCAAAGATGGCAATAAGAAAAATGTCTGCTTTTTGCTATCTATTTCTCTGTCTTACCCCTTCCCACAAAAAAAACCACAATTTGAACTCATCTGCAGAGTTAGATACAAGGCTTCACCTTCATATTATCTGGCAGCTGTAAGTGGTTTTCCCTCCAAGTAGCCCCTTCAAAAGCTTTTGAGCTTCACGTCTGTTTCCTCAAATAGTCTTCAGTGGGAGAAGCAACACTCAAACCCTTTCCTTCATTCACAGTGATTGTTTTCCCTGCTTCTCTTCCCTTACCCGGCCTTGTGGTGAAAACTCCCTGGGACTGCTTGAAGGAAATTCTGTTACGTGCTGACATTTACCAGGTGACAACAAGGTCGGGTCAGGTGTTTGATACCAAGGTCTTTGCATGTAATTCTCAGGTAGTATTACAGGTAGCTGAGACTCAGCACATTTTGAAGGGTTATGATGAAGCAGCTCCTTTACTTGTCTAAGCTCTTTCTCAGTAAGATTTTTAAAGAGGCAGGTGGAATTTTATTCCTAATTCTATGCCACTCATGGTCAAACTTGGAGGTTATTTTTTGTGCAACTGAAAATTGTGAATAAGCAATGAGTGGGTTTGTCAGCCCAGAAAGGTGATAGTCAATAATATCTGTCAGTGGTAAAGTATTCTATGAAGTTTTGATATTTGCCACCAGATTTCTTCTCTGATGTTAGCAGATCAATCCCAGTTCTCTAAATCTTCTTAAAACCTCAAACGAGTGCTGCTTTCAACTCTTGAAAGAAAAAGCTATCCACTTTCTAGTTTTTTCTTCTATGTCCAGAAAACAGTCCAACAGAAGCTTCTTAAATCAACGAGAAGCTTCACTTGGGATTAGAGTATCAGCCGGTGGATCTGACCAGACCGGAGTTAAATTACATTTCAAAACAACATTTAAAATACTACAATCGTCATTTCTGAGTCTGTTTGCACGTATTTCAGTCTGTTTGGTCGTCTTTTAAACTCAAAACCTTGTCGCCGCTGCAAAGTTGCCGTCTTAAGTGTAAATCTAATCTCAGTATTTTCCAACAGAGGGAAAAGAAGAAGAAGAAGAAGAAGAAGGAAAAGCGGAGGGGGAGAAATAACTTTGTAAGTGAGAGCGGCGGCTTTGAGAGCGGTCCCGCGGGCAGGCTGCTAAACCAGAGGCTCACTGACACCCAGCGGCTGCGGCGGAGAGCGCAGCGCCCGCCGGCCCCGAGCGCTGCGGGCGGGCGAGCGGCACGGCCCGGCTGGCAGCAGCCGTGCCCTGCGCCTTAAGGAAAGGGGTTTTTACTTCACCGCAGGGACCTCTACTCTTCACTTATTAGTTCTTTGCCACTGCAGGGTGAGCGGTTCTTGAAAGGCGCTGTCTCTAGCGGTGTGTCTAGCGCCCGTCTCTCCCTCCCCCGGCTCCGGTTCCTCTCAGGTGCTTTCAGCGTCAGGAGTCCAAAAACTGGCCCTCCTTTCATGCCCAACAAGGAAAATTATATACACGCCGCACGGCAGTATTTTTCTTCCTAAGGTCTTTATTTTAAAAAGGTTTGATGCTCCAGAGAGGAGCTACCTTCTTAATTCACACAAATACCAGTTACACACGGGCCAGAAAAATGTACCCTATAGCTGTAAAGCCGTGGTGCTGCTGATCACCTGGGGGGTGGGCCCGTGGTTAGGAGGGCTCAGACATTTCAGGGAAACAGCTACCGGTCATCTGAGAAAAACGCAAGAGTAGGAATTAGCAATAGAGTTACGAATACCAGAGGAGGTAGAGGCCAAGAGAAGAAAAAAATACTTAAACAAAATATTCGACCTCCATCTCTTTGAATACTATAGAAATGGAGCAACATAATTGTACGTAGAACAGTGGAAGCACTCCCAGAAGACAAGTATCCAGTGCCTTAAAAGTAGCCCACAAACTGGCCTTAGCCTTTAGTGTACAACACCTGAGCTGCTCCACTGAACATCTTCTAACCCTGAGGATATTCCTGGTTGAAGGATTGTGTCTGTCTCAACCCTAGTTGTTTTAAAATAAATAAATGAATAAGAGGCTGCAGACTCCTGGAGCTGCAGGACTGGATGCCCAACCAAGCATTTGTTGGTACATCTCCAGCAAAGACAAAAGGCATCTCCAATGTGAAGATGGGTGCAACTGTGCTTATGTCCAAGATTAACAGCCTCTCTTTACACAGTGCATGTAGTTCATAGCAGCAACCAAGCAAGAGCTTTGCTTCTTTTGATATCAGCATTCTTGTCATGCTCAGCACCACAGTTTCTGGATGCTTGATGAACATTAAAGGGAAAGTGAAAAATCAGTCTCACCACACAAACTCTTAGTTCTCACCTCCAAATTTTGCAATCTGTATTCTTTTACTGGAGCAGTATGAAGAGGAATTTCCTACCCTATTTGAGGTTTGGGAGTGTTGTGTAGAAAAGATACAGTTCTCATTTCCCCTGCAGTTTTTGTGTACAAGACAAAACATTAGAAGTGTGAATTTCTGTTTTAAAAACCAATTGTATAATCCTGACTAGCAACAGGTTTGTGGCCATTTACATCTCTTCAGCTGCCGGTGTGCTGAGCACCCAGCAGCTGCTGGGCACTTCACAGCACACACTGGAGTATCCTTAGAATAAATGGAGATCCCCCATTAGCAGCGGGAGGTGGAAAGTGTCTTAGAACCTGGCTGGGCTGGCCCAAGGCAGCCCAAAAGACTGCAGAAATATGCACTGGTCACAGTGTGCATTTTGTTTCCTTGCATGGGTTTTCTGGCTTCTCTTCAGATGCTATGTCAACTTTTGCAATCACTCAGGGAGGAGGTTTGCTCCTCCCACAAGATCTGGAGTGACAGTCCCATGTGTGACACTAATCTTTTGACAGAAAATTCCTTCAGTCTCTCTTCAATAAGCGTCCCAGCAGGACAAGAGGATCTGGAGACAGTGCAGTCTAGAAATTTTGACAGAAAAATAATCTGCAAAATGTGGGATGCAGCCCTAAATTTAAAAGAATGAATTATTTTGTTGGGGTTTTGTTTGTTTTTGTAGAGAAAATAATTCCCTTGTTTTCTTCTTTAGCAATTTACATTTGAATAGGTGGATCTGTTCTTTACATTACTTTTGAGAGCCTGCATTTTCCAAATTCCTATCACACCACTGGGCTTTCCAGGACAGGAGGGAAGCCAAAACATTTCCATCTAATGCAAACATGGATTACTGGAAGGATGTTCTCATTTTATAAAAATGTACTAGGAGCAAGAGCCAGGTTTGCTAGCACCTTCCCTGCAAGCCATCGCTTCCTTGGCTTGCTGCATGTCGAGAAAGAAAACCTCACCAAAAGGAAAGGGCAGAAGTTCCTGGAACGCCACAGCATGCAAAGAGAGATGAGGAAAGTGCTACTGGGCAGGCAAGCACACCCACAGCAGCTGCAGGGAGACCAAGCACACTGATGGCTGCAGCCTTTTCCCATCAATCTCCACTGAGTCAGCATCCTATTTTATCTGGGGAGGACCACCTCCAAGGTAAAAGATACAGTGCAAGAAGAGAAGATATTTAATACCTCATATGGTAGCAGAGTTGAGATTTCAGCTGCAACTACCCCCCAAGCAAATCCAAGTTTCCAAATGTCCCAGGTGTGGTTCCAGGAGGCGTCTTCAGTTCCAGGAAGCAGACCTCTGTGTTAACAAAACCAGTGTCCAAGGCACATCTTGCTTAGAGTCTAGATGGAAACTTCATGTCAATTTGAACTATTCTTGCAGCCAATGGATACAACAAAGTCCTGAGAAATGATGGTGAGCTGAAAGTTGTCACTCTGTGTGTGTATATATGTATTTATTTTAATGTATATATATATAAAAAGGTATTGCCTCCACTCGACTCTTCCTCTGCCCCAAAAGTTTGGGGTATCTGGGGATCTAGTCAAGCACAAAGTGAGAAATCTCAGAGCGTGCTGCTGATACTCCATCCCTGCAGAACTCATTACATGCCAGTTGCTCTACTTAGGGTGGATTGGGAGGGGGATCTATTAGAGAGAAAAAGTACAGAGTAGAGTTAAGAAGCATTTTTTTCTCCTTCTAACTGCTGTCCTTTCATCTGCTCTCCTTCTCATGTTTCTAGGCTTTTTTTTTTCCTTCTTCCTTCTCCTTCATCCTATGGAAGTGGCAGTGAATGCTGATGAGATAATAAATGGTCCAACCCCAGGCAATCATTTGCTGGTAATTAGTTCAGCTACTGAACTTGTAAGAGTCATTTTTTTTCCACCTGCCCAGCCAGAAAACTTGGGTGGTTAGTTGCCCCATTACTTCCCTTTGGGGAAGGGGAACTCAGATGCTCAAGTACCTGAGTTCCTGGATACTCTGCAATCCCTAATTAAGCCTAGCCCTAAACAAGTATTTTATTTACTTTTTATGACATTCCTTACTTAGGCCAAGAGCCAAGTGTTACATCCCAGTGGGACCAAATCTGAGGTTTGCTGTAAGCTTCTGTGCACAATCACACCCAAGATCACAGGTTCAAAACAACTGGAATAGCACCACTTTAGGGAGCTTGGGCGGGGGCGCCCTTTCTCTGTTTAAAACCAGACATTTCAAAATTTGCCTTAGAAGGGAGGTTTGGAGGGCGAAATCATGGCATTTGGTTTAATGGGCCTGACAAGAAAGATTCCAGCTTTCCCCTTTCCCAGGATACCCAGCCTCCTCGGCCCCCTGCTGGCTTCTGAAGCTCCCAGCCTTGTGATGAGGAGCCTCTAGGCCTTAGAGCTGTTGAACCTGAAGCAAGCACCCTGGAACTGAGGGTCAGGAGGGATCCAGCTCCAGAGTGGTCCAAGTGATGGAGAAGCCCTGGCTCTGTGGCCCCAGGTGAAGCGAGTGAAAGGATACTGGCATGCAGGAAGGCTTTCAGGGGAACCTTTGCCTGCTTGCTGGCAGGGCCCCAAACCCCCCTGGTTCCAAGAAACACTCTGCTTTCAACAATTCGGTGTTTTCTGACTGAGATCTCTTCCATCTGAGAATTCCTGTCTGACTCTGGTGTACCCTCAGAGCTTCAGGGGTGACCTCTGATGAACTGAGGGGATATTTGGGGGTGTGGGTGTATAATTAGCTCCTTCATGGTGTGACACGAGATAACCAAGCCTGCAGGTGAGTTAAAGGACTTCTGCGTAGGCAAATTATGGGGGTTTGTGCCCTCCCTTCAGATGGTGATCATCATCAAACACAGAACATATGATTGAATAAACAAGCTGTTTGTCTGTTTCAGTACTGGCAATTCATGTTTGCTGCTTACTAGATTCAAAAATAAAGTACCCTGAAAACACACAGAATTTATCAGGCAACTCACTACACTTTCTCAGTCACTGAAGGAAGGACATACCCACATTTCTTCCTCCACACAGATCATCTCCAGAAAGTTTTGGTTTAAATCTTAATTTTTTTAGTCCCAGGTTGTTTGTTTTTTTTTAATTTCCCTTTTTCTCCCCTTAAAGTCACCTTGGGTGACAGATGTCACTAGACCTCAAAAGGGCCGCTTGGATAAACAGGTAAATAATATTCATTAAATAGGACATGGCAGCACATCCTGCTCCTCTTTTTATCCGTTCTAACAATACCAAATTCCTCATCCTTGAGACTCACATAAAGCCCACGACAGAGGGTTCACATTCAAACTCCAATCAGCAATTCACAAACTAACAGAGAATGATCTAGCTGATTTCATTAGGGACCTCCATATGGTGATGAAATTTATTCTGAGCCATGTTTAGGTTTTGTAGTTGTGGGCACCATACAAAAACCCTGAGAGAAATGGAGATTTTTAAAGCTGAGATGGGAATTTACTAATACAGTTCCCACTGAAATAAATGGATGCTATTTGCCCTCAGAATCTCAGTCATTCTAAGTAAAACAGAGTCCTCTATACTGCATGTTTGTTTCTCAATCAAGATTAGGATAATCACTTTCAGCTTTTTAAGTCTACAACGATTTCCTAAGGTACACTTTTTAAGGCAGTACTTGTGCTGTTATATCCTGGAGGTGGATACATCTTCTCCAGTTTTAATATTTTTGACCTATAAATTGTTCAGATGGATTCAATTTTCAAAAAGGTATTATAAGAAACATATATCCCAACTCTTTGGAGCATGTAGCAAATACACAATTTTATAGTACGGTGTAGGTCACAAGTTTGTGTAGCTAATTTTCAAAAGAAAGTAGCATTCCAGGTATATTTTATTTTTTCTCCCTACAGTTTGAAAAATTGTTTGGGTTTTTTTTTTTTTCCTTTAAATTTTGCCCATTTAAGTACAGGACTGGGGTTGTTTTGTTCTGTATTTTTCCCTTCAGACAGCATATTTTCCTGATGGAACTCCCCTCCCCCCAATACACAATGTGCTTTTCTGATTTACCAGCTCTAGCATTTTCTCAACAATCATGTGAGCAAGAGCAAGGACTGAATATTTTTAGACACTGGAACTAAGCAGATGGTGAAGGATGTAGAAGATCAATAACTAGTTTTTGTAAAGTTTGCATTTCTGCTTATTTCAGTGTATTTCAAAATGCAACAGGAAGAATATAAAACTCCATGGAATGAAATGTGAGGAAACTGCTCTGGCCTGTGTGCCTGGTATGGGATAATTTTTCCAGCCATTCTTTGAAAGCAAGTGATGCTCTTGCTCCAGTTTTAATTGTGAACTCCACTTTGGTTAATTTAATTGTACTCATGTTGCTGTTTGGTAAAAGGTCTTGGACAGATGTGTACTCATCTGACATTCTTCCAAGGATGTCTGCATGGTCAAACTTGAAAGGATTTTGGGAGCTGAAAGTCATCCCATCAGGAACCTGAAGCAACACCATCTGCTTTAGGTGACTAAGCACATGTCAAGAATAGCCATCTCCCTCCTTCTGGGCTCGAGCCTCTATGCTCCCTTGGGCTATTGCTGTGGAGCAGCTGCCCTTCAGAGGTGCAGAGGAAGAGGAAATCATAAAACAAGTCCTGGTCACAACACAGTTTTCACAGCTACTTCAGGAGACTGAGGGCTTAACTGGAAACAGGGTGGAATCAGGCAGATGCTCCAAAGCTGGCTGCACGATGCTGGACATGGGCACTCCTAGTCCAAAGTAGGGGAACTAAGCAGGAGAAATCAGTGTCTTGTTTTGTGACCTTGAGTAAGTATCTCCACCCTTCTTCTCTGTCACTTCTCAGCTGCAGAATGGGGCAGCACAGCCTTATTTCTCTTCCTCGTTTCCCTTACAAACAGCAAGGCTCCTGGGGCCAGCTCTATGTCCCTGCAGTATTAGCCCTCAAGCACTAAGTAGAATAAGGAAGGCCAGCAGCTGACAAAGGTTGACACAAGTCCCCCAAAGTCATTAAGGCAGACTTCACAACATTGAGAGTGTTCTCAGACACCGGCTGTGGGGCTGCAGAGCAGGCACAGCTCACCCTTCAGCAGGATCTGCTGCAAGCCTGGTGTGAGCAGCTAAATGCTAGAGACAAAAAGGCAGGGAGGCAAGCAGCTCCTGCTGCAGCTTTTCATCCCCAGCTGCTGACCTTTCCAGCCCCACAGCTTCTGTTCTTTAGTGGGAATACCTGCCCTCTGCTGACAAGGAGGAACCGACTGGGAGTACTTCACGCATTTCTCTGGACTTGAGCCAGAGCTGTCCCTAAAACTGGGCAATGAGCATGGGGCCAAAGAAAGCAAAGACTTATTTTGAAGCTTTGTTTTCAACAGAGAAAAGGTGGCTGAGGTTTACATGGCAGCTTTAGGGCTTGCAACATCCTCAAGCTCTTCGTTCTTGGTATGACAAGGCGAGTGTCCCACAGCTGCCATGGCACTTGGGCTGGATGGGCTGGGACCAGTGAGGCTCCTTGTCTGCACGGGAGGTCAGGAGAAGGCACACGGGGCAGGGTGGAGAAGCTTCCTCACACCAACTTAAAGGAGCTGCTGTGAGGTTTCCAACTTCCAGCCAGATCCTCACCACCCAAAGGGGGCCCCACTAAGTGTGTCGGTGTTGTGTCTAGCAGCTGTCCCTTCTAACCCGAGCAGTGTCAGCCTTGGAGCCAGGCCAGCAGCTACGTGTGGAAGCTGTTCCCTCCTCCAGCCTTCTGGACCTTAGGCAAAAGAGCTACTAAATGAGCCATACTGACACCAATACTGCAATCAATTTGTTAATAAGGATCAGAGACAGACTCTGCTGCTGGGAGGAGGAGGCGAGGGGAAAAGAGATCATTATTTTTAATTTAAATAAATCAATATGTTAATAGGGGAAAGGATGCACCCTGAACAAGGATGGTGGAAGGGGGAAGGCAAATGAGTACAGCTATTCTATTTTTTTTTTTTTTTTTTTTTTTTTTTTGAGGAGAGAGGGAAGGGGTAGGTAGTTTGTCATTAGGGTATTTTTTTTAAAAAAAAGAATTATTTAATATAAGAGTGGGAATAGACAATTTTAAAAGTCCTGTAACAGCAAATAACTAATTATATCCGTCTGAGACTAAGAAGCATGCCTGGCTCTTTTCTTTCTCTAAAACAAATTAAAGAAAAAGGAATGCTTGATTCCCAGGAGGGCTTATCTAAGGCCTCTCATCTCTAATACACATCTAAAGGGACAGGGAAAATATCTTTTATCACTTAAATCTCCCTGAAATTTAAGACCAGCTGGGAATTTTTTTATGTGGATATGATTCATTAAATTCATATCATTCCAAAGAAACCTTCCTGCCGGTTTATCTTTGCCACTGCAGTCATCTCTCCAGAAAAGCACAGTATCCCAAATGTTGTCAACCCAGACAGCTCAATTTTTGACTGAAGGTTATATTTGTTCGGAAACGATGGAACTGGCCCCACATTTTTTCTTTTCAGGGAACTGCTATTTGCAAATCATTCTTGAAGTCAACTTTTTTCCCCTCTGCTGAGACAATAGGAAAATCCTGCACCACCACACCGTTTCCATTAGGCTTCTCAGTCCTGAGAGGTGGAGGGATTTTATTTTCCCGCTACATTTCAATATTTATGCATTGTACTTGTGGGTTTAGAGTCTTTGATCAAATATAGGTACAGGAGCTCTGAAGGCTGGGCTCTGAGAAGTGGCTCGGAGAGCAGCCGCATCCAGCTTCCGCTGGGATCAAATGAAGCAAGTTTGTATTTGAGCAATCCTTAGAGCCGCTCCACGGTGCAGCGATGTTCGAGCTGATAAATAGAGGGTTGCGGCGTACTTAATATTCCCGCATAAGGTGCAGCCGCCGGAACGCTCCGTGGAGTTTTCGCAGGGAGGAAAATGTATGTTTTACATAATGAGCTCCTTCACATGTAGTGCCACAAAAGTTACTAGGGAGACGGTCTGTCTTGGGCGCACGGAAAAACAAAGGCAAGTTCACATGGCAAGATCGCTCCTCGCCGGCTCCGTCTCGCAGCCAATGCGGAGGGTGGGGAGGCACTTCCAAGGGCGAGAGTTTGAAAAGCGGAGCTGAGCCAGGGCGCCCGGGCACGGGGAGCGAGAGGCTTTGGGAAGAGGTCAGGCGGAGGGCAGGGGGGATCGAGTTCAGGGGCGGCTGTGGAAGAAAGGACGGGCGGCCCCGGCAGATGCTGGCGGCGCGGCTCGGGGCTGCCATGGTGAGTGATGGGTGCGCTCCCGCAGCACGGACAGAGCATCCCCGGCCACAGGGGCCGTGTCCCAGCCCTCCCAGCCAGATTGCACCCAGCGCTTGTGAAATGAAAAATAACTGCAAGCGAATGCACCCTGAATTCATCCCACGGTACAAGAGGAAACCGTTTTCACCCTGGGATTTTTCTTTTCTCTCATTCACCAAGCAGACACAGCTCTGCCTTTTGAAAACCTCTGTAGGACGGAGCTGAGAGTAGAAATCTGCCCCTGGATTCCCTGTTTTGAATTTTTTTTTTCCCCCAGCAGGTACCCGGGCACGTCAAGCTTTGGTGTTTCCCTGGCTGAATGTATCATTTTTCCTGTTTTGCCCTGGAGGAACTCACTACTTCCCTGTACTTCAGTTGTACTTACTACTCTAAAATGTAGACTTATATTTCTAAGGTTTGGAAGATTCAAGTAATACAAATATTCTCTGTTAGTACAGGCTGTATTATCTGCTTTAGATATAGACACAGCCCTTAGATTCACATTAGGGCTTCTGCCACATTTCCAAAATCCTCACAGACATCCACTACCTTGAGCACAGTGAATGTGATTAAAAGTATCATCTCTTCTCACCAGACTCCTGTGGGAGTATCAGATCTAAACTAGATTATTAGACTAAAACCCTGCTTTTCAATTCCATTCAACCCAAGTTAGCAGTTGGGATCCTCTGATTACAATTTGGAGCAATCATCAGCATTTAGAGACCAGACTCATACAGGAATCACCAGCAAGAGCTCAAACCGCAGGTTTACTTCGGTTTTGCAGCCCCTGCATGTGATACAGTTCTCTGTCGATCTCCAAATGCAGCCGGTAATATGAGCGAGAAACCTTCACTAAATATTCATAAATTACCCGTTATTAAAACCCTTGAAAAACAAGAATTTCCCTGGTAGAATAGTTCTCATATAAAAAAAATCTTTTTTTTTGTTCAATAATTGTTTTTGCTTTAAGACTTCATGCCATCATCACACGAACAGTTTTACCAGGCAATATTTTGCTGCTGCCTTCAGACCAGCAATTAGATCAACTAACAGACAGTTCAGACAATAGCCAATTTATCTGCAGAAAGGGAATTTGCATTTCTCTTTATATACCTTATGTTAAACATACACAGTATCATACAATAATTATCACTATATAAACAAATTATAATTCTACACTCTTCCGAGCAGTGACCTTTTGTTTTATTAGTGCACCTGCACAAAGGCTTTTAAGCTGTTTAAAATGTTTTGAGCCTCTTGCTCATAGCTTTTGAGTACTCCTATTAAATAATTATCAAATGGTTGCATATATAAAATATACAATACATAATTAACATGTATAATTAATTTATACAGTAATAACATATATATTAAAATATTGTTATTAAATATTAAATGATATATTGTATATTATGCTTTATATATTATAATATCATCTTAAATTATGTGTCATATATTGCATATTTCATGGGTTTTTTTGCATATATCTCTAAACCAGTATTTCACCTGTCTCCACACATGATCACACCTAATATAAGCACCTGTGTGCATTGTGCACACACACAACAGCACCATGTTATTAATTCGTAGCTGTATTTGGGACTGCTGGTTTTTAAGCATATGGTTTAAAGGAATTTCCTTAAGATATATTCATTAATTACATAAATAAAATAGGTTATAAAAACCTACATTGGTATCAGGTGCTTTCTGTTAAGAAAAGTACTATGAAGAAAAGTATTAATATCTAAGCCTAATTATTGGTGCTGAAAGTCATTTCATTTCAAACATCCTATTAACTAAAGTCCATACACAGAAATTATTGGCTGTTTGCACCAATCCCCATTATAAAACCCAGTGAAATCCCTTTGCAAAAAAAAGGGAAGACTACAGCTTAAACCTTAAGTACTTCGATAAAATTATAAGATCAGTTTCATCCCAAGGTACAAATCCCAATCTCCATCTAAAACTGCCTGACCCTAAAATATATTCAGAGCTTGTTCTAATCACAGGAGATGTATTCTGAATAGGACAACCCTCTATCATCTGCTAAGTCTCTTTAAGTCATCGTTTTCACTGTATCTGAAAAATTAATTCCTTTTCAGAAATATTCTCATCTTCTACTAAAAGAAAAAAAAAGCTTTTTGATGTAGAGTGACAGGATTATGAAGTGACCCTTCAGGTCAGAAGGAGACTTTTCCTTTTCTCATCAAGGAAATCAATTTCTAAGTCCAAGTCTCTTAAAATAATATATTCTTGTGGCACGCATACAGCTTTTTTTGATCTGCTATGAAAAGAATAAGAGGTAAAGAGGATCAGGGGTGGCGATGGAATATTATAATCTGCCACACTCACACATCAGCCTTTCACTAAGTAATTCCAGATAAATTGAGGATTTACATATTTAAGATTAAATGGGGAAAGGGTAACGATGCATAAATAGAAGAATACAAAGATACAATTTAGGAAAGTTAACTCTTAAAAAAATTTTACCTGATGTTTGTACCCTTCCACTGTCCCAACCCATATTTTTTAAAGCATATAATGTTTATAAGGAAATAGCCAGGATAATCTCTTTGAGATCAACCGAGCACAAACACAGATGCCTTAGGGTTTCTCTCCTCCACCCCTCCCACCTTCACTACTGAAAAAAATACCAATTACCATGACAAGAAACAGTTAAATGCCTCCAAAGACACATACACACAGCAGATGGAAAACAGGAGGAAACCAGCTGGAAGTGTGTTTCCCTTAGAACTGTTTTTAACAGCCTGTGCACAAATAATGTCTCACTAATACGCAGATAAAAATAAAACATAAATATTTAAAAGGTGACTGGTCAAAGCAACAAGATGTCATTTGATATGGGAACTTTCCCTTTTTTACTCCTTTCCTTGTCCATATTTTGGGTAATTGTTCAGAGACATCCTGATCCAGGTCTCTGATTCAGGGAAGGTAACTTTAAGGCAAAAGCTCTGGTGATGGCCATAACCTCTTGTGTTGCTAATTGCAAGGCACATGGGCTTGCCTTGTTTTTTATTACTCACCTGTTCAGGCTTTGCCTTTATGGTGAGCTTCCTGCGTGGAGGACATCCCAACACTGCCCAGCTGAGCTCCAGGAGCAGTTGTTCACACCAGCACTAGATAAGGAGGCCAGCCCTTGACAGAATTCCTTCTGCTCTTGGGTGCATAAGCAGAAGCATTTTAAAGGAACTCCTTTTCCAGAAGCTACTAAGAACTTTCTGATAATCTGGATATTTTTGAGATGTCTAGAGATCTCTGAAATCCATATTTACCACTAAACATCTTGACCTGATGCCTCAGTGTCCAGACAGCATCCAAACTCCCGTGTACTTGTGTAACTTTGCCATTAGGGAGAGCAAAATCAGCGGAGATAGGCAGAGATGGAAATGTCCATGCCCTCTTCTAGCTGCAAAATGAAAGCAAGTACAGGAGCAAGCTTATGCATTGCTTGTATGAAATAAGAGAAACTTCCAGAAATATAACTGGGGCAAAGACAGTACAGGGGAAATGGAGAAGGGAAGTCCACAGTTCTTCCCTAGAATTCCCCAAGCCAGAAGCAGTTGTGATGTATCTTGCTTGTCCTGTCTTTGATCATAACTGTTATCATCAGGTAGAACAATTTTAAGTAGAGTGGATGGGTTGTCTGCCATTTATTTAGATCCCTTCCTTTGCAGTTCCTTCTCCACTGACTCTCATTAGGCAGCCCTCTCACACTCACCGGGAATTCAGCAAAGCAGATCCTTAGCTGGTGTTAATTGGTCTAACTTCATTTGCTTCAAAGAAGCTGCTCAAACTTACAGTGCCCAGAAATTTGACCCAGTTTCACTTCTCTGCATAATGTGGTCTCTTGATGGGGGAACAGATATATTCCTTCTGCTCTGTGTCTGAAGTGTTAATTCATTGCACACATTTTTGAGAATTTAAGAAATCTGGATTTTTTTGGAGCAAATAAACCCCGAGCATGGTAACTTACTCAAGCTCTGGAACATAAGGCAGAAAAGTAACAGGGCATCATGGTGGTCCACCCAAAGGCAGAAAGAACTAGAAAATGCTCTCATGACACATCCAGATGACAGCAGAAGACAGGTGAACACATGAACACCTGCAGAAATCTTGGCATGAATTACCTGAGACCATCAAACACACTCTTTAAACAACTGATTAAACAAGAAATCAAGAGGGATTTGGCACAAATAAGACTTTACTGATTTGGACCAATAACAGATGGATGCATGCAGTCTGATCATTCAAGGAAACGAGATATTTAATTTCATTTTTTTTTTTTGTTAATATATTTTTACAGCTTTTTTTAGATGCCTTCAGAACCAAGAGAGGTGAATGAGTCCTGGACAGCACCACTCTCTCTTTAGGAGCAGCCCTGGCTTGATGGCAGAGGGTGGCTGTACCATAGAGCAGCAAAGGCAGTGGGGGGTAAGCAAGAAGGACAAGTAATTGTTGATCTGCGAGGCAAAGATGGGAAGAGAATGGTCTTACTCAGGTGGCACCACAAAGTTCAGCAGTTAAGGAGCAGCACTTTTCAGAAGCTTTTCCTGTTAAAATTCTGGCAGCACATCCCTTGGCTTTACCAGAATATTAAACATGATTTTAAAGTTGTTGTTTTTTAGTGATCAGTTTCCTTGTTAAAAATCTACAGAAAAAGAAAGGTCTGTTTCCTCTGATGTTTCTTTTCCTCCATGAATAAACCATGCCTTTGTCTGTTTTTATTTTTGTAATGCCATATTTATACCTAACACCTTCAAACACATATTATTTTAGAGATCTGATACCATCTAGTGTTATTGCTGGCTTTTCACATCTTACACTTATCAAGTAACCACAGTCAGCAACATGTCAGAGTTCATCACTACATCACGTCAGTAGCAAAACAAAACCTGCTTCCCACCCAGTATCTATATTTACACACCCCACAGGTGGGTGAAATTTGCAGTTCATCTAGGAAATTCACTCTCCTTTAATCTCTGGAAATTAGTTTGTCTGTGTGTATACGTATCATTATTATCTAGTGCTTTGCCACAGATATATTTCAGCCTCTGTAAAAAATAGGTTGGGATTACTAATAACAAAAACAAGTGTTTATAAACAGCTTTTATACAATCTTGGGCAGGCCAAAGTCAAGGGTATATTTTACTTCAAACCAACCAATGTTTTACTCCATTTTTCAGGGAATTAGATGAGATTTTAGTTTGCACCAGTGACTGGTGCAGTCTTCCTAAATATTCATGGTTCCTGAAAGCTGGTGCTATCCAGGAGGGAGATGCTTATATAATTTCATCCTAAAAGAGGACAAGACCATCAAGAAAAGCCAATCTCTGCAGGCCAACAAAGTGGGTTCATCTGTTTTATCTGTTGTTTCACTTCACAAAGAACTGAAAATATGCAGAAACACAGTATTCATAAAGGTAAAAAAGAAAGAAAAGAACAGTGTGGATAGTCTGCTAGAAGATGGTGGATTAATATCCATGGAGACTCCTTTCTTCTCTGTATTCACCCAATATGTACAGGACATTTGGTGATTTCTCCACAACATCCCACATGAGCCTTGATCTGGACACACAGCAAACACCTCTCTAGCTAAAAGAGTAATTGGACTCCATGTCCCTCAGCTCAAGGCTTCCCTTCCTGTGTAATTGGGATGGATATCAGTTACAACAGTAATTTCTGCAGCAGGGCCACTTTGGAACTGCACTGGTAGCCACTGGTAGTTTTAAGTCACTCAGCAACCGATATGTTAAAGGTATTTATTGCTACCTCTTGCAAACAATTTCCTGCCTCTAAAGGAAATTATTCTTTAATGATTACAGGGAATTCATTGGGAAGAAAGGGAGGGGAGCTTATCATTTTGTAGTTTTGTGAAACATATTTTTTGAAACAGTTTTTTCAACACTGGGTTTCACTTGCTCACTTGTGACTGTTGGCAGGGGGTATTAAATGCTTTTACACACTAAAGGTGTGGATTTCTGTGGTGTTTACACATGCTAAATGCCTGGGGCTAGGAAACAGATACCTGTCTTTTAGGAGAAATCTTCCAGGCAGACTTTTTCATTATAAAGGCCATCTGAATGAGATCAATTTAGAGGGAAATGCCCTTGTGTGTCTCCAATAAGAGGGCAAAGAGCAAAGAAAAGAGGGAGAAAGCCATCTAGAGAGGGCTGCCTCCAAAAAGAGAGATGATGGCATATGAATATTATTATATGATGATAATGGAGAAACAATTCAGCAGACAGAAATTCCCACATGCCTCCATTGTTTTAAGATGTATGGTTAATTTACAGAACAACCACTAAAAATTAGCACATTTCATACACCACTGTCCACACTTGGAACAGAACCGTGTTGAGCACGGAGTTAGATGAAGGACACCCGCTACGCTGCAGGTCCCCGAAGCAGACCTGGCCACACCCTCCAGATATTGCTGCACTGTCAATCACCAAAATGGAAATAATTGTCAGAGCACTACAACCCCTTCGGGTGTGGCCACACCCTTGTGGAAGGAGGCATGAACTAAAATAACATGCTGCTAGTTTTAGGGAGCTCAGCTCCCAGGAGCTTCAAAGAGGCTGGATCTGGCGCACAGGTGGTCGCAAAACGGGCAGAGACTCTTTTGGATTCATCTGTGCTTTGGTACTACTTATCCAGTAATCACTAAGGGTTTACTCAAGCCAATTAAACTACAGTGACAGAGAGGTTCCAAGGACAAGAACATGTTGATAACAGAGAGAGGCCATGACAGCCTCAGGACCAGCTGCTAATGAGAATTAGCGATACACATCTCTATGCCCATTATCTAGGAACTGAATAACACTAGTAGGTATGATATGACCCCAAATGTGGTTTTCCATTCCTCAGCTTCATCTTCCATCTGATTTCCCTCTTCTATTCCAGTTACACCTTTTTAGTCTCTGAGTTGTGCATGTCTCTGTGGCTGTTCTCATTCTCTCTGGAGAATGAGAGTGAGAGAATGTTGCATGGGCAACAGCTCTGTTGGCAAGTTTTCAAGAGGTGGGCTGTGAAAACATTTTTTTTCTCTTTTCTATAGTAACATTTTTCAAGGGATGAGAACTGGATTGGATATCACCTTTTCTCATTTCTCATAAAAAAAAAGAAGTGTTGACATGCCTTTATTTTGAAACAATGATTTATCAAAAAAAAAAAAGGAAAGAGCAGCGGTTTCTCATCCTTTGAAGCCAATCTGACTAAAGTATCTCATATTTCTCGTTCAACTTTAAATGCTTAATTTTCATCTATATGAGAAGAAGACTTGAGCAACACCTCCTCTTTGTCCTAGCATTAGATACGTTAAAGTGTTATTTGTTCTGGCTGAAGTAGTGAGGAACTCCAAACCACAAAATTGTCTCCTGTGAACACAAGACTTAGATGTCACCAGCACACAGCAATAAACAGACACACAGAAGTTTTGTGACTGAACAATCTACCTCAACTGATGCCTGAAAGTTGATAACATATGTACATTTTATTCACTCTTGTAGGACTTTTCAGTCTCAACTACCTTCTGTATTTACATTAAATATATAATATAGCTGTATACTGAAATGTTTTCCTTGTGAAAAGTTTATTGATGGACTGCAGTAATTAATTTGCTTTTTCATAATTTCAGAAGGTAACTGTAAAAGCTCCCTCAATTTGACACTGATACAACCTGAGTGCCTTTTATTAACAAAACAAGTTCTTAAAGTATCCTTACTTTTACTGCCGCTACTGTATTAGCAGCTGAAATGTGATTATACCCTTGAGATCCATCATATCACCTATAGTTATCTGAAATGCTGTTCTCAATTCATTACACACAGAAATAAAGATACAGATCCAGTCCTACAGTCTCATTTTATGTGACAGCTCTCAGTCATGTGGGAGATGTGTACCACAAAACTGCATTTATTATAAATCTATATTAAAAGCCTGTCCTATATGAGCATGTGGATTAGAAAACTTATTTCCTGACTATGTCTACAAATGCGCAGTCCAATCCACATTCCTTGCCCTAATACAGATCTAATAAAAATGTTCACAAAATTCTTAAGGGTTAGCTGCCTTTCAATTTCTCCCCCTCAGGTGCTTCCTTCCCAAGGGACTGGTTGTTTTAAAAACAAATCTACCTATGAGTCTTGTTTTTCCTAGAAAATCTCCAGATAAGCACAAGTTGAAATCACTTTTTTTTTTTTTTTCATCAAAGCTATTTCTTTATATCTTTGACATTGGTTTTGCTCTTTTAAATTAAAGGGGGAATCTGTAAAGCTCTGAAACTGCAAAACACTGAATTGCAGGTCTGTCTGGAAAAGGCCATGGTTTAAGGGAAAGCTTAAAGCTATGGAATTGAACAGGGGGGCTCCCAGCTCCATCATGTGTAAAGAGTTTTCCAACCCGCTGCATCAACAGCTCATTTGCCTGTGCACAGGTGTGGCCACCCCAGCCCTGGAACAGTGAGGTAATGTTAAGTCATATGTTGCATGGACAGGGTCAAGGGAGGAAAAGGGAAAATGTTCCATTTTCCATTGCTTCCCACCACTTCCAAATTTAGAAGTGAGGCTGGGTGTATGGAAAAAGGGCATTACATCCCACAACATGCCTTGATTCTCTTCTGTTGTTAGACCACCCCAGTTCCAGCCATTTGACTGGTACAGGCTTAGAAGCAATGAGACTTTAATTACCCGGATATTCAGTGAGGGAATCTTCTGGGTTGTTGCAGTGCATTCAGAAAGAGCTGCTTTGAAATGATTTGAGCAATGCACAGCATTCCCTGTGAGAGGCTCCCTGCTTTGCTGAACTGATGCAGACCCCTCTCTAAGGTAAGAAGCACATTTGCACTAGCTGGCAGAACCCACGTGAAAGCTCGGAGCTGCTCAGGGCTTTCTTGACATGTTTGCATAATTGTGGTTTTTCAGACCAAAAGAGGAAGGTAAACTTCATTCATGCCTGACCTGCTGGCCTTCGCAGCTGGAACATGTTGGAATCACTTCTGGCACTGAAAAGGTTAATTGTCTCCTGCTGTGAGGTAGGAGTCTAGAAAAAGATACCACATTTGGTGGGAATTATAGTAAATGAGGTTTTCTTTATAGCACTGCTCATTCTCAACATGTTGAAAGGGCATTAGTTCACAGTCACTTTCTCTGGAATTATCAAATCTGCTCAGGAAGCCTTCATTAGGATATTAAACAAGACTTAATAAGTGAAAGTGATTTGCATCGCTGATAATCGTGCGCATTAATCAAGCAAGCTTCTGTCTCTCCCTCTGCAATATGTTTCATGTTCCATTGTAAAGCCTCTTTAATTCTGTAGGGCTTCTTAAAAGGGAAACGTTACATTTAGAAAGCCATTTTTAAAATTATTTACTTAGCAAAGAACACTATAAATAATGTTCAACTCACTCCTCAGCTTTAACCATCAATATAATTAATACTGAGGGGTTTGTATCAGGGATATGGACCAGATGTGTTCCCATTTATCAGATATAGATTGCACTTACTCTAATAAATGTGTTTTCATTCTGAGTAAGTTTTGAAACCAAATAACTGCATGTGACACTTTAATCTGAAGTCACAATTTTAGGCTAAGGCATTTATTTCTCATGCCATGGTGGACCATGCAAGCTTTCACTACATTATCCCACATACCAGAGTCACCCTCACAGTTCTTAATGAAATTGTGCGGTAAATATCCCCTGCTCTTCGGTAATTCCAAGGTAACTTTGCATGATTTATTCTTAGGGGCTGATGCCACTTCTGTAGAGCACAGCCAGCTAGCATGGTGTAAATAATTCTCACACTTCTGCAGCATCTCACTCTCTCAGGATCCCACATACAGATTCTAAACAGGTTGAATTTTCACAGCACAGGGCAAGTATTTTGCACTAGGCAAAGTGACCCTGAGGACACAAGTATTTTTGCCTATATCAGCAAATGCTTGAGAAAACAGAATTAGACCCTTAAAAATTAGAATTGGACCCTCTGCTGCCCTTGCCACTAGCCTGCACTGTGCCAGTGTTGGCTACTCCCTCTAACATGGCCCTACAAACACCATGAGGGTTCTGCACACTCATCAGTGCCACCTGCATATTGCACAGCCATGAGAATTAAAAAAATCTCTAACAAACTTATCTTGGTATTACTGTTCTTCACCAAATGTCTCACCAAGGAGATTTTCCTTGCCTTAAGGAAAATTTTGTCACATGAATTAGAAGACATTGTGAAAAATATGTAGATGCTGTTTATAGTGCAACAGAAGTGAATATACAGAAGTGGCCAAAACCACAGTCTAAGTAAGGAACAGCACTGATGTCAGGATGAAGCAGCACATCATTTAAACATCTCACCAATGGGGGTGACCTCGTATCCACCAAAATGAGCTAGAAACAAGGAGGTTTATACATTTTTTAAGGAGAGCCTGAGCTCTTGTATGAGAGCCTAAGCAATTATGATCATGTTTGGCTGCTTCTGATACACCAATGATATTGTTTCTAAAGGACAGGTGGAAATAACTGGTGGAAATCAAGTAATTCTTCATGCAGGTATGATGATTTAGCCCACTCTCTGGAAGAGGCTGCCATTGCTTACTTCCTTCATGGACTTTTTGCGTTGTCCTTACTGCATTTCATGCCATTTACATTCTCCCAAGACTCAAAAGCATCATTTAAGAAACCATCACTAAAATTACGACCATGAAAACATTTATTGCACCTAAGAAAATGCTGTTTCTGGAGCTCACGTTTGCATTCACTGAGGCTGAGCACATAGCTTAAATGGAGCTAAAGAGATGATGTTTCTATAAAGTTGTGGAGACTCAATTCATTCTAATGGCTTGAAACATGAATTATGTGCCCTGCTTCACTAACTTCATGGTTCAGTAAGCTGCTATAGATCAGATGGAACCATTTATATGAAGAGAAAAAGGTGTTATTCCCTGCTTACCACTGATTTCCTTTTATTTGTGTCTATATATGTGTTTATGTGTACTGTTTTCTAGCTAGCAGGTGTTAAACTTCATAGGTCTAACTGAATAGTTTTCTTTTTTCCTAGATTATATTTGTGAAGATCAACATCCAGCAATTCTTTCCTGTTTTCAATATCAAGTTTTATGGTTGGACCATTCACATGGGTGAGAAACTATTCCTCTCAGCTTTGAAATCAGTTATGTGGATTCCCTCTCACTATAACCAAATGGAAAAAAGTATTCCAATGTCCACAAATGCAAACATATTTTTTTTCTTAACTGCTGCACAAAAGTTTCACATATTCGAAGCAGGAGCATATAGTTTAAGCTGCCAAATCAATGCTTTGGTGCTTAAATGGATGCGGCCATTTATTTTGCAAGTATGTTGGGAGCTGCACTGGAGGTCAGTGCAGCAGACTTGCCTGAACACGGTCCATTACCCTCTGCAGCAGCAGCAAACATGGAACAAAGGGACCCCTTCATTATCCCACACAAGGAAAACTCTGGCAGAGGCTGAAAGAAGGTAATGAGTATATCTCCAGTGAACAAATAGAGTGCCACATGAAGATACCCAAACTAGCTCTAATTGACCAAAATGCAGTTTCTCTACATGGCACTGCACTGTGCCATGCAAACATAGTTTAAACCTGTGTTTGTGGTCGTGCATTCCTGATAGTTCTGGGTAAAGTTAGCTTTAGGGCCAAGACCCCCTCCCTATAGTTCTGACAACTAGAAGATCAGAGATAATGCTAATGAGATCCTTCTATTCTGAATTATTGCTGCCAACTGTATCAGTGTTAAAGCCCCTACTCCTGGGATCATGTGATTTGCTGAGAATCTCTACTCTCATTTAATAATAAAAAGGTAATTTCCATCAATGATGCAGAGGAAAGCTTGGAAGCATGACCAGAATATGTCCTAAAACCTCTCCTCTCCTGCCAAAAAATCCCTCAGAGGTAATAAAAGAAGTCTAAAAGGTATTATTTTTAATCTTCCAATATTTAAGCCAATGACATAATTTTCTGTGCTGAAGCATCTTATGATTTTTGAGCACCCAGAAGTATTAATAATGCAGCCTAAAACAGATATTTGTGAAAATTCAACCCTAAATGGCATAGGGGAGAGGCACATGAGGCCTTCAAAATAACAGAGCAGGGCTGGGAATGGAAGGAGGGCAAATGGCCACACAAGCTGTATCAGAGTGACCAAATAAAAGAGTCCCTGGATGTCTCTGTTTAGAGCTAAAGTGGAAAGAAATGTCTTGTGCCCACATCCATCAATTTGCTATTCCCAAAAACAGGGTGGCTATGTTCAAACTGCCCCCTGAAACTAGGTGGTCACCTACGAATTTATTTACTACCGTAGCTCCTGGGATAAAAAGAAGGGAGAGCTGCAGGCCTGGGAATGTGGGGAATGGGGTTCATGCAGGATCTCTGACGCAGTGGGAGGAGGGAGGCAGCATGCAGGGTGGAAAGGGCAAGAGAAGCACAAAGGGAGTGGGTCTGCCAGGTGGGAAAAGGAAAGTATGCAGAGCCAGAAGGCAGAAAAATACGCAACTCTCTGAACACTAAAATAGAATGACTTCCTGGACAGAAAGGCACAACTGCCCTTCTCTTTTTGCCATAAAATTTTACTATGCAGCTGCAGTTTGCTACCACGTCTCCCTCTTAGCACTTGTGGAAGTTTCTTGATAAATAAAAAGCTTCACTAAGCCAGACTGGCATATGACCCAGAAAAAATTCCACACCAAGTTTTAATTTAATCTTTACATGCCACATTGAAAAATCAGGCAAGATGATATCAACCAAATGCTTTCAGGAAAAAAAAAGCCCACAAACACACAATAACTCATCTAGAATGAGATTGTTGATTTAGGCTTAATTGGAGCAAATGTTGGTATAAATGGCATATGAATACAATTTCTCAGACTGCTGAAATTTGTGAGTAATACTGATGTCAAATATGTATGATTTAATAATACGTATGATATAATAAAGTATGACTTTGAAATAGAGGAATATGTACAAATGTAGGGTCTGACTATCATCATTGCCTCTAACTTATTTTCACACCCCGATATTACACATTAGAGACAAATATTTACAACAATTTGGAGGAAAAAATTTGGATGTGAAATTTTTGGCCAGGTTCATCTCATGACCTGAGGCCAAGTCTGCAAAAAAACGTTTATAACCATAGGGCACAAACACAGAGAGATATGGTCACAAATATTTTTATTAGTGGAAAAAGCAAAGCAGAAAACTCTGGCCTTTGAGAAAGAGGAGAAAGCAAGGAAGTTGATTGCCTAACGTAATCAAAGCTCTCAGACTCTGCCAGAAGACTCGGACATCACCTGTCCAAGGTGATGATCACCTTATCACCTGATCACCTTAACTGTGAAGGCCAGAAGGTCAGATCTAAACAGCAATAATTGCTTTCAGAAATTATAACAAACATTAAGCAGTCCTTCTCATAGAACATCAGCCAGATTTTGGTGATCATGATGTGGAAATAATAAGAGGAAATCCTTTCAAGGTTTTGTGCAAGCATCGCTGTGGATTCTCCCAGCCACCAGCTTTCTCACTGTTACGCATCAATCAATTGTTAATCTCTGTTTGATGGCCCAGTTGCAGTGGGATCTGCTCTCACAAACTCAGAGAGTTTGTGAGTCCTCTCAGAAACCCCACTCTTCTCCCCAGAGGCACCTTCCAAAACCTACAGTAGACAATAGCTCACTGGTAATTTCTATAATGATGCGCCAGTGGTACTAAGATTCTTGCCTTCTTGCTGGAAGCACTTGGATAACCTGTCAGTGTCTGTTATGTTACCATGTCATATCATATTTTATGTGACACTGCCTACAGGGCTGCATATATGGAGTTTCATGAGCCCCTTCCCAGTGGTCATGGGGCACGTTTGGAGCAATATTATTTTTTACAACTTCTGGAGTAACACAAAACATTTTTGGAATGAAAATAATAAAACTGACCTCAAACTGAGACTTTGCTCTTGGCCTGATGTATGGTGCACCATGAAAAAAATAAATAAAACCCAAAAGGAATATGCTTTCTGTCCTTCACAGTAAGCTATCACAAGGATCCAGCAGCCACATAAAATTGGATTCTGGCAGAGTGATCAACTCATTTGTACTCATATTTCCTGTCATTTGCCTTGTGATCTGCTTAGCAATGTCCTCTTGGTGAACCTGACATTGCATCCTAAATCTACAGGTCTTTTTTTTCCCCCAGCAGTATTACCATCCTCACATGCTGCAAACTCAGCATTGTTAGTGGAAAGTACTCAAGTAAGAGAAAAAGACAGGTTAACCAGTCAATAAAAATTGGTTGCAATTGTACGCAACCAAAGTGAGTTAATTAATAGCAACGAGGCTTTTTCACAAAGAGAGTAAAATCAAGGAAAACCATTATAATCAGTTCTTCAAAGTAGGTTCTATAGTGCCCTAGTACAGTAGCAACAGGAAGGAAGGAAGGAAGGAAGGAGGAAGGGAGGGAGGGAGGCAGGCAGGAAGGCAGGCAGGAAGGCAGGCAGGAAGGCAGGCAGGAAGGAAGGCAGGAAGGAAGGCAGGCAGGAAGGAAGGAAGGCAGGAAGGAAGGCAGGAAGGCAGGAAGGCAGGAAGGCAGGAAGGCAGGAAGGCAGGAAGGAAGGAAGGAAGGAAGGAAGGAAGGAAGGAAGGAAGGAAGGAAGGAAGGAAGGAAGGAAGGAAGGAAGGAAGGAAGGAAGGAAGGAAGGAAGGAAGGAAGGAAGGAAGGAAGGAAGGAAGGAAGGAAGGAAGGAAGGAAGGAAGGAAGGAAGGAAGGAAGGAAGGAAGGAAGGAAGGAAGGAAGGAAGGAAGGAAGGAAGGAAGGAAGGAAGGAAGGAAGGAAGGAAGGAAGGAAGGAAGGAAGGAAGGAAGGAAGGAAGGAAGGAAGGAAGGAAGGAAGGAAGGAAGGAAGGAAGGAAGGAAGGAAGGAAGGAAGGAAGGGGGGAGGGAGGGAGGGAGGGAGGGAGGGAGGGAGGGAGGGAGGGAGGGAGGGAGGGAGGGAGGGAGGGAGGGAGGGAGGGAGGGAGGGAGGGAGGGAGGGAGGGAGGGAGGGAGGGAGGGAGGGAGGGAGGGAGGGTTGGCTTTCTGTTTGGCTACATCTGGATGGCACATCTTCTTCAAGGAAAACTGAAATACTAGGAAAGACTCAGCAGGAATTGTGGGTTGCCAGGAGTTGAACTTGTTTCACGCCTTAAAAAAAATATAAGTATAATGACCTTTTACAGATTGGTATTATATTATCCACATGTCTAAGAAAGCTGCTCATCATTGTACCTTTGAAGAGGTGAGGATAACCTAGAGTACACGAAGGATGTGTGTGAGTGACAGGGTCAAAGATGGAACCAAGGGTTTATAAATCCCAAATCCTTGCTCTCACAAATAGTTAATACTTCCCCTCAAATGTGAAGAACAAAGATTTTTCTGGGTTATGTTACTTTTGGGGGCTATATAATCTCTTATTGGCCAAGAAATTAGTTGTTTAAGATCCAAGCAAAGTAAACACACTGCAGTGAAAGGTGAAAATCCTGTATTAATTTGTCTGTGATAGTCTCCACTTCTGAAGAAAAATGCTCATTTCAAATGTGATTTTATGACAAGAGCAATAGAAAACACTCTTTCCTTAAATGAAGTTATAAAATGATTTTTACCACATCCTTCCTCATCTCCTTTTTCTGTGGATCAGAACGACAGGAACCAGATGCTAAGCCAGAAAGGACATTGTTCCACCTGCAACATCTGGCTCTTTGGCAAGCCATACGGGAAGCTTCAAAGTTGCATCTCTCTCCCTCACATGGTAAGGCTGCTAGTTGATTGCTTTATCTTTCTGGATGTAATTTTCCTTTGATTCACCTATAATTCTGAGGAACTGATGCATTTGTATCCATTTTGAATCGGGTTCTGTACAAATGCCACATTTGATCTACAGGCAGATCCTTTTATTTTCATTTAAGTGTTCTTTATTTCATGCACTAGCTCTACTGCTGCTCAGCTACATCGTGGTTGATACTTGCACACATGCCACAGCCTTTTTTTCCTACACCAAGTTAAATAGCCAGGCTCTCAGCCATGCGAAACCAAGTAGAAACTGAAATACTTTTCTTAGTATTACTCCCTGATGCAGAGGCATTTTTAAAGAAGAAGCAGCTGCCTGTTACTTATAAACATTCCTTGCTCACTCCTGTCCTCAATTCCTTAGTCCTCCTCTACCAGATTTTTTCCATTTCTCTGTTTCTTGTGAGCATTAGATCAAGTAAATTAAACATTAAAGGAACTTTCAGATGAACCAGAAAAACAAGATGACTGCAAGTTAAGACTGAGTACCAGTCTCCTCAGAACCAGCTGGCCTACTGAGGTAACAAATAATTTCAGCTGTTTCCAAGCACTTTGATGTCAAATTGTGAAAAAGCCCCTGTTCCTACAAAAAGATAATCGAGATAGCAGAGAGCTGTACGAAGCATGCATAGCACTACAATTTTCTGGCCGCGCTCTCTAGAGGGTGCTGTGAAACACTGTTAATTAGTAGGAAAGGAGTAATGAATTATTAGCATCCATCCATTCAGGATTTAAAGCCTGTTTAGAAATGTATCCTGCCCTACAGCTATCAGTGCCTTTTCTACTTAAAGAGAGCATGGTTCCCACCTTCATTCTGCTATTCCCTTCCTCCCCTTGCACCAGCCATCAGACCAAAATCTATTTTCCTAATTTCTCTATCCCTGCTCTGAGGTAGGTAACATGTAGGACCATCTGAAAGAGGATAAGGTGAAGACTAAGAGAATTATTTTTCCCTTAAAGAAGCACCTGTCTTCAGGTTCTCTACCTGGGGCCAAGCAAAACTCAGCAGCCTCATCAAAGCAGCATAACCCATGACAGCAGGTCCACTCATATGTCAACAGAAGGCAATGGGTATGTTCCATGATATGGCCCAGCAGTACTTGCTCCATCTATTCACTTTAAATACACTGGGTCAGGCTCTGTTTCATGATGGGTGGATTCTGACCTAAATCCCAAGGCAGAGGGAACTGAAGCTTTGCCTCTGTCTAATTATCAAGCCCAAGGATAGACGCCTTGCAACCAGCAGACATAAAGAGTAAAATCAGTGGAGGTGAAATGGATGTGGGTTACACCACTGGAATTGGAACTGACAAAATATGATCCATTGTGTTCCAGCTTCACAAAAATCAGTAAAGGTTTAGGAGTAAATAAAGCCTATTTTCATCTAAATTTAAACTTGTTTGAAAATATGAAAAGAGTACCCAAAAGTTGTTTTGCTTCTCTGAGTTTTAAGAATAATTCCACTCTGAGTCAGAAAAACTGGATTTTCTCCAACCTTCAGAAATTCGTTGTCATGCAAGTTTCTAGCAACAGAGGAAGCTGCAAGTGAAGTTACGGCCCAGCTCTCCTAGCTACTGTACCAACTCAAGGTAATGGATGGTCTCTCCTGCAGAGGACTCCCAATAAAAATAAAAAATAGATATGGAAAGTGGCAATGGAAAGAGAAGCATAGAGGTGAAGTGACTTAATAAGGTTACATAGCAGAGCTAAGAGTAGAATTCTATTTGTGCCTTCTCCAAGTACCCATTAGAAGAGACAACAGACATCCCTCAGTTTTTCCAGCCAGTCTCCCTGGACTTCGTTACCCTGCATAGGGTGCCTTCATTTGGTCTTTCTGGAAAAAAAAACCAATAATAAAAAATAATAATAAAAATCAATCAATCAAATCCTTGGGCTATACTTCAAAGTGCTGACAAAATAGTTTACAATTATGAACAGTTATAAATTAGTTTTAGCTAATTTCTTATAATTATTGCACCCATTTTGCACATTTATGTAGTTGGTTTTATAGGAATCTGAGTGTATCTGGGATTTGACTCATTTCTCCTGCAATCTGTGCAGATTCCTTCAGCCACCTGATGAAAAAGCAGCTATAGTTGATAACCTCTGGGGCAGCCACAGGCAGTTTGTGGAGAACTTTGACAATATTGTTTTCTTGACCCAAAAAGAAAGCAAGAACTAAGTAAGATCTGAGAGTGATAACTCCCATGGAAGTCTACTCATCCTTTTCCCTCCCAACAGCAGAGAAACCAACCAGAAGTGAAGCACCTCTAGCCTTCTCAGACCTAGAATAAAGAGGAACTTGAATCCCCTCACTCTGTTCTTACAGGCATGGATGTCTCCAGTTATTGAACCCTCATGGAAGAGTTAAAGTCACGCTGCTTGCAAGCCTAAGACTGAGTAAGTGAATGTATTGACATGTGCTTTTGTGAAAGGGAAGGGAGCGGGAGCACTCATAGCTGCAGTGGACACTGGCAGTCACAGATGCACTGGGTAGGTGTTGACTGATCACTGCTAAGGTGACACCCAGCCCTTACTGGCCCAGCTGCAGTAGCTGCCAGTCTCCAGCCTTCCCAGTATTCTTTCTGAACCAAATGACTCCTTTGCCTGCTCCAGAGGCAACAGTCACTCTTTTCTCTTAAATTGCCTGGTTGACCAGTGTAGCTCAGTAAAGCTCAGAGAGACTATTCCAGCCTTTGCTTAGCTTTCTGACACTTCTGCTCTAGAGCAGAAGGAACATTTTTTATACCAAAACCCACACTTGATTTTCTAGCCTGACCTGGAAGTAGATACTTTTCTTCTAAACCTTTCCTCTCTCCTGCTGGGCTCTGCACACTTCTCTTTTTGCTAAAACTTTGCCTTGAAGAAGGCTATTTTCAGGGAAATTGAGGGATCATGGAGGATCAGTGTGTGCAGGAGACCCCCTTCAGTGCTATGACCATTATCTGAAAGATTAATTAACTCTGCCAAGAATGTCACCTACCACACAGTGCTCTCCAATATCTTGAAGGAAGGTCACAAAAGCCAGCCAAGGAGCTGGGAATCTGCTGGGCACCTGTAAGATTACACAGGATAAAAGATGTGGCCAACAGAGATGGGAGAGAGATGGAAGACAGACATCCAAAAAAGGTGCATACAGACTTCCTTTGAGTCAAAAGTCTGATATGCCAGTGAAGGCTTTGCTTCCAAGACCTCCCCTAATGCTGGCACGCAATTTAGAAATACAGATTTATCGTCTGTTCAACACTGTTTTGACAGCTTTACAGATGTGCTTTTCCTCTTCTGCATTTTTAAGTTGTGCAGCTACCAAGATAATTCTACAGTGCTGAGCTTTTTCTTCTGTATAAAAGGTCTTGTCTCCAAAAGGACTTAATGTTCTTCTCCGTAGATAAGATTTTATAAGCTGTCCTTCCTCATTTACAGTAACATTGTAGTTTCTTAAGGGTCAGAAACCAAGGGCCTAATATTTGAGTGTTGAGGACCACAAAAAAAAATTCCCTGTGAAGCGAACAAAATCTGTGTGTGTGTGCTCAGCACCTTTGAAAATCAGGTTCTCTTGTGCTTAGCTATCAAAATGATTGGCACCAGTCATATCCCTAGACAGTGTGATCTATATGAAAGTATTCCTCTTTCAAAATCTTGTCACTAATTCCAAATCACATTGCTTCAAGACCCTGTCAAAAATATATTAAATTTCTACATAATCCAGTCCAGTTTCTCTGTAGCAGAACAGTTTAATTTACCCTGTTCAACCTGGTTAGGCTATTCATATTCTCCATTTGATCAGGCCAGCTCTACTTTTGATCACATCATCACAAACATCATTTCCCAGATATGGTCTCAGGACATTCACCTTTTAATATCTCCAGTCAAACTGCTGTTTTGATGCTTTTCCTTCTGTTCCCCAGTCTTATTCCTACATTTCATACAGTTTTCAAAGGATCTCTTTCTGTGGTGCCCTGTGAGACTTTCCTCCACCATCTCATGGAGTGCCCCCAAAGTGGGTGGTGATTCACCTTCTCTTCAGTCATTATTCTTTATGTGCACCTTTGCAAAACCAGCAACAGTCTCTTTATGAATGCAGTGAAACTGTTCATTCATAAACCAATATTAGTATTTCACCTGTGGCCTTTCCTTGGAAAAATTGTATGATAGAGGGTGTCACAACAGTGGTTAGGGAATTCTCCCTGTTTTTGTTGACTGCGCTTACATCAGACCAGCTCGAACGTGCACACCCACCCACAAGCACATATATTTTTATAGCAAATTCTGTCCAGCTAGTGAATGAAAATCAAAAGGGCTGCACTGCCTTGTGTCTCATCTAACAAATGCCCAGGAGAAAAACTTTGCATTAACCTTCAATAAATGAATGGATTATATTGCAAATAATAAGATGGCTAAATATAGGCATGATCTATGAATTAAACATTGCCTAACTTTGCATGATGCTAATTTATTTTGGCATATCTTGATGATTGCACCGTGGCTGTGTCCTTCTGAATGCTTTTTAATTGTCCAGCGGTTGTCCTTTGCAATCCAGCTGCTGGCTACAGTAAAATGTACAGTAATCCATGTCAACACAATATACACAACTGCACACACACATTGTGTACCAGACACGGGTGACACTTTGTGAGGTACACATAGATGGACAGCATATATGCATACATGGCCTCAGTCATTAAAAAAAATAAAAAAAAAAAAAAATAAAAATCAAAATTTGGTTATTGGGCTGATTGGAAATATTGTGTGTAATAACTGCAGACTAAAGTATTCTGTGCCTTTCCAAACAACAAATTATTAGCATTCCCCATGCAGTGACATGTTACCCTATTCTCAGCAGTAAATCTCTTGCATTTGGTCTTCTATAAAAACTAGAGAGGCCTCTGCCAAGAAAAAGGCAGCCTTTTTACTGGGTGCTGTACAACCACAGAAGAGCCACTGCTCCAAAGGCACTCTAAGGTACAGGAGAGATAAAAACAGGTTGAAATTAAATACACAGAGAAGGGACTTACCCAAAGTCCCGGGGGCATGGCAGCCCCTGTAAGCTTCTGTCTGAGCGCAGGATGAGTTTAACCCCAGACAAGAGATAGGAGAGCCATTGGGGGGAAGGCAGCTTTAGGAATAACTAAAGATGTGAGAGGCAGATGGAAGACAGGGAATTTGCAGAGGAGAAATGAAGAGCTGAGAAGCCCCACCGCAGGGTGCAGAAGGCACTTTGCTGAGTCAAGAGGGTGAGCTGAACCTGCCCTGGCCAGGGTGCCATGAAAGGGCACTCACACCATGGCAGAGATACCCCCATGTGTAAGCAGGGTGCCCATTCACCTGAAGGATGCTCAGCATTGTGACCACTTTGCTTTTACACAGCACAGTCACTCAGAGCACAGCCAGTTCTCTGTGGCACATGACTTGGTCCTTACATGTTCATTTCAAACACAGGGGCACTGCAAGTGCCATGCTCCTTTCAGCCAGAAAGGTTATTTGATCCATAAACAGGCTTTTTACTCTTTTGGTCCTCTTGGATGCCCACCTGTGCCTTAGAACTATTTCTTGAGTAGGACTTTCAAATGCTCCAAGGGTGCATGTAACCCTCTCCAGTCCCAGAGTTTTACCGTATCTGTTCTTCTCCCGGTCAGAAAATGCATCTGAGTACAATGTGCCAATGCTTTCATACAAGACATTGTGCATATCCCTGACATGGTGCTGCCTGACAGACACATAAATTCAGTGTCTACCACCTTCCCAAAGTTCCAAATGCATGGTCACCTGGAAGGAATGTGCAAAAAAGAAAAAAAATATGTTTACCACTGGCCACTATTAGAGGATGCACAGTATCCTGTAAAACCTCCTGGGTCAAACCAGGCACAACATACCCTTCTTCCTAAATTAATTTATGTGGATCCTGCTCAAGTTTTTCACAAACCAATATCAATGATTTGGTTCATGTAAGGGAGGGCTGGAGAGGGAGATTGTCCCTTTAAAATGTGCTAACACTTTTTCTATCTTTTTTCCTCTTTTTTTCTTTCAAACTCAAAATATGGAATAATGTGTGACTTTAGATCTGCAGGGAAGAAGATTAGCCAGCTTTGGAATATGGCAATGTGCTTCTAAGCAAGTGGCAAGCACCATCTCAAACATACAGCCCTAGAAGATGTGGTCAGTAAACTAGTATGATTTTTTTTTTAATGAAGAGATGAGCTTCCCATTGCTCTCTGTCATGTAAAGCTCATTATGGAGGCCAGTTTCACCAGATGATCCCAGTGTTTACCAAAACTGTATACTGAGAGCTCAGAGAAATAAAAGAAAATGCCAAAATATATAAAATAATAAATATTGGAAATTATATGTGTAATTCATAGAGCAAATTAACAGAGATTCCTTGTACAAGTAGCCTGCAATGTCCTTAAAAATATTCTTTAACTGAGGAAAAGTTTTCTGACCTTTGGAGGAAATGCTTGCTTCTAGCTATGACTAAAAAGAGATTTCCTTCTTTCTCTGTTGTGTTAAGAATCTTTTCTTCTTATAAAGAAGGCACCACAGTGGTTTATAACTGTCATAAAAGCCTGCAATCCTTTTGAGGTTAAGCTACTCAGCTATTCAACTTTTACTACAGAAACTTTGAAATTCAAAAAGAAAAAATAATGTAAGTTTTTGAAGGACATGTGTTGCTGTAGGTGATCCTGTTAATTAAAAGTGATTGCCTGCTAGGAAATCATACTTTAAAAAGTTTCATGAATTTATTAGAACCCTGAAGGTATCTTTGTATGCACAGGGCTTTACATGCCATTTATGCAATTTTGTTTCAGATCTGTTTAAAGCTTCACTGACGCTCCCTGAGCAGGGAACAGCACTGCCAGCATTTGTATGTATTTTGGCTAATTGAATTATGTGAAAATACATACTAATGAAGCTTTACCGGTGATGTTTGCTGAGGATAGTTTAAGTCTCATTTTCTTCTATATTAGCAATATCTTTCTGTTGCAGATTTACCTTTTTGAACAGCACACACTCCTATAGGGTTTTGTGCAGAAACTAAGTCTTTTTTTTTTGCAGTGTTACTCAGTAAGAAGTCATGTGAATGTATATGTGAATGCATGTCAATTGACATACAGCTTTCAACAGAGATGAAAAGATAAAGAGTAAACTATGATTTGAGATTAAAATATACTAGTGTTTTACTAGAACAGAACAATTATAAATTGAAAACTAATTAAGATCTATCTTAACAATTTATTTTTCCTGCTACTAGATTTGCAGATTGTATTTTAATTGGTCATTACTTAATTATCCATTTCTGCACAAATCCATCTGGCAATATTCTTACATAGACCTTTCCTCAGCAATGCTTTACGGCCCCTTGACAATGGTATTTGAGGGATAAATGATTGAGACAGAGCAGTTGTTTACCATGTGTGGGTTTTGTAAGTTGAAACATGGGAAATATCAAAGCTGAGGTGTATGAATCTATTGCACTTGAGATGTGTGGGGATCCAAGTCCCTGCACCCACCAACTGACTGCAGGTAATTCAAGTCTGAGGCCAGTTCACAAAAGCAATCAGCTTAATTGCCTAATAAAAATTGCGGTCGGGTTTGCTGCTCACATTTTCTTTTTCAGGTTAGACATTAGGAAACTCTTTTTTTCCTTTCTGTCATGTCATTTTTGTACTTTATAGTGTATTGCATAAACTAACCCAATGTGCAGGCAGCACCCTGCCTTGGTGTAATATCAAATACTGAAATGTTGAAAGGAAAAAAATCCTCTGTGACTCTTACTGGCCAAGAAAAAAAGAGCTGAGGAAAAGTAACAGGAGATTTATGAAAGTTCACCGTACACTTTGATGAATGTGTGGGCAGGTAATTTTGCACATGCTTTGGAATATGTTGTCTGTTACAGGGAAATTTATGCATCCCAGAATTGCTTTGGAATGATCAGTGTAGGGAGTTGTTCGGACTTGGCTGGGCAGTTGGTAACATTAACATTCATCTGGAGCCACTGCACTCTCCTTTGCTGAGCTTTTCCAGATTCACACTATTTTAAATAATATACCAGTACAGCTCTAAACAGTGTGCATAATTAATTCTTTTTTAAAAGCGTATTAATAGCAGACAGGGAAAACTGTTATTTGGTACAATTGAATCCATTGAATTTTCTTTTCTTCTTTTCTTTTCTTTTCTTTTCTTTTCTTTTCTTTTCTTTTCTTTTCTTTTCTTTTCTTTTCTTTTCTTTTCTTTTCTTTTCTTTTCTTTTCTTTTCTTTTCTTTTCTTTTCTTTTCTTTTCTTTTCTTTTCTTTTCTTTTCTTTTCTTTTCTTTTCTGTTGTTAATATAGAGTCCTTTTTGTGCTTATTGTGCTTTGTATCAGAAAGACTGGAATTTATTTTTTTTCAAGATGGGCTTCCCCTGATATTTATAAAATTTAATAGTGGCATCTTTAGAAATCTAAATATTTAGGGTTTGCATGTGGGTATGCATGCCCATGCATTTCAGAATAAAAGAGGTCTGCCTACATTTTACCTTTTTAAGGTCAGAATCTGCATTTATCTATATACCTGCTGCGGCATGAACAGTTTGTTGTGTAATGCATGAATAAGGTTTGTGAATAATAAAGCCAAGAGTTAATACTTTAGAGGATGGTATGAAGTACAGTAAGAAAAACAAATATTCAATTTTTTCAGTCTCCCATTAATACTAGTACTGTCGATCTGGACTATCTATGTCTTTTAGGATTAAATAAAAGTGTCAGTTCATCTCAATGACTGAGTGAATAATGTATTAATGTGCATTTGATGTGCCCGGTTACGAATATGTATCTGCCAAGCCCAGTAAAAAAATTCCTTTTACAGAGAGTCCTTCTTTCAGAAATTATACCTCTTGAGGCATTAGAAACAAACAGGGCTTTTCCCTCCAGCTCTTATAGTCCCTCTTCACCATCCAAAGTAATCAGATAAATGTTATTGACATGTCAGTGAATTCATCATTAAATAATGATGAATTCCCACTTCTATCACTATAATAGCAAGGTGTTTCAGAAAACTTAAATGAAAGAAGGCTGCAGGTTAAGGGGAAGACTTTTGTTCAGTCATGTAAGAGATGTACATAATGTGGAAGAAAGCATCTGTAAAGACCCTGAGCCTTTTGAAAAAATTGTAACTCCTGATCAACAGAAAAGAAGCATATTTTGCATTTTGTCTTATTTATCTGTCATGCCTCTTTGCTCAGTGCTAGTGTCTTGAAACTGCTTCTGCAGCAGGATTCACAGCCAGTTCTACTGCAAGTTCTCTGCCACCAGCACACACTCAAATACTCACCAGCTGTTTTGCTCTGAAAAGAAAAAAAAAGACAACCTGGTGCTGTTACCAAATGCCAAGACCCTAGTTGAGATGCAGACAATGTCTCCAGGCTCCCATTATGTTGCCTCAGCTCTGAGCTCTGAAGAGTATCGATAAGGGGCACAAAATAAAACAGGGAAATCAAGAGACGCTGAGTAATAGACCTTTGAATCTTTGTTATTGTTAGATTTACAAATAACACAAACCGGTTTGGGTAGGGAAGGGAAAGCAGTTTGCAGTTCAGCTTTGGCCTTGATACAATATCATTTCTCATATGTGGAAAAAAGCATATTTGAACACTGAGAGTCATCGTGGTACAATGAAAGTGAATAAATCATGGCTTCTGTGCTAAAGGGTCAGCCCCTCCAAACTCCTGTAAAACGGGTGGCAGTGTAGTGCTAACATAGAGCTTATCCACCTGAATGCATAGGGCATTATATGTGCAGAGAGAGAGAGAGAAGAGTTTTGTGTCCTGAGTATTTTCCATCTTGCAAGATCATCTTTCCTCTGTACCAGGCATTTTTTCATCTCACTTTGTATTTTGCCTGTGGCCAGCAAAACCTTATGGTTTTCAATTCAAATGAAGATTTACATTGAGATTCTGGATTTTGAATGAAAATAAACTCTAGATGATGAAAGGCTTTTCTTGTGTGGATGTCAGCCTGTGTGTGCAATTGTACAGCCTTCTAGAAAGAATTTATAGTTACTTGCTCTTAAAAATGGCACCAAACCCAGAGCGTTTTAAGCATTACATACTATGCTTTACTAAAAAACAAAAATATTGCACCTTATATGTTCGTAATTGAAGTCCTTTCCTGGAAGATGTGCCTGGCACTCATGCAATCACAAGGCTTGCTAGTCTTTATCCCTGAGTGCTGTCTGGTACTGCTGTGCCTTTCCCTAAGTCCCTGCTACATCATTTTCCTTCATCCATTCCAACAAACCTGTGGTGGCATGGTAGTCCCACTTCCTTGTCCCACTTCTGCTACTTGCTGTTATCCCCAGAGCAACAAACTTCAAAATGCAACATAACTGGGATGATCAAAAAGTCAGTTTAGGGCAATTGTTTTAGTTGGGTTGTAGACTCAGGTGGACAAAACTGTTGCTTAATTCAGATCAAATTTTTGCCATGTCTGAACAAAAACGAAAGCTAAAAATTATGTATTCTAGGGAAAACTGTGGGTTTACCATCTTTGCATGTCTCTGTTAACACACGGGTTTGTTGTGACACTACTGAACCTGGAACTCAGTCCTCCAAACTTGGCTTCAGGTAGGGTTGTTATCTGACTGCTTTCCAATCACACTGCCCAGTTTGGCCCACACGTAGACTGATCTGTGCCTGCACAGCAGGCCTTTGTCTGAAGTGACTTGGGTTTTGTATTTCCAAGGTAGCAACCCTAGATGGAGCAATAAATACTCTTTTCTGGCAACGTTTTTCTCTTTAAGATGGCAGCTTGCATCCCATTATTTTTAAGGTAGCCCACTGAAGCAGGCTGTTGCTTTGAGACAAAACCACAAGGAAGTGCTGAATGTGGTTCCTAGGTAAAACACACCATGATTTCCCACCAGGCTTGTATAACAGTAGAGGTTTAATCCTTCCCCAAAAGATATGTCTTTCTACATCTTTCTTGAGACTCAGTTCCAACCAGTAAAAGATGGGTCATTCAGAATTAAAAAAAAAAAAAAAAGAAAAAAAGAGAGAGAAAACAGACATGGCTCTTTGCAGTTTGCAGTCCTGATAGAACAGCCTCCCCAGCCTCTGGGGGATCAGGTAACAATGGGGTTTGATAATACTGCCGGAGTTTATTTGAGGGATGTTGACAAGCCTAATTGCTTGGCAGCTCTGAGCAGCTGTAGGGCCCCTGGCTGGTCTGGAGGGGGAGGAACATTAACTCTTGGTTTGCCTGTGGGGTTCCTCATCACAGCTAGAACACTGCCTGAGAGGGCTACTGTGAGAAACACTCTGAGAAAGCATTTGAGTTGTGGGAAGTGACTGAGAAAGATACTGAGAGCATGTAAGAGTAATAGAAGAATGGATAATGTATTTTAAGTGGAGAGTAGGTCTAGAAGTGGCCTTTCTGCATCTGTCCCCTGCACATTTAAAGTAATGTGCAGCAGTGCCAGTTCTTGCAATGAAGGCTTTTTCCTGTGTTATCCAGATAGTTGCCTGAAAAAAAAAAAAGACCAACAAAGGCAAAAAAAAAAATCATTTTTCTGACAATGAGTGAACTCCCCTCAGCAGTCTCTCAACCATTTATTTCTACTTTTCACTGAACTTTGACTTTTAAAGCAATTTCTATTGAGAAACAGAAGTGAATGGGGAAACATAACTAACATCATCATTGCTGACTGTGATACAAAACACTGCAGATGTGAGAATTTGCATCATTTCCACTCTGTGTTCTACCCTACTGAAAATGGGTCATTTGCAAGTCTAGCAGCAGGTATATAGCTGTAACATGGCAGGGTAAAGTTGTTTTGGGAGTTTCAATCATGTATTTCCAGATTATTTTAGTGAAAGTGAAGTCCCCATTTTGCATTATAGCAGTGGTTTTGCAAACAATGCAGTTATCTGATGTGGAAAATAAAACACACAATTGTGCAATTGTTTTGGAACACAATAAAACTGCCATTCCCATTAGGCAGTGACCATTTGATACAGAAATCCCTGAATTATGTCTTAAAATTCTGGATTAGTTCTTGGCATTCCACCCTTTCATGGCTTGTGCTAGCAGAAGACTGAATAGCCAGAATTTTAGTAGAAACCAAGAAGCCTGCATCTCTTCACCATCACTGCCAAAAGGTCTGCATGGTGCTAGCCACAATACCGTCTTCGTAAAAATTTGGCATGCAAGGGCTGCTCTAAGTCAGCCCACTTGGCACAACCACCCCAGGCCCAAAGGATTTCTGGGATTACTATCTTTCAGAGAGACCCCAGCTGTGGCATACAGTGTTATGACTTCTTCCTGCCATGTACATAAGCTGTCCACATCTAGCTGTCTATCTGGTCCAAAACATGCATGCCATATCTTAGGTAAGTGTCAAAAGGAAGCATATTCTTTCTCTTAATTATTAATCAATTCTTCTCCTTGATTTCATATTTATTTAAGCATTTAAAGTAGATCTGAACACATGCCTACAACATTTCTTCATTAAATCAGGAATTTCAAGTCTGTATCATCTGTATGCTTTGCACATAAGAAAGATTTTATTTTTACTGATACTTGGGCTTTAGTGCAAGGGTTTCTAAACATGAGATAAAAACCCTGGGAGATCTCTGAGTTATTTCTAAGGAATGCCTAAGAAAAGTGTACTGCAAATAGTCATATTTTCTTTTGTAAGCACCTAAACATTCAGCAGCAACATTCCCAATGGTTACAAATCAGAAAGCTGTTGAGAGCTCCTGCTTCAGTGTATCCTTTCTGGGAATGTAACTCAGACACGCCTGTCGAAAAGATGACTCCCTGAGCTCTGAGAACACTGAAAGCTTCCTTTGCACAACTCATGTGACTTCTTTGTGTTTGTCATTTGGCTTGGATCAGTGAATCCCCCACAGTGCATCGTTTCTGATAGGAATGGCCAGAAGTGCTTATATATCAATCCACACTGTCCGCTGTTCAGGGAATATTTTGGCCACACCTCTCTTCGGTGCAGATCTTTGGATTTTTCCTTTGCTTATTTGCAGTGCTGACTTTCATTTTCTTGGCAATGTGTAAACTCTGAATAGGTGAAAGCTATTTTTAGCTGTACAGCAACACATTAAAAGCAAAGAAATAATTCCCAGTACCCATATATGAGCTAAAGTAGAGGAAGATTTTTCATAGCTAGTAAAGTGAAGTTGCTTTTACAGGCTTTAATGGCTAGCAAACTGTTCATTTAGCATTGTAAAGTAAAAAATACCTTCCTATCCCTTTTAAATAGTCTCTCCTTTCATCACTTCTATCACCAAAGAATACTTTGTCTTTGTTTACTAGGTGCCTCATCCTCTTAGAGTGCTCAGAGGATTGATAAAAGCTAATCAGTTCCAGCATTTAAGATACAGTAAATGACACAGTTACCATCTGTGTATTAATGTACATCAAGGTGATTAATTTGATTTTCTTCCAGCTCAGTGAAAAAGAGCACAGTAAGGTAAAAGGGGCCCTGGATACCCAATGAGTATTTTCTCCTGCATATTTTTTCCACCTGAGATGGTTTTACCTTTTTTTTTTTTTTTTAAATTCAGCTCTTAATTCCAGGCCACCCCAGAGCATGGCATGAGCCACCCAAAATGGCATTTATACCAAGATATCAGAGGGCCACAGCACTCTGCCAGCAGTGTCCATGTGATTTCCAGGGCATAGTAAAAGCCTGCAGTGCTGTGTAGTGCCTTGAGGACTCTGACATGAGTTGCACATTAAAAGTAATGCTTACTTCTAGTCCCTTAGGCCACAAACAGTTTTGTTCCTAAGTGGCATGTTAAGGACAAATAACTGCTTGAAACATTTCCAGGTAAATTCTTAGAGATAGCACTAATTTGAAACACCAGAGATCTGCTCAAAAATAACCTGAACACCTGTGTAGAGATCCTTTGCCTGGCCTTTTTTCTTAAAGCAGTTTGGAGTAAGTTGTGGATGCCCCATCCTTGGGAGGGACCAAGGCCAGGATGGATGGAGCTCTGAGCAACCTGATCTAGTGGCAGGTGACCCTGCCCATGTCAGGGGGGTTGGAACTAGTCTTTAAAGTGCCTTCAAACTCAAGCCATTCTATGGTTCTATGATTTGCAATTCTTCATTTCAGTTGATTCATCCAGACAATGGGGACCACCATAACAACTCCTGCAACAGCCAGGGACCACTCCAGCCTTCATTTTCTAGTGCTTAAGAAGCCCCTTAAAGGTATGTGGTTGAATAACAACTGGAGTTTTATTCTGTCATTAATTCACCCTTTGGCCTTGAGCACGTTATTTACATTCCTGGTATCTTGAGTGAAATGGTTGAAGGCAAGGGGCGATGGATGGATGGATGGATGGATGGATGGATGGATGGATGGATGGATGGATGGATGGACGGACTGGCCATGCACTCCTTCCTAATCAGGGCAGCCCATTACAGTTTCCCTCTGCAAACATAGGAAAGGGATAGCTTTAAGTGGACCCAGCACGGCCAAGCGAGCATCACAGTCTGCCTGCAATCCCCCCATTTCCCGGCTCTCCCAAAAGTTGCTTAAACGCTTCGGAGCAAGGAGCTTGCTCCAAATGACACGCTCGTGTCCCTCCGAACTAGTTCGTGTCGCTGCCAGCAGATGTCAGCAAGCGATAATAAAACGCAGCCCCGAGCCGCGCAGCAGAGTGTGAATTTGGGGTTGCCTGCACCCAAGCTGCGCTGGGACCTCGGGGCATCCGAGCCATCCCATCGCGCATCCCCACCCAGCGCAGGAGCCGCGACCACCTGCAGCCACCTTCCAGATGCTTTCTGCTGGCGTGATCCCCTCCTAAAACCGTCCTGGAATGAGGGAAACTGCCGTGATGCCAAAACCCGGCAACCTGGTGAAAGAAAAACAAATCCAACAAGACAAGGGAGCATCAGGCCACCCGGGCCGGGGGAAGACAGCAGGGCTGGTACTTTCCCACTAATAAATGAAATGTGCCCAAAGCACACTGGGAAGCCCTCGCTGGCACCTCTTGTTTTGCCACGTACAAATAGCCAGTATGTCACTGGATCTGCTGACGAGCCGCTGCTAAGAGCAGACAAAATAACAACAGAACCAAACCGTAAAGCTCTATCCCCAAACTCTCGCTGTACAAGTTTAAGAATCGCCTCAAGTGGCGAAAATAGCACCACAGCAATCCCCATTAATGGTGCTTATATAACTGTGACATGCTTTTATATAGGTATGGGTTTAGATTTTAGTATGGCCGGAGCCAGAAGTGGAAATGGAATGCCTTCAACTCAATACTGATCCTCTTCAACCTTAAATAGATCTGCTGACATTTCTCACAAACACTATTTAATGTAAGCAGGAAGTTTCATTTCAGGACATTTTATCAGCTGTTGGGTATAAAAGCAGTTTAGTTCTTACTGTGGTTTTAGTGCTCCAGGCAGAAAAACAGATCCCAGAAAAACATCCTGTAAGTTATTTGCTGACTACTGACTCAGTCCTGGCCTCACAGCTATTTGCTGACTACTGCCTCAATCCTGGCCTCACTAGCAGGAATAAGGGTGAGGTAGAAAACTCTAATTCTTCGTGCACTTCTTGATGAACAACTCATCCTCTCATCAAGGAAACTGGAGCTCTGTGAGTGTTGTAAATTGCTGTCCATTTGCTACAGGAGGTTGAAGCAAAGTATCACAATTAAGCTTGGAGAAATCTGTGTTTGCACCGAGCCCCAGAGGCTTTCAGGAAAGCAGAATGAAATCAGTGTCCTGCAGCTGAAGTTCTGAGTGAACCACCAAACCCTGGAAGCAGACAGGTCAGCACAGACCAAAAGGCAGTGCCAGGTTTTAGTCTTCTTTGTGGCTCCTTGGAAAAAGATATACTTTTCTCACTCAGGGCCACACATCAAGTTGTTACTCAGATTTCCAGCCTTTATAGGAAGACTGGGAGGCATCTGATAAAAGCAAACAGATTACAGAAGCATTTGATTAAAAAGCAATTAAGGTAACTTTTTAATAGAATTAAAAGACATTCAAGTAACATCATCTGGCCTGGTACCTTTTGTGTAACTCTTTCCTTGTTATTGGACTTTCTTTTCAAGTCTTAACTACCCACAAACAAATCTTTCTCACATAGTTCAACCCTCGTACTTCACTGAATGTGTTTGCCTGCACTGGATAATTTACATTTTTTGGCCCTGGTTTGAAATCCATTTCAGGTGGTTTGGAATTATCTGAGCCTGAAAATGGATTGGAACCTATGCAGAAAAATATGAGTATGCAAAGGCTTTGCCAGTTCTGTCCCAGCTGTCTGAATTGTCACCAAGCACAGAAAATACTGTCCCCAAAGGAATTGCTCCTTGATATTTATAGGCTGCTAAAGTGAAGCAAGAACAAACCCCTCTGCCCTGGTCCTCTCAGGGAATTCTCCAGGCAGGCAGTACTTCATCCATGCTCAAACCAGTGAAGAAGATGAATAAGAAGATGTAAATTCACTAGAGCAAATTCTAGGTGATGATAGCAAGTTATAAGACATTCCCTACTCATAACCTATGTATGGAAGGAATACAGGGGAAATAGGCAATGTGGAGATGGGGCTGGAGATCATCTAGAGATACCTGTGCACTGGATTTAAGTCCCTTTGAATGGACCAGAAAGTCTAAAGCTCAGGTTACAGAAGCTCCAGAAAGACCTAGAGTTTCAGGAGTAAAGAACATAAGAATATTGCTGAATAAGATTTATAATATAAAAGTTGGAAATCAAGAAAATTAGGTTTCAAGACCACTTTATGCCATCTTACTTCTTATTAATTTCAGCAGCTGATTCTTCAGGTTCCCATGGTACAGTACTAAAAATTCACCCAAAGCCAAAAGATATCACTACCATTAATGTTTACCTCACTGAAACCAGGCAGAACGGGCTCCCACGGAGCTTAGATTGGTATTTTCTTTTATGCTACATTGCTATTGATACAGTAACCCCAAGAAGACATGAGACCAAGGGTGTTTGCACAGGTGTATTTGTTACTGCAAGGTTTCTCCCGAGGGCTGCAGCTTGGAGGAGTGAATACAGGTGTGGGAGGCCAGCAGGGCCTGACACGGCCTCCTGTCATCCCACCCTCTCCCCCCTGCCCTTTACGTTCCTACAAAAATACACTTGGACTACTTACTGCAAAACTCAGCAAGGGAGGCTCTAATCTGAGAGGTTTGCTGGTGCCAGTGTGAGATTTTCCACAGGGTTTCCACAGGGTTCAGATCCAGTCCTGAGGTCGTTACTTGCCTATCCAGCTTATTTGCTGTAAACTTAAACATGTACTTGCAGGATTAAAGCAGGTGTTTCAATTCTGTGCCTGAACAAAGAAGCATTTAAATGAGTGCTTAAATGATTTGTGGAACTAAGACTTGGAAAGCCTCAATTTCTCCTCAGCATAAAGAAAGAATTGACAAATTACATGAGAAGTTAGTTAGTCATGAGGACTACCTGGAAGGAAATTCAGGGAGGACAAAAGTGAAAAAAAAAAAAAAGAGATAAACAAATCCAAACCTCTTTTCCAGCACTTCATTCTTACAGACAATATCTACAGCTTCCAGAAGAATTTAATCCATTTTCCAGTATCCACCAGAATAACAGTCTTTCTCAAAACACCAGCACAGATGCAACATCAGATGTGATGTTCTGACAGTGCAGGAAACAACCTTTGCAGTCCAGCAGGAAAAAGGTCAGATCCTCTTTTCCCTCTTTTTGCTCAGAGAACCCTCAGAAAATGCTGCTGTAAGAACTCTGCTCAGGTGTGAACACTTACTGTCCCATGGCTGTTTTTCTCTCAGCATGAGGAGATGGACCTACCTCAGCTAGTAAAGCTCTGAGCCCAATCAATGCCTGGAATCATAGTGCAGAATGTTCAATATATTCTTTTCTAAATATTTGATTCTTAGCTTAAATGTCGTATTCCTTCTTCTTTAATTACAGATATAACCTGGAACTATGAGTTATTTCTCCAGTGCAGAGTCATATATTTTAATTTTTTTAGTGGGATGTTTGTTACCAAGAGGAAGAATTTCAGCATTTCACACAGTTCCCTCTAACTTATTACCCCCTCTTCACACTATTCAGACCTCTCACTGTTCCTTTCTTTGTCTTGCCAGATTTCTTTTTCAATGACTCCATTAACTCTGATGGAAAGTCCTTTCAGGTGTTTTCCTCACTGCTGCTCTATTTTTTTTTCCAGACAAAAAAAACAAGGGTACATCTCAGCTGCTGATGCACTGTTCCCAGCAGCCACTATATCCAGGAAGGCAGGCATTTAGGAGGCATTTATGCAATGCCCCTTGTTCCGTGGAAAAGGAGGCACCTCTCTGTTTCTTCATTTTTTTCCAAGGGTTACCAGAAGTCTGTTATGACTTCTGTCCCCACCTCTCTGTGACCACTCTGGTGTCATCCTGAGCCCCAGCCCCAGCTCAGGAAGGGTGAGCACAGGTCCTTTGGGGATCCCAATGCTCTGTTTGTGTGCTGAGGGGAAATAACTCCATGTGCCATAAGACGTGGAATTTTATGATTGTAAGGAATTTTAGAGGGAATCCAACAGAACCATGAATGGCAAACGGCTGCTTTGGGTGCAGTAATATTTTTCATCAAGAAGTTGTCATCAAACGGATGGAGGTACTGGTATTGCTGTCCTGATCCTGATACTGCACACTCCTCTTAGATTTTATTTGTGTTAAGCAACAATCCAAATACCTTTTTTGGCTGTGTTTTAGGAAGCAGTATAGATTCAACATGCACTCTTGAATCTAAAGCAATAAGGAAAAATATTACTTGGGATAACTATAACCCCACTGCAAAGGAATGCTTGAGAGATTGTAATATTTACCAGAAAGGTGGGTTTTTGAGAAAACTGTGGCCTGAACTGAAGCAGGATCAAAGAGGAAAGACATCAACACTCATTGAGGCATTGAGATTTATATCATAAGCCTGACATAAACTGGAATTTACCTAAGGGTCTGAAGAAAAAACAAATAACTCCTTAGAGCAAAGCCGTCTGTATCCTCTCTTCATCCCATGTCATAGTGAGTTCTGTGATCCCTGAATAGATATTTTTAAAAATATGTTCTTCATCCTGTTTATATAAAAATTAACATTTAAAACTTGGAAGAAAATGCAATTTTCTATGATTACACTCCTTGTAGAATCTTAGACAGCTTTAAAATTATCAAAGGTGTAGTGAAATATAAGCAGCTACACCAGTGCCATGACCGTGCATCTGTCTAAAGATTACAAATTAAGGTAGAACATATCCATAAAAATATGGATTATGGACTCATTCTTCTAGAGGACACCTAGCTTCTTCAAATTTCATTAAGTGTTAGATTGTGGTACTCTTACTAGTTTCAAGTGATGTCTTAATTATTCATTCCAATGGGATAATTCAAAGAACTGCTTATTATGCAGCTTGAAAAAAGGTATCACAATCTAACCTTAAAAGCTGAGTGCTCTCAATGCACACTAGCACCAGGCTCATTGCCAAGAAAATGAATGTTGGACTTTGGAGGCAAATAATATTCATTGTTTTACACAAACTATATTTTCTACCAAAATCATATGAGAAATTCCTTAACTTACAGACTGAATCCTCTGAGAGGAGGGGAGAATACCTCCAGTTTCACTGCCTAAGTGTCTGTTCCATTTAAAGGATATTAGCTAGCCAAATGAAAAATGCATGAATCAATCAGCAACAAGGACCTTGATCTCCAAATGAGACAATGCTGAGCTTTGAGATTTATGGTCTTGCTTCCAGAATTCCATTATTTGGAGGAACAACAACAATAACAATGGGAGATGACATCAGAATAATGCGTGTTCTTCTTTTCTTTTCCTTTCCTGTTGATCACAAGATGCTGACTTTGTGTCATTCACCCCTGTCAAATGAGTAAATGTGCAGTGCTTTAAAACCTCACCAGATGCACACTGGGTTCAAAATAAAATGAGAATATCTTGAATGGAAGGACATTACTTCCACTTGCATTTTGCACTGCTAATTAGTTTCTCCACAGAGCAATTAGCAATTTCTTCCCTTTTGCCTTTATTTCTCCAACAAACAGAACTTCTTTTGATTTTTGCACAGAGAAAACATATCATTGGGAGTCATACTGCACTGGTGTAAGGCAGACAAGGCTTTAATTCTAACCCCTCATGATTCTTGTTTTCTTTTCCCTATAAAACTGCAGCTGCCCCTTGATTTGATAATATCTGCAGTGGGTGAATTTCCTACAGATAGTGCCTGGTAAAACCTGTCATAAGATGCTTAAATGCTTCTGCCAAAATAATACCAAAAGTGAGAGAAGGTAAGGAGGGGTTTATTTACTTGAGGATGCAAGAGGTACTCTCATTAGCACAATCTGGACACAAGAACATTTACAGCTTATTATATCTTATAATGAAAATATGCACACATTTGAAATTTGATGCATACATTCGAAAGTAACTGTAAAGATCAGACTCAAACTCAGCCCTAAACTCTCTTTAGATGAGGGGATTTAGAATTTGTTCAGTGCCTTATCTTGCATGAGTAGCTCCTTTCTGGGGCTGTCTCCCTTCTGCAATGATCATGGCACAGCTCAGCCAGCAAGGCAGGAAGGAAGGGTAAAGGATATATCAGAGATAGGAGTGCCCTTGCTACCTTCAGTAACTTACAGGTTATCCAAATCCTTGATATAATTTTGGGACACATCAAGCTAACCAGGTAAACTTCTTCCCCTGATGACATGATCCTCATTTGGGATGACAGTGAGTTTAATACAGAATACAGTTAGGGAGGTAAAGAATTGAATCACTTGAAATTTCCTCACCTTTCAGGAGTAGCATCTGCAATGAAAATGGCATCCACCATGAAATCACAGCCCTATATACCAACCTTTGTATAGAAAAAGGTAAATTCCAGTGTTTAACTGCAAAACCAACAACCTCATGGTTGACATGGAATCTCTTCTCAGCAACTTTGTGCATTCCCTTACAAATAAATCAGCACAGAACATTATTCAACTCATTCAACTAGCAGAGAGAAAACCCCTCCAAAGAAATTGGTGTAGGTGCTCTCCAACAGAAAACTGCTGGGCCTACTGGGGTGCCATCTCCAGTAACATGAGCAAAAAAATACACCTAAAACGTGGACCTGAGGTAAATGTAGTAATAGAACTGCTAGTAAATCACTACTATATTACTGTAAAAAAGGGAAAGTGCTCATCACTGAACTGCAGCAGTGGTGCTGTTTGTAGCCATGAACGTATTGTGTGATCTTGTTCTTTGGAGAGAGATCCAGTGTGCCACAGTCAGAACAGCCTTCAATTCTTGGTAAGGAATCCACACCTCCTAGCAGGAACATGAATTAAATCAAGAACCATTTCTTCCTCAGATTATTTAAACTAATATTTTAATCCCCGTTCAGCTTCTATATGCTTATCACTTACTACTTCTACATTTGCTTTCCCAGAAAAACATCCGTTTACCACCTCAGGATAAATTTTACAAAATGTATGATGAAGACTATGAGGAGAAAGCAACTGCTTTCCGTACTTCTGACACGATACAAAAGCTGTCAACACAGGAACTCCTCACTGGCTTGGGTAAGTTTAGGATTAGACAATTTTAAACATAAGATTTATGTTTAAAAAAGACAATGGAAAACAGCCATGGGAAAATTTGGAAAACATGGTGGCTAAGAAACCATCTGGTATGGAAAATATTTGTTTTAATATTAAAAATACCAGATTTTTTTTTTTAAAGGCAGGCATCCATTTTGTATACTTTGAGTAAGTTGCTATGATTATTCATATATCATCATTACTGGAGGTGCTTGCTTAACAAGAAATTCTTATGTTTTCAGAGTTCAGTTGCTCCTGCTGTTTTATAGGATCAGTTTGCTGAGACCAGCAGTCCTCAGGTCATTTATTTCAGACAAACCAACCTCTCCCTGTCTGGCCACTGCTGCTGTCCTGAGTGATGTGGCCATATAGAAGGCACTTCAATGTAGGACATCATGGCATTGTCTGGAGCTGCTTAGTTGATGACTCAGTGCCATTTCCAGGGAAATTAGTTACAGAAAAAACCCCGTCTTTGTACCTCGTACATACCCTGGTGAATCATGTTTTGGAGAGAGAAAGGATAAGGGAATGGACTGTACTCAAGCTCAAAATTAACCTGTAACCTTAAAAAATAAGATCCCGGTGCTTTATGGCCTTGGGGAATTAGAAAGTTTGTACAGCTATGAGAAGAAAAACACAACTCAGTGTGAGGGGAAACAGTAAATGCAAGCAGAAACTACTTCCCATTTTGTGGGAGCGTCTACCTTTTTGACATTGTCCCTGTTCAGAAGCAGAATAAAATTTCTTCACAATTTTTCCTTGAAGTGCTAACAGAGAAAAGTATTTAAGATTAGCCCAAATGCTTTGCTTTGACTTTGAAAATTTTAAAGTGTCTGAATTAAAATATATTTTGAAATTAAAACAAAAATCTAACATCTTTAATTTGATCAGGTATTTTTTTTACATTTTTCTTGTAATCAGATTTCAAGGAGTTAACATTTTCCATAAGTTCCTGACAGGCAGGGAAAATAACTGGGCACAGGTACTACAGAGTTTTTAAAATATACCCCATTGCAGCATATAACTGCATGTACAATAAGGCTTTGACTGTGCTGTTCTAACTTGCTCTCAGCACAGTTTCTTTACCTGCCTTTGTTGCTCCAAATTAGACTGCTAATCTGAAGGAAGGGTCCTTGTGGTCCCGTGATGACACTCTATTTATCAAGAGATGCCCACTGAAATAAAAAAAAAAAAAAAAAAAAAAAAAAAAAAAAAAAGATGACCTCAGTGGCCCCCTGCAGATGGAGGAATCTGGAGATCTGAAGTTAGGTTTCCCATTTCAGCAACATATTGTACTTACTTACAGTGGCTCTTCTGTTAGCTAAGAGCATCACCCAGCTTCCAGCACAGCTACAGCTGCAGGAAAGGACTGGCAGCTAACACACTGATGAGTAAGTATCTATTGAGATTCACTCATTACTATTAATTCCCCCATTGCTTCCAACTGATTCAGGAACTACTTATGGAAATTCTTCTTCTTCTGTCTAGCTGAAATCCAGCGCTGTTGCTGTCAAACCTGCCAACAGGCACAGTAATGCTACTGTGATGATCCCAATCTTGCTTTCCTAGGGAAGAACAGAACTCATTAAATAATTATCAACTGTGACAAGAAAGTAGCTGGCCAAACACTTGCTGCTAATCTAGGCATGACAGCAGGACTATACCTTTCAAAGCAGTAATTAGTTAGATGAACAACAACATAAGTACCAGACAATGACACGGAAAGGACTGTCCCTAAAGGACAGATCCATTATTCGTAGGGTTCAGTGTTTGTTTGACTTATGAATGTTATTTTGCAGTATAAAATTACATTTCTCCTCTGCTGCCTTTCTCATTGTTTTCTGCACAGTTTATGGAAGAAGACAGAGAAAAAATCTGGAGCTAAAGCCATGAGAGAGCAGGTGGCAGAAGCTCTGCAAGTCCTTCCTTACATTCATGAAACGAGGGTGGGTGGATAGGTCTCACAGTAGGGCAACACCATCAGCCTGCACCCCCTGTCTTGTGTGGATAAGAAATCTGGTACTTGCACTCTGCCCATATTTTATGCTTGGACTGCTACTCACCTAGTACAGATTTATAGATTAAATAATCTGGTAGTCCTCATGACTTTCCTTTCTCAACAGGGCAGGTTCTTTGGTGGTGTAAATTGGTGTAACACAATAGAAGCCAGTGTAATAATACAGATTTATCCACAACACACACCAAAACAGCAGTAAGTGCCAGAGGTGTTGTCCTACCAGCAAAAAGAGATCACAAGCCCAAACTGCTACCATTGAATGTGGAAAGCAGGATTACGATCACACGCAGAGTCAAAGCTGAAATTACACCCAGCCAAACTTGTTTTCAACTGGGCTGTTCCAGTGCTTAAAGTTAAGTATACACATAAGTGTTTGCAGGATTAAAGCCTTGGTTTGTAATGACAGAGCAAATCCAAATAGAGATGGATTAGCTGGCAAGGGGCAGGTGAGGTGGTCAAAGGCACATGCAGTTCATCATATGGCTCTGTAATTTACTACGCGATTATCACAACTACATATTTGGTGTGGGGATATAGATATACATGTACACATGTATACACAGAGCCAAACTTTATTGGCACAGAGGCCCCACAGTCATTTCAAATTTAGACTCTGGGCTGCACTTGTTCCAGGACTGTGTGTCTATTGCCAACACACTGAAGCGCCTCAGGCTTCAGTCTGATTCTTTGTTTGCTTGCCCATTAAAGTTCTTATCCCACACTCCCTTTTGGCAGAAAATTTTGTTATTTCTGCTTTATGCTGGCCTAGGCCCTTCTCTTGCCTCTGTTCCTATTAACCTATAGCAGTGACAGCCAGGAGCAAACTGAAGCAGCTGGTTGGAGATGCTACTATCAGACTAAGAAACAGCTGTTGTGCAGAGGGGCCACCCTGAAAAACTTCTATTGCAGCATTGCTGGGCTGTACTTTGGCCATTGCAGTTGGGGAATTGGGGAAAGAGAGCACTTTCATTTTCAGATATTTAATTGCTGAAAAATGTAGGGGTGTGTGCAGCATCTTTATTGGATGTCACACAGAAGTAATGCTTTCCAGGTATTTTTTGGCACTTCACATCATTATCCTCTTACTGCCAGCATGGAATGGCCCCATGTTGCAACTCAGTGTGCAACTGACTTCCAATTTTTCTGTTTAAATTAATATTTACCAGTTGGTTATTTTTGGCAGACTTTTTTTGATAGCACTGATTCAAAACAAATAGCCAAATTCTGTCCTTGGTTACAGCCTATGACATTTGCAGTTAACTCCACTTTTACCAATGCCACCAAGGACAGCCACGGTCCTTTTCCTGCCTTTTTGTAGCATGACCTTTGCTCTGTACTTACCTTTGGATAAGAGTTGGGCTGCAGTTTTAACTTTGAATAAGTTGGGATACAGCATTGAGTAGAGCTCCAAAATGTATTGATTTGGCACTCCTCTAGATATTTAATAGTCCCTGCACCTTACCCTTCAGCAACCAGTCACTTCAGAATACCATTGTGTATGTACAGAAGAAACTCTTGCAAAAGCACTACTAATTAGACCTTCACTATCAGCCAAAAAAATTAATGACTGGACTACTTTTGTATCCATCAAAAATTGGGTGGATTAATCAATTCAGTCTTATTTTAGTTATTTCTAAACTACAGATGTAGCAGAGTCATTGACCAGGGCAAAGGACCTACACCATAATTTGAATAGACTCAGAGCAAGTGAGGTACTTGAGGAAGATGCACAAAATTTTCTGCATGTCCTGCTGCATGTTTGCCTCCACACCTCTGTAAATGTGCAGGATGCCTGAGTCTGGGATGTTGATATGAATAAAAACCTCGGCTATGACTACAGAAAAGCTATAAAATGGCATGGCAGTGCCTGTGTAATTGGCATGTGGGCCTAAGAACTGTTGCATTTGACTCACATTAAGAGCTATACTTCAAACCACATTCCTGTTTGTCATCTTAGGGGTGGGAAAATGTCGAAAGAACAAAGTCAGCCACCAAGGCTGCCAAGCTAAGTTTGCTGTGACATTGATAAATATTCAAGCCAATGTCTTTCAAATGTTATTGTGAATCACCTTTCCCTCCTTCCTTCCCCTGCTTCAGTCATCTTGCTGGCTCAGAATATTCACCTTTGTCTCAGACCTCAGCTGCCTTCACTTTATTGCATATGATTGCTATTGTCTTTGTCTCTTTTATCCGCTTCACTGTGTCTCATTTTCCTAAAGTATCTGGCACCCACTTTTCCATAACACTGTTCCTTTGTTTCAGGAAAACATAATTTCAGGAGGCAGCAGAAATACAGTTCCAAAGGCCACAGGGTGACATCCTCTCTCACCTGATCTTTATTCATATCAGGGTTTAATGGTACTTTTTTTTTCCATTTCTCAAGCACCCTGCAACACCCTTCCTCCCTGACAGGAAGGCACATTTTTTTTCTCATAAAAATGCTTTCCTACCAATCTTCTGTTCTTCAGAAGTTTCAGAGACCTGTCTGTTAAATGCTGGTTTTCTCATGTGGATGGACCTGTTGACCTGGTTGTGGTTTATTACTGTTTTGACACTTTTTTCTCCTTCCTAGATTTGGAAGAACTTAGGCCCTTTTGTCATTTCCAATTCCTGTCATATTGGCTTCAGCAGCAATCTTCCCAAATTCTGTTTTGAACACTGTGGTAGAACAATTGAGAATTCTAAATATCTGACCTGATTGACTTTCTAAAAGTAATATTTTTAACATAATACCATTAATCTTGTGTTTGGGGCTCATATATAATCAACCTGCCTCGGATATCATCTACACCAAAAAAAAAAAAAAAAAAGTAGTTTCTCTCATTTCTACCAACTCATTTCTACCAACTCAGGAACTCAGGCAAGGATGCCTGATGCTGTTATGCTGTCCTTTATGTACACTTTCTTAGCTCCCTGGTGCACTAAAAAAGGGCCCTCAGTCCATTGAAATAATACAAAACCTCAGTTGCTGATGGTAGTGGTATGTGATTTCCTGTGTACGTTTTACACCAGAAGGTACAGTGCCTATTGTACGTCCCCATTTAGAACTCAAACACAATGGCTCATGCAGCTGCATGGTGACCTGCCAATAAAGTTTAAGACAGCATAGACTTCCACATGAATCTGCAGATTAATGAGAGAGAGAACTATCTTCTTTTTTCCCCACAAAAGGCTACTCGTGCATTCAGAATGTGCTGCAGACTAAAACCAAAGTTCAGCTCGCCACAGGAGTAGAGAGAGAAGAAACACGCACAGGATACACTCGGAAACAGCCCAGCCCTTATGGAAAACTCCTGTGGAATTTAACACAAAACGATACGCTTTCTACAGCTTTTTTTTTTTTTTCCCCCTACCATCCTATATCTCAGATACCTCTTCTATTAAATTCTATACAATGGCTCAAAAAACTTCATATAAAAGATATAATGCTCCATAGGTTTTAGAGTAATTTTATAGTGTTCTGTTACATTTCTATAGGACCCCCTTGTTTCTATTCCAATTATGCTATCCAGAACTTTTCATAAAAGGCCTATCTTATGACAGGCCCTTTCCCTCTCTTTCTGTTTTGCTTTAACAAAATGTGTAGAGAGATATACGTTACAAGGAGTGTTTCTTACAACTCCATGATTTCAGGCATATTAAATTCCCATATGTGCAAAAGTATTATTTGTCTTTTGGCTAGGAAGCTCAGTAAATTAGTGAGAATACTGTCAAAGCCAGACAAATATTAATTTACAACTGCCTTCTCATCCTGATTAGGCCAATGAAACAACACTAGTGTGGAAGAGGGAGAAAAAAAAATGAGCTTTCAATCTTTTTCTCCTATAATTTTGAAGCAAAGCCCAAAATACAAACACTTATAGAAACAATTCTTGGCAAATGTCCTCTCAGGACTTTATGTTAAAAGGTGAAATAAGTAGTGCAAGGGTTTATTTATGTCCCTGAGAAAACTCTTCATGAAGTGTTTGGCATGTCTCAATCCTAGAATTATGATGTAATTCTTACATTTCTGTCTTTCTGGAATACAGTGGTTTTGTCTTGGGTGTTAACTCATTTCCATTCCCAAAATAATTTCCATGATTTTGGGCTGCTTAATATTTGTCAGTGGACAAAGACAGCAGGTACTTCAAGGGTGATCTGACGCCTTTATAATCTGAAGGTGCTAATCCACTGTGGAAAAATAGCTCAGACTATTGCTTGAGCTAATAATTAGAGGCCAGATTATTCCAAAATGGACTGGAGAAATGAAAGTAATATAAATAGAAATTTTCATTCAAAAGGTCACCTAGTTAACTGTGTTATAACAACACTGGATTCACTAGCCCCTGTTTGGCATGGCCATAACACCTGACACAAAATTGTCATCACGTACATTGTTCAGAAGGAAAAGGAACATGAGATATTCCATATGGCCTTCTGATGAGCAATAAAAATTATAGTGACTAAAGAGATGTTGTCTAAGAAATAAGTTTCATTACTCACTTTTTGCATTTACAAAGTTAGTGACCAAATTAAGTAATTCCACATCTATGAAGACAAATGCTGGGTATATCAAGAAATGTATAGAAGACTAAAAGTTAAGGTAATTGAATGAATGAAACATGGTCTATTATTTTTCTCTTTTCCATAAATATCACACAGTAACCATGTTTTGAATCTCAGAGAGGCAGGAGATGGAAGCTTAAAGCAAAGTGGCAAGATTTAGCTTATCATTTTGAGACAACTATTTTTAGTCACAGATTCTTAACACATGAATACCCTTGCCAGTTTTTATGGCTTGAAGAAAAGGGACCCTAGAAATGTTTAATAAAATGAGAATGTCTTTTAAAAGGAGGCATAGAAAATATAAAAGTAAGAGCAGCCCTCCTTGAGTTGATTAACTTCATTTATTAACCAACAATTTTGTGAGCCAGTTTTGACTCATCAAGAGCTTATTTTGTTCATAAGAATGCCTTTGATAGATACAAAAAGATTTCTGAATACATGAATCACAATTCAATATCATCCAAAGCATTATCAGATGTCATAAAAAGGGATAAGTTCAAATTCCCTAAGTGTTAATGTGAATTGTGTATCCACTTATTTTTTTTAACAAATCTTTATTTCATTCCTGAGATGATAATACTATGTCTTACTGCTTTCATGATTGCTTCAATTAATCTAGTTCCTGCATACATTTCAGGACTTTTCCTTTTTTACATAAGTCCCTTGAGAAGCAGCTTTGCATTGGCTCATTTTCTTTCTTTTCCCTCTTTAAGGAAGTTTTGTCTCTGTGGATTTTCTCTGAAGATGTTTTAACCAGTGAGCTGTGATTTCAACACTTTGCAACAGTTTCCAAGACTGATTGAGCAGTAGAGTCTCATTCTCTTCCTGAGTGTGTTCGCTGAGGTTGGTACTGTGGTCCAGCTGAACAGTTTTCGACCCTCAGTACTGTAATCTAAATTCATCTCCTGTTCTCTGTCTTTCTTTTGTTCCTTAAGATATTTCTTGAAGTATGGAGAGCTCCTACTCCCCTTCTAGTGCTGGAGGAAAAGTATCATATTAATTTTAGGAATGCAGATTTCTGTTCCTAGTTTTCTAGTGTTTGAAACTGACTTTGTTAACATGGCTGTTTTCTGGGACAGAATTTATGAGTGATGTATTTGTCCATTAATTCCTGGGGTTTTTTTGTTTTCTTTATTCTTTTGATGAAACAGAGTAAAATAACATGTAAATACATCCACGAAGTTCAATAAGACCAAGAGCAAGATCCTGCACATGGGTCAGGGTGATCCCAAGCACAAGTACAGGCTGGGGGATGAAGGGATTGAGAGCAGCCCTGCAGAGAAGGACATGTGAGTGTTTGTGGGTGAGAAGCTCAACACGAGCTGCCAATGCACACTGGCAGCCCAGAAAGCAAACTGTGTACTGAGCTGCATCAAAGCAGCATGGGCAGCAGGTCCAGGGAGATGATTGGCCCCCTCTACTCTGCTCTGGTGAGACCCCCCCTGAGGTGTTGTGTCCAGCTCCAGGGCCCCAATGAGAGGAAGGAGATTGATCTGCTGTAATGAGTCCACAGGACACCACAACAACTACCTCAGGGCTGGAGCACCTCTGCTGTATGAAGGCTGAGAGAGCTGGGGTTGTTCAGCCTGGAGAAGAAAAGGCTCCAGGGAGACCTTACAGAAGGCTTATGGATCTAAAGTGACCTACAAGAGAGCTGGAGAGCAACTTTGTATAAGGGCAGGTAGAGATAGGACAAAGGGCAATGGCTTTAAACTGCAAGAGAGCAGGTTTAGATTAAATATTTGGAAGAAATTCTTTACTGTGAGGGCAGTGGAACTTGTGAGGCACTGGAACAGGTTGCCCAGAGAAGGTATGGATGTCCCATCCCTGGCAGTGTCCAAGGCCAGGATGGATGATGCTCTAAGCAACCTCGTCTAATGGGAGGTGTCCCTGTCCATGGCAGAAGTTTGGAAGTAGATGGTCTTTAAGGCTGCTTCCAACCCAAGCCATTCTCTGATTCTGTGTAAACAAAACAATGGTTTTTACTTTCATTTAATATTTGCACCAAACTTTTGAGTAGATATAAACCCATCTGTATTACCCAGACTGGTTGCTGAATAGCCTCATTTTCTTCCTAAGAGATTGGGATTTTCCAAACTGTTGTCTTAAAGAACATTTTCTTTTCCATCTGTTCAATCATACTCACCATACTGGTCCCTTCACACACTTGGGCCCTGAGCTCATTTACTCTCTGCAGTCCAGGCGCTCTGCATGTATGGATTCTGACAACTTAAAGGCCCACACAGCCTTTTTTTCTCACACCATTGAGAGGCTTCTCAGTGATATAAACTTGCAAAGCAGTCACATATAAGATAAAAGTTCTTGTTGTTTTATCACTAGTAGTAGTAGTAGTAGTAGTAGTAGTAGTAGTAGTAGTAGTAGTAGTAGTAGTAGTAGTAGTACTATTGCTATTGCCATTCTCTTAACCCTGAAACCCCTGAAAGCACTGACAATTGACAAGGGAGATGTGAGTATTTATCTAAAATGTACTTGTCTGTATCTCAAATACTTTCAAAGCACAATTCTCCACAGTGCTGAATACCTGAAATCCCTGACCTGTTCACATTTATTCTGTCTCCATTCTGGATCATTCCAAGAGCATCCCCAAAAGAGTACAATGGCCGTGCGACAGATGGTTTCCTCCAGAAAACATTCCCAAAGGCAACACGGACAAGACTGCACCATTTTGTCTCACAGCATCCAGCCCTTCAAATATTTCCTTTACCACATCCCTGAGCTCACACAACTCTTCTCCATGGAACCAGCACCACAGGGCCTGCAGCTTCAGGGACATGTTATTCCATACACATTGAGAAAACACCACAAATTAAGAGTGCTCTCCATGGCCAAAGGCTCATTAGCCCAGGCCCAGAGCAAAACTCTCAAGCCTTAATACATTTTTTTTTTCTCTCCCATGCACTTAAGTGGATGCCACAAAAGCCAAATGACCACCACAAAAAAAAAACTGTTTCAAGTAATGAAAATTCCCAAAGCCACTGACTGTAATGAAAATACAGTCTATATTTGACTTAATTTTCAAATGCACTCTGGTACCTAATGCAGAGGTGGGAGAGTACCACACTTCTGTATAAATACATCTGGAGGCCCTCCAGCTGCTGCTGGTGTGATACTTCTCACCACAGTGCTCCTCTACAAATATTTAGTACTCTGCTGGACCAGGTTGCATCTTTCAAGAAGTAGAAGTACCTGTCATCTGATGATGGATGGTGGCTCTTGTCTCAGCAAAATCTCTGTGTTCTGTGCCTCTGCTCATGAAGAAAAGCAGGCACAGAAGGAAAAGCAGAAGAGGTGGTTGACAGAGAAAACACTGACAACGTGGATATGCATTAGCCTGCTGAAAGATGGGCTCCTCAGTCAAAAGGGAATCATACCTTGTAAGAGGGAGCTGATATACTTAGAGAAGGCTCTTTGATTTCCAGAATCCATCCACTCAATGCCTTTTTTTTTTCTTTTAATTTCATTCATGAAATTAAACTGTGAGAGGAAGGGAATAAGGTAAGAACAATATTAGTTACAGTTCTCTCTCCATCCTGCTATTACTTTGTTTTGTTGGAGAAGAGATTAGGGGGAGGAATAGGGGTCTGCAGCAAAAAGGAAGAGAAAGGAAAATTATCACACGCAGGACATTGAAAATTAAGGTACCTCTATATCCAGCAAGGAGAAAAAAGGAGTATGTGAAGTATATTATACAAAGAAGAAATCCCAGCAATGGAATTTGCCAGGAACTAGAGGAAGGTGGTAAAATCATTAATAATGAATAAAGCCATATTCAATAAATATGTCTCTCCTTGATTTGGAAAAAGCAGGAAAACAGCAGTATCATATCGGGCAGCCAAAGCCTTTTTCAGTCCATTAGTAACCAAATAGGATATTAAATATCTACTTGTGATAAAAACCTGTAATTCATCAGGCCCAGATAACTTGCACCTGAGGAGTCTCAAATAGTTGGCAGAGGAAATTCCTTCTTCCACATGTTAATTTTTAATAGGTCTTGAAATAACACAGCAATTCCAGAAGACTGGAAGAAGACTGATGTTTCGCCAGTATTCAGCAAGGACGAACATGATGACCTTGGTAAATACAAGCCAGTGAACCTAACTTCAGACTGGAGAGGAGGTGAGGGAGGGAGCAAAATAATAGAATATGGGATTCAACTGATAAAGAATGAAAGGACAGGAAGTAATTAATGCCAGTCAGCATGGTTTTATGGAAAATAGGTCTTGCCAGACAAACCTGATTAGATTACAAATTTGTTTAAAAAGGTAACTGCCTCAGTGTGATATACTGAGAAATTTGTAAGGCATTTGATTTAATTTTGCAAAACATTCTGATTTAAAAAAAAATATTGTACAGCCTGGGTGAAATACCCCCTAGCAGAACAATGCTTTTATTAAACAGCAAATATCAAAAATGTTTTATCTCTGGGAAGTCATCACTGAATATAGATATTTTTAGTGTGGCTGGGAAATGGTCAGTTTTAGGCATGGCATTTGAGCATTTGTGTAGCTGAGTTAAATATAAATTACTCTTGGTTGTACTGATAATGCAATCTTTGCAAAAACAAATAGAAAAGTAACCAATATGTACACAGATGTGATGTTACATTTTTACACAGCATTGGTGTGGCTACTGAAATACTTCACAGTTTCAGTGATCGTATGTTTCACAATGCCGAAAAAACCCCCAGAGATTTAAAGAATAGCTGCAAAACTCATTGTTAGAACTGAAAAAAATGTCTTACCGTGAGAACTTTACAGAATATGGAGAGATTGCTTGGTTACAGTGAGTAAATACCTCCATCAGCAGAAAAGCAGCTCATATACTTTCCTTTTTCAGCACCCCCAGTGTGCTTAGAAAAAAGAGTTAGGCAGTCTTAGGGCCCAGGTCACCCTGAAGGGTTTCTGTTTCCACATCAGTAGCAGGATAGGTTAAATACAGCCTGGTGGCAATGGGGTGTCCCTCATGTCAGGAGGGGTGCCTGACCTACTACACACAGCAACATTCGTGTAGGTCGTCCGCATCTGTGAAGGCTCCAAGATTTTTCTCTTGCTTGTAATCCCTCTCCAAGTAAAAGGGCAGATAAAATGACCCTGGATAACTCAGAAAGTGTCCTGGCCAATTATCCTAGGGAGCCTCAAGGAGTTATCAGAGGATCAAAGACCCCTTCTCTAGTCTTCAACTCAGAAAAGTTGCAGCTAGACAACAAAAGGAGAGGCAGGGGAAGAATGTGACAACTTAATGATGCTACAGTAGCACTGGGTAAGATCCTCAAGTTGAGCAAGCAGGTGCCACTCCTTCAAAGTCAGTGGAGAGATGCTAATTTACACCAATGGAGGATCTGACATAATATGTTTTTTATTTGCTTGAGTCCTGCCGTGGCTCCATAAGCAAAGGTTAATGCAGGTCTGCCAGGGGCAGGCTGGAGTTAACACAGAAAGGCAGTTGTGAGGTTGCTGATTCTGATAAAAGCAAATTGTGAACTGCAAGCATCTGAGTGTTGAGTGTCACATTCACACCTAACTGCTGCCCTTGCCTGTTCCCCACAGTCATCCAGCTCTGTCATCATGTTCCTGAAACCACATTTGTGCTGCTGTCACTTTTTGTCTTTAGAAATTTGTGTACAGACTTTCTATAGTGACATATTAAAAATGCCTGTAAACTTCAAATGAGTGGATTACAATATGTTTAACCCAAAACTCTTCCATATATTAGCCAGAAACTTGAGTCTTTATTTCTTCTAGTCCTGCACTTGCGGTCGGGATGTTAATACTGATAAGGTTGTAGGAGGCACCTGATAGGTGAGGGCAGTGAGGAGTTCGTTCCTTTCATGAAAAAAATTAAAAATTAGGAACCTCTTTCTAGATCTCTGTGTCTTTCATGTCACAATGTTTCTAAAGAGAAGAGTCAGACATCTCCACAGGGTTGCCCATCTTCTCCACTTCCACCAGTCCTCTTTGACTGAGAACAAAGTTCTGACTATCAACAGAACCATGACATCTCTAGAGTATTTTTGTCTGTGTTTCAGTAGTGGGCAATGTCAACACTGTCAACATGTCAACAATTAGTGGCACAGATGTAGAAGATAACATGAGGACAGATTTTGAATGTCACACCCAGGCCCCTCCAGGGCTGGGAGCTGGGAGCACATCCGCCTAGAGATGCATCGGTGACACAACATCCTTGCAGCCCCCACTGAGTTCTGAAATCACTGCCATCCCTGAACTCCCTCCCACCTTACAGGTTATTTCCTAAAAGAGATTAATTGCACTTCTCTTCTTTGAAAGGCAGGATTTCCCAGCTCCTGCTGAGTTTTTACATTCACAGTTAATCTCTGGTTCACAATGAATAATGCACTCACCTGCTGGAAAGGTGCAAATCTGAACCCAAACTACCCATAAATTGAAAAAATACCAGAAACAGCTGCCTAGCTACAGCATGACAGAATTTAGGACATGCCATGAAATCTACCCACAAAACCTATTAAACCAGCTTATGCTGAGTTTTTTGGTACTTACACTGCACTGTGGGACGTACTTCCAGCTGCCCCTGTTATGAGAACCTGTGCTGGTGAGCTGAAAGCAACTGATGGTACCAAAAGGTTCAGGGAAAAAAAAGAAAAAAAAAACAAAAAAAAAAAACCCAAAAAACCAAAAAGCAAACCCAAGAAAAAACAAAGGATAAAAAAGACAAGGTCACTACACCAGATCTCTCTGGAAATAATTGCATTAAATATAGAAAAGGTTATATACCGTTCCCTTTGTCCTTTCTCTCCTCATAGGCTGCTGGCCTATGATTGTTTCTTGTACCTACCCTGTAGCTGATTTTATTGTTTATTCCTAGCTCCCCCTCCAGTTTGCTTGGGGCCCTGTGTCTTAGCGAGTGACTCCCTGCTCCCTTTCCAAGTTCAGAACCTTTCTGGCTAAAGTCTGCGGTGACACGTAACACAAAAAGACAGCTCTGGGCACAGGGCATGCAGCCGTTCCTGGAGAGTGCAGGCTGCAGTTCGGCAGTACCGTTTCTGGAAGATTAAGTGATTAAGCCTAACTAAAAGTGACTAACAGGGATGGATCTTTCCCTGTCAAACACACAAGGTTTTCCAAAGAGCGGCTCCAAGGTTGTGAGTGAAGGTGAACAGCTCTGCTTCTAAAGACTCCTTAATTTTAAGAAATTCAAAGAGCCGGCAGGACACTTTGTTCTGTGACTTTCTTAAACCTATACCCTACTTCACATCCCTTTCATGAGCCATCATCTTTCTTATTTAAAGCAGACATGACAGAAGTTTAAAAAAGACAGAAGAGATGAGAAGTACGAGTCTCTGCAGATATAAAGTATAATTTAGCAAAGTATTTTATCACCCAGTCCTGCCAGGTCCTCAACACATTCTGCAGACACGGACTCCTCCACTCATCTTGTGAACAGTGGGGAGAGGGAGAACTCCAGTCTCTTTCTGTTTGCAGAAAACTCCCTGGTGTTGACTGTTCATTCAGCTTTTGCATGCATATTTATATGGCTAAAGCCTTGAGAGTCTTCATGAATTGATTACTGTGTTTTGCAATAAACCATTATTTATTTAAGCATTCATATTGATTCATAAAACCCAAGTTCAGATCTTCTGACGAACATGGTATGAAAACAGATAAAATAGGAAGATCCAAAAGAAGATGTTTTATTTACAGGTTTTGTATAAACACAGAAAACAGGGGATGGGATAAATAACAAAGTAATCACCAAACTGTTTTCATTAATAACTTATCAAACTAGTTTAATTTTTGAAAGCATCCAAAGGAAGCTAAAAGCTATGCAGGCAGCTGGTTGAATTTCTCCTGGAGGGTTTGAATGGGACTGCAGGCCGGTGCTGAATTTCACTCTTGTGAATAAATCCATGCGTTATCTTTGGGAAAGCAATATTTTTCAGTGTGGAATAAAGCCTATTTAGTAAATTATTATTTTTGTTTTTAAAACTAAATGACTCTTTATTAAAAAAGAGACCCACTGAAATTTGAATTTTTCCTCATTACCTGAGGCATAATCAAATTGTCAGCTGTTTTACAAGGGTGATAATGTGGAACAGAAGTGTGATAACATTTGCCATCATTCCAGCTGGTTCCCCCCAAAAGACACCTTCTCATAACCTTCTCATCAGTGAACCCACACCATCTTAGAGAAGCATAAGTTACTGCTTAGAAGTGATCTGATAATGGACATCACAGAATCATTAAGGTTGGGAAAAACCTCCAAAATCATCAATATGAGTTGTTAGATGTGTTTTATCTGGAAACAGTGTCATTTGAAACACAAATTAAATGCTGATTTCTGGGGAAAAAAAAAAAAACGTATGAATTTGTCACTAATTTCACACTGTCAGTGTGACCAGGATTTTGCTACAGGAGTATATCATGCTGTTTTCAGATTTCAGAGGTAAATACTCAACCATTTCATTTTACTGATGTAGAGAGAAAAAAAGCTGAGAATATTTCAAAAGTTTATAATGCTATAACAAGATACAGCATCCAAAGAGACAGCTGGGCATTTTAAAGGTGAAAATAAAGTACGTATGTTTACCAGGGGTTTCTTTGTAAAACCACTTATTAGGAACATTTTAAAATCGAGACTAGTTATTTCCTAGAAGTTTTACTCTACTTTGAGCAGGACTTCGTTCAAGGAATTTGCTAGCTTGTGCAGTGTAAGAAGTCAGAGTAGATGGGCTTAGGAGCTGTGACTTTATTTGTCTAACTATAATGGATCTATAAATTAATCAAACTGGATTGACCATAAGGGCAGTTTCCCAGTTAATTAATTCTTAAATAAAATACATTATCAATCACTATTTTAAAATATATTTAGATATAGAATAGTCTATAATTAAGAGTCCAGACCTTTGAGCTTGACATTCTCAATCTACAGTGAACTGGGATGTAAATGGCAATTCTCACACACTAGATGAGGCACTTGGTTAAATCCTGCTCTTATTACTTTAACTGGATACCTTAATTCCATCCCTGCAGCTCTACAGCTGGTCATGATCAACATCTAGCTCAGTTGTTGAGGGTGATAGGATATTTTTCAAGGACTGGACTTACTTTTCATTGCTCAGTCTTTCCGTGTGAAAACAGTGATGTTTTAACTAACTCAAGTAACGCTGGTCCAGAAAGATACATTACTTTTGCAGTGGATCCACTAATTTCAACATTTTACGATGGATGAGAATATCTGAGAAGTAAAAGATATGCAACTGGATATAAATTAGTTATGTGGAATAGCATATTGTTAGGGCCCTGGGGGTACAACCATGCTTAATCTTCCTGACTAGTTTCCCTGTGGACTCCCACCCACCTTGTCTCCTGCTGCTCCTGGGACCTGGCAGGTCCCATTCTGGTTATCTACCTATGCCACATTCCGGTTATCTATCTATCTATCCAGGAGGCCACAATGCCTGAGCTCCCTGTGACCTGAACTGCAAACCTGCTCACGACTGAGGTCCTTGATCTGGGAGGCCTTGCTGCTCCTCTCAGTGGCACTTTAACACCCCGGTGTGAAATCAATTTCAGATTACCCCACAACTTTTCATATCACCCCATTAACTGTTCTACTACCGCAGTCAGTATATTCCTTGCTCACTCTGTTCCTCTAGAGTTCCAAAGGAGAAGCTTGCACGGATAACAAGCAGTTGCTGTGAAGATATTTAAAACCTATCCGCTGAGATGACTATGATCTTCACAATCTTACTGCACAGCAATGGGGCATGGAAGTATTTCTTGGTCCTTTGGCAGACAGAAATCTTCCGAATGTGATAAAACAAAACCAGCCACTTTCTCTGGCACAAGAAAATTTGTGGTTAGGCACGTAAGTTAAAAAAACAAACAAACAACCCTGAAAACCAAAAACAACAGCTCAACACAAATCTTAGTGGCTGGAGAAGGCCACTGGTCTGAAGGAGGAGAGCAAAATCACCTCAGTTGTACCTTTCTTCAAGTGAACACGACTCGCTTCCCTGACTTCCCTGGGAACCGTATTAGGTGTTAATATTAAGGAGAGGGCAGTGAGGCCAGCGGGAGAGCCCCTTCCCCGGTGCCCTCGCTGCCCGAGATCCGGCTGGGCCCGGGGGATGCTTCCACCGCACACAGCTTGGCCGGGGCAGCCGCTGCTCGCCGCCGGCCCGCAGCGGGCGGGCAGCGTGCCGGCGGCCCGGGCAGGGCTCGGGGCCGGAGCGGCGGGCAGGCCTCGGCGGGCGGCGGCGGCTCCCGGTGCGCAGCCGCCGGCGGGGCCCGCGCCGCCCGGAGGAGGCGCTTCCCGCGGCGGGCGGGCTGCAGCGGCCCCGGGCGCCCGAGTGCCGGCGTGCGCGGCCCGGAGCGCAGCGCTGCCAGCCCGCCCGGCAGCCCTGCCCTGCCCGCGGCCGGGATGCGCTCGGAGGCGGCGCAGCAGCTGGGCGGCCTGGAGAGGTTCGCCAGCGCCGGCAAGGGCCGGGGGCTGCGGGCGCGGCGGCGCTTCGCCGTGGGGGAGCTGCTGTTCAGCTGCCCGGCCTATGTCGCCGTGCTGACCGTCAGCGAGCGCGGCGGCCACTGCGACGGCTGCTTCGCCAGGTAGGGCCCGGGCGGCGCCCGGAGGCCGCGGCTTGTGCGGGGCGGCGGCAAAACTTTCCCCCTCCTCGGCTCGTGGTGCTGCGGCAGCGTGGAAGTGTAAACTCAGAGCTGGTGCTCCGTGCTCAGCAGCTCAGGAAAGAGAAAGGAAAAGGAAAAAAAAACAAACCAAAAGCCAACAACAAAAAACGCTCTGCTCTCCCCGTGTTCTGGCGGTCACGTAGACACGTGCGTAGCCATCCTCTCGCAGGAAGTTTCATTGATCCGTCTAGTTTTGTAATAACTTCGTGCTCGCTGGTTTTAATGAAGGTTAGATAAGGGAGAAAGGGTCTGCAATCGCCTAATTCACACTTCACGTTCCACAGAGCGGATAGAAAATCTATGAATGAAATGTATATATCACGGTTATGAAATACACAGAAAAATATCTGTGTATTACCTCTGTCTGAAACCTTAGTCTGCAAATTACTTTTACTGGGGCGGAGCACAGGCAATGCAAGACCTTGTTTGTTGCATGTCTGGGAGCATTGGGACTGGAGTGCTGCCTGCTCCTGCGTGCTTCGGGATTCCTGGTGCTGGAGGGATGCGGGGGGCTCGAGTTTGGCCAGGGCCTCTGCAGCTGCCTCCTCACCTGTGTGAAGGGGAGATACTTGAGTGTTTGCTTCAAGCTTCTCAATATGAGCTGCTTCGGGGGAAAAAAAACCCAAACGTATTAGGGTTAGCAAATTCAGCATGGATATGACACTCTGGCATGTCACACCACACCATATTTTTAGAAGGTGTAGTACTTTCATGACTTCTGACAGCTTACTGAGGAATTAAGTGCTTACCTGGTTATAACTCAGAGCAAATGTTAGTAGCTGCCTCAGTAGAGAAAAACAACTTTTGTAACTGTGCTATATTTATCCATCCATCCTTTTTCTTTTCTCATTACCTTACCTACTTATGACTTGTTCACTTGATTTGCATTTATGTAACATACGTATCTTATATGCTTCCTAGTGAAGCCGGTGAAGCGAGTCCCATCAGTTTGAAGGGTACAGTTGAGGTGATTTTCCTCACCTCTTTTACACCTTTTCCCAGCCTCTCAGTTTTGCGTTGAAGTGTTGTGTTTGGTTTTAGGGTTTTTTTTGTACCTAACTGCAAATTTCCCCGTGCCAAAGAAGCTGTCTGGTTTTGTTTAACATATTCAGATTTGTCTGCCAAAGGACCAGGGAATAATTCCATACTTCACTGATTGGAAGTAATACTGTAAGGGTAATAGTTATCTCACGGAATAGCTTTTAGTTATCTTCAGGAGCAGCTGCTTGTTATCCATGCAAGCCTCTCCTTTGGAGCTCTGGAGGAGGACAGCGATCAAGGAACATACTGACTGCAGCAGGACAGCAGTTAGTGGGGTAATCTGAAACTTATTTCACACCAGGGTGATGAAGTGCCACTAAGAGGAACGATGTCTCGGTGATGTAAGGTGATCCACCAGTGCTCAGACATGTGTTCTGTGTCTGTGACTGTTGCATTAGCACTGAACTAGCACGTACTAGATTCCGAATTGTGCTGGTTGAGCTTGCAAAGAGCTCTCAGAGAAGGGCTGTGGGCTCAACACCAGCCGTGGAAGGAAAACTTGGCGAAGTTGTCATGAAAACTTTCATGGTAACATGGGCAAAATGAGGCTGTCATATTGTATTTGCATGAGATAGCGGTTGTTACTTTAAATATGAGGTTGTAATGTCAGCAAGAGGAGTCATGATGTTAGCCTGGCTTGCTCATATTGCACCTTGTGTGCTTTGCAAATACAATCAGAGGATGCCAGACTTGTTGGGTTTTATGGGCTCCGAATGGCAGTGACCACCAAAATGTTCTACACTGTCACATCATGAGGACACTCACCCTTGATCCCTTGATTTACTCCAGTGAGCTTACATCAGTTTAAGACAATTTTTTTTTTTTTTTTTGCTACTTACACCAGGGAGGGTGTGCAGACATTTTGAAAGCATTCAGTACTGCTGAGAGATCCCTATTGCTGTCATAATCAAAATGTCACTTGTTGGGTAACACATGTTCTATTTTTGGTGGGATCTGTTGCAACACATGCACTTTAAAGCAGAAAAGGACCTTCCTTGTGGCAGTTCCCTCTGTTGGGGTATATCCAAATATAAAAAAGGAGAGTGTGAGCCTTAGGTCTGCTCAGAATGCAGAGATATCAGAGCAGACAGGGTGGGTCAGTAAGGTGCTCTCAGGTGACGGGAGATCAAACAGTATATAACACAATATTTTTTCTTGGCTTTTGGAGGCACTTACTCAACAAAGGTGATGCATTCTGTAACCAAAGAAGCAGTAGAATGGTCACAGAAGAACCAAAGGGTTAATATTGGTGAACAAGTACACAGAGCAGTTTTAAAGTTTGCACAACACAATAAGTTTAGCACATTATGCATCATATAGTGACAAAAAATGATGCTATCTGTCAAATAGCATAGACTAATATGTTTCCAAACCCAGTAATTTATCAAGAAAGCAGAGTGCTTTTACATAATGAGAGTTGCTTGGAAAAGCATGCTTTTGAAAATGTAATACAGTTTTCATTGTGAAGTGCAAAGTACTGTGCAAAAAGTGATCCAGCATACAGTTTTATTTCCTTCAGGTTTCTAGAACAGAATAACTTCTGTTTTCTTTTAAAGGAAAGAAGGATTGTCCAAGTGCGGAAGGTGCAAACAGGCCTTTTACTGCAATGTGGAATGTCAGGTACGGTCATGCAATTTGTCAGGGTGGGGGGAAGGAGGGTGAGGGTTGCAGACCTCCAATTTTTGTTTATGTGGCATTGATATGTTCTAATTGTAGCTATGATTAATAGCAGTCCAGTCAGTTCCAGCATCCCACAGTTGCTGACCATGGAGATGTACATTGGACAATTACAGGTTTTTGACATGGTCTGCATGAGTCTTTAAAGATCAGTAGCTTCAGGGCTTGGTACCAGTGAGGCTTTGATTAGAGCTGCCTGTCAACCCACTAATTATGTCTGTATTACTTCTTCCTTTAAGGACAAACCAGATAATTTAGCATTAGCCTCACTAAACTGGTAAGAGATCCTGTGTCTACTGGAAAAAAAAGGAAATCACCAAACAGCCATCTTAGGGGAGAGAAAGAGAGATTTTTTAGGATTTTTTTTTCTTTTGCTTTCTCCCTAACTTACTGTGGCAACTTTTGTTCTTTTTGTATATTTTGTTTTTTTAAAGGCCCCTGGATGTAGAATATAAGCACATACTAAAGTAGAGCAATACAAAGATGTCCAAAATATTTTCATGCAGTTTTAACTCTATTTTTAATTCAAATTAGAGTAAGCACCTTAAAAATAAATAATAATAATAATAAAAAAAGACAGAATCTAGCCTTTTTGGGCCCTCAGCTTGATGCAGAGTTATCCAGTTTCTGTGTGGAAAAACTCAAGTGAGTTGCTAGTTGAATAACGTGAGCTATGCAAGGTCTGTGTGCTGGGCACAGAGTGTGGAACAATGCTTATGAAGGATTTGAGTCACCCTTATGAAGGTCTGGCATGCAACTGTGTGTTAGCTATAAATAATCCAAACCTTCTCCGACATGTTAACGTGCTGTTGGCTGTGTGGGTGCATGCCAAGTAGTCTCAGTTGTCATTACCTGGACAGAGGTGTTGTGGTTTGTGCTGTTCAGTTCCCAGGCACTTTGGACCTGACTGCTGCTTTGATTTCGAGGATGTATCTTATTCTCCTGTTGCACAAGTTTCAAAAGACCTCTCCTCAGTTTTCCTTCTATTACCTCCCCAACTTCCTACTTTCCCATAGAATTCAGGAGAGTTGTAGGTGAATCAAATAGCCTTTTGGTTTTGAGGCACCAGGAGAACTCAAAAGGCTTAAAAGAAATGAATTTTTTACAAAATTTGCAGTAGTTCATAAAATTTCCAAAGTGAACGCTCACTGTATGAGCATCCTTAAGGGTCTTGAGAGGAATCTGGATGAGCTTTGAAGACAGTGTAGAGAAAGGCTATGATTCATTCAAAAAAATGTTTGTTTCTAAGAAATGTTTCCTCATGTCATTATTTCTTACAGGCTTTTAACTAGATGAGGGAAGGAAATCCTTGAACAGTACAGCTGTTTAGCAGCTTTTATCTGAGACTGTGAGTTTCTTCTGTTACTATATAAAATGTACAACAGTGTATGAAACAGCTCTGCAAGATTTTTTGAAGTAGGAAAGCTTAGTAATTTGTGCTGGGAAAAATAGCAAGTAGATGTTGTGTTGGAAGTAGAAGAACTTATTTCTTCTTATTCATGGTCCTTTGCTTTCATCACCAAGTGGCCCTCCCTCAGTGTCCTGGCTTCCAGCCCTGACAAAGTTTATACTTTCATGTTTACAAACAAGGAGGGATTTATTTATTTACCTTTTTTTTCCTTGGTAAAGTTTTGTGTGTGTATTGCATTTTTTAGATTGATTTTTTTTAAAAAAATTATTTTTTGATGGTCAGAATTCTCTCTCTCTAGAGGGACATGTTCCTAGAGTCAAAACTTGAACTGGTCAAACTGAGCATTCTTAAGTCTGCTAAAGCTGATGCTCAGCAAAGACTTGTTGGTCTGATAAGTTAGTGAATTAGAGTCTTTCCTACCTGTTGGTGTATGGTATGATGCTCTAGATGTAAAGGCCTTTTTTAGATTTTGTTGATGTCTAAACTATAGTTTGACATACACAGATAGTAGCACCTCACTGTTGCTGGTGATATATGTATGGCTTTTAATTCCCTAGTTGTTATAACACTCTCTTCCATATTTGGGCCCTTCTGAGTCAGTCTGATGAAATTTATGAATGTTGCTGAGATTGAATTCTTTGACATTCTTTCAAAATTGCCTTCAAGTGCAATATTCTCTAGAAACCAGTCTCCAGTGACTGTATGTGCTACACAGTCTGCAATGCATCTTCATCCCTGCCTTGTTCAAAGGCACTTTTCAGCAGTTCAGCAATTCTTTGTCAAAGCCAAAAAGGATATCTGTGCCTTGATACTGAATTCGTAACACTGGAATGTACACTGTGGAAATGTATCCCTTTTGCCTCCGTGCATGTGAGACATCATGCGACAGTGGTAAAAGGCCAGGGCTGTACTAGAGAGCTGTCATGGTATTCTTCGTTCTTATTTTATAAGTTGATTTTTTCCCAGTAAATTCTTTTTTTTTTGTGCAGTTCAGCTAAAAATTGTATGTACCCAACAAGGGTGTGGTCTGATTTCGTACATTTGTTAGTACTTTGTTAGTCAATACAATTCAGTTAGACAAATGTTTTCCACTTAACATACTGGGGCATACTGGGATAAAAACCCAAAGCTTTTGAGCTTGCTCTTTTCTTACTTAAAGATGTCCTATATCACAATTCATGTGAATTCTTGCTCACTGTGGGGAGAGGTGGATGTATGAGAGGTGGATCTATACACACGCATGCACACACACAGGCTTTGGTGCAGCTCCTTAGTGTTGCTGTTTTGGTCTCTTATTGTGCTTTTAGGATAGATAACCACATGTTTGGCCTATATTAAGCTGGATGTTTGCGTAGGTGTGGATTCAGGGCACGTGAGAATGGAAGTTGCCTTCACTGCCTGTCCTTACTGCTTTTAATGTTTTGTAGGTTGAATCTAGTCTGGGTTTCCTGGTCTTCCTTTTCCCAAGTGCTAATCCAGGTCTCCTTTTAAAAGGGGTTGTGATTTCCAGCAGATTCACACCGTCCCACTCTCCAGTTTCACCTCCTTGGAGCACAGGCCTGTTATTATAATAGTGGCTTTCAGCCCCCAACTGCAGCTGTTCAGGTCTTGACTTCTTAAATGATAATAATTTTAGTCAAGCAGGAGGAGACCTGCACTTGTTTTTTCTCTTTAGAAATTAGCTGCTGTAGAACCCTAAAGAGAAATGTTTTAAGAGGGTTATGTGGTTGCAGTTTTGGAACTGGTGAACTGGCTACTGGAACTCCTTTTGCTGTTAGTACACATGGATGTCATTTATCCCAGACAAGAGTGGAGATCTGCTAACCAGTGTGCAGAAGGAGATGTTTCTGTGGTGATTTTCAGCATTTGAAATATATCTTGAACAAACCATTTATGGGTTTTTCTTAGCCATGTTAAAGGCTGCTCTAGTTGGTATTGCTGGAATAAGTGAAACAGGTATTTTTAACTAGCTAGTAAGCCTCAAAATGTAGTTGCACACCTGTAATTAGTGTTAAGCAGGTGTTTTAAATGGGACCTTGTAGAAATTGCCTGCTTCTCTTTGTTGAGCTGTAGAAAAAAATACAATTTTTTTTGCTGCAATGATTCTGCACAAAAGGATTTTGACACTGCAAGATTGTGTTGGATGTCTGTCCCCCTATACAAAAACTTCCCCAATGTATTTTTCTTTGGTAAATGTCTCCTGTGAACATGTTAAACGTTAACCCATGAAAATCAAATACCCTCTGTAGCCCTGCTTTTGGTAAATGATCGTAGGGAAGAATGGCTGTGAAGATATATAAAACTTCGACCTTCACTGTCTGTTGAAAGGCTGTATCAGAGAACTTTGCCAATTAATATCAGACATCAGAAGTTACCTCACTGAAATCTAGTTAAAGAGTTGAATGCCATTTGGTCACAATTGGGCCTTAAGATTTTGAAGAAGTGAGCTTAACCCCTGCACTGGCTCGCCCATCATTTCTCTGTGCTATTTGTGTGTGTTTCTTTTTAATTGAGTAAAATAGAACAGGGTTTTTATGTGGTATTGAAAAAGTCCATGTGAAAAAGGAGGTGTGAGGACATTTGTTTGGACTTGAGTCTTATTATTTTTAATATTATATTTTGTTACTTGTTTTTCTCATATGGTAAGGTATAAGACAGTGTTCTGGGGATCAGTCCAGTAGTCCTGGATGCCAGAATCTTTTTGAAGAACTTGGTGAAGAGGAGTGTTCCCATGCTTTGATGTAAGAGGCATAAGCTTTAAAGAACTTCCCTTCCAAAAATGTTGTCACTCCTAAATGAAGGGAAAAATATTGTGGATGTAATGAAAATAGGAAGAAAATATCATTAATGTAGCGTTAGGGATTCAACTAGAACAATGCAACTTGTTATAATTCAAACTACTTGGAGGAAAATGTGGAAAAGAATGCAAAATACAGTCCTGCTGTGATCGCAGGAAAAGCTGCTGTCATGGTGTTTCTATCCCAGGTAGTACACAGTCATCAGAACTCTCTTTTTTTTTGTGGTGTTTCAGGCTTTTATCTCATTTTGCACAATTCAGCCGTATCTTGTCCCTTTAACCTCCCTACCAGTTCATATAACTCAGTATGATTCTGCCTGAGGAAAGATTTTAATTAACGATCTGTAAAGAATAAAGGGACAAATGGATTTTTTAAAAACACTGCTTTGAGACAGGCATGTGATTTTGCATTTTGATTTTTTGTTTTATTAGGTAATTCCTCCTGTTTATTAATGGGTGTGTATGGATGAGAGTCTTGCAAAGCTTCAGGTTCAGTGCCTTCACTTTTTGAACAATCATGCTAAAGTTAGTGGGTGTCCTGGGTAAGCAAGAAAAGGTGAGAGATGAGATTTCCCTCTGTCTCCTTTTAGCCTTTAGCCTGTAGGTTCCTAAGCAAAGGCTGTCAGGAATTTTCCAGAAAAGGTTTTGGGGCACACATAGGAAATGGGTCTCTCTGGGGATGCATTTTGTAGTGTGACAGCTGTAGGAGAGTCGAGAGTATAATTCCACATGACATGATTACAGTGTAATATACTATTTTGGTTCTGGTCTGTATTGCCACATCCTCTTAGAATATTTACACTGGAGCTTATTTCAAGCAGCCTGTATATAGGTTTTTTTGGAAGTACCATACTGAGTACAGTGAAGGACAGTGAAGCTGACATTGTGAGGGGTTGAATACCCTTGCAGTGTTGCACTGCTTCAAATCCTACCCAAGGCCGGGGCAGGTGTTGACCTTTCTTTTCCTAATAAAATAACCTCCTAAAGCTGTCTGTGCCCAGGACAGTTAAAATAACTGTTTTCAATGGAAGAATTTTTGGTGTAGTAACTCTGAAATCAGTAATCTCAGCTTTTGTTTTGATCTGCAAACCCTGTAAATAAGCTGATCAGCCAAGGCAGGAGGCACTGAAGGTCCTGATTCCCCTGACTGTTCACTGCTTTGGGTTGTTGCATGTAGCCTACAGCTGTAGTTCCCACAAGGAATCCATCTCCCAGTAGACCTGTAGCATATCTACCCATCCTGTTTCAGATGGCCTCCAGTGTGTCTCCCTAGTGTTTCAAATGTCTCTTGCCTTCAGTGGTTAGGCAGCTGAGGGAAATTGTTCCTTCTGTGCCACTCAGTCACTGTGATGGGCCACTGTTGGGTTTTTTAAATTATTTTTGAAAATTGGCGGTCAGTGGGCCAACACGGGGTCTGCCGTACTGAGTGAATCACAGTAAGAGGATTTAAGAACATTCTGGAAGGTGCTAAAAGGTTATCAAGTCTTCACTTCAAAATCTGTGGGATTTGTTTTGAGTGTTTTTCTCTGCTAGTGTTTTCTACCAGTTTGAGTCTGGTATGAAAACAAAATTTGATGCTCCCTGTGCAGACTGAACACTACAGATCTGTTCTAACATAGTGCTATAAATGTGTGTTTGGGATGAGATACAGCAATAAATAACTGTGCATTGCTTTCATATTTCCATGTGTAAATGAATTAATAATATGAAATTTGATGCAGTCTGAGGACAGCCTGTGCTAGTGCAGATTGTTAGTATGTGATTCTATGCTATTCTTTGGAAGATTCTGTGGCCTTGGGTGCCATCACCCCTGTATGTCTGTTGAGCTAGGAATATGCTATACATTACCCAAACTATTCTGTATTTAACTAAAATATTCTGTAGATTGAAGTAAAATGTTTGTCTTTATTAGTGTATTTTCATTGTCTAGCTGTACTTTTATTCTTCAACATTTAAGGAAAAAAAAAATTATCATTCCATCAGAATGTTTGACCTTATAGTCAAAGGATTCTTAGTGATTGTGAATCCATTGACTTCAGACACATTACTCCTGATTACACCAGGGTCACCTCATAATGAAGGGCCAAGATATTAAATGGAAATGAACCCAATAAAGTCATCAAGCTCAGACCTACAGCATCCTCATATGCTTGATCTGAACAATAAGAACTGGTGATTTATAAATCATGTTGTCTGTTTGTTTCTTCGTCATTTAATTCTTTTTTTCCGTTGAGTAAATGAAGATGTTCTGACCTCAGCTCATCCCTTGTGAATTTGTTTGAAATAAAGCAGGACAGCTTTACCCCTTAAATAAGACTCAAGCTTTTGTTCAGACTTAGTAAGCGGCACCTTATTTTGTAAGGGAAACGCATTTCACTTGACCTCTAGGATCTGGCAGGACTTGCTTCATCCCCTTTTTCATAAGTTTATTTCCATGGCACTTATTTTTATTTTTTTTAAATAATTTTTTTCTATGTTTTCAGAAAGAAGATTGGCCAATGCACAAGCTGGAATGTGCCTCCATGTGCGCTTTTGGGCAGAGCTGGAATCCCTCAGAGACTGTGAGGCTAACAGCGAGGATCCTTGCCAAACAGGTGAGCTGAAGGCTTGGGAGGTTTTTGCCTGCTCTGGGTGCCAGGGAAGGCAGGAAAATCAAAATTGACCGGCAGTAACTGTCCCTGCAAAGCGCACACACGCACACACACACACACACACACACAAGTTTCCTGTGTACAGATAGGTGTAACACAGAGCTCAAGCAGCAGAATGAAGTGACCATCAGACCACGGCAGCAGGGTCAGGCCTGACATAGTCCAGCTGGAGATTTCTGCAGTAAACTAGCAAAAAGCTAGTGAGGTCTTCAGCTGTAACCTACGGCCAAGGCACTGCTGAACAGAGCCTGGAAATGTTTACTGATAGTTTCACATTGGTGTTTCAGCCTCTCTTCTGATAGATTTGAGCTCTTCGTTACATGTGTGGGCAAGCACCAAGGCCACACTGATGAAGAGAAAGAAGAATAAGATTGTATTTGGGCTTAAATTCTAAGGAATGCTTCTAGAGTTATCTGGCTGCAGGCACTGATACCTTTATAAAGCAGTTGCCTGTTGTTGTATTTTTCAGCTACAGTTGCACAGTATTGTGTAGCATGTAACTTCCAGTACATTTGTGAGTCAAAAACACCCCAGAGGTGTCTATTATGATTATGAGTTAGCTGGTGAAAACCAGAGTTTGAGAGAGAAATCTGAGACCCTTTGTCTTTGGAGAAAAATAATATTGTGAGTAAGGAAAGAAGATTGCAATGTCAACCTCCATTTCAGTGTTCCTTACCTATATGGATCCTAAGGATAACGCAAGTGTTTCCAGGGAGAGGATGGGATTCATGAGTTTCAAGGTTATTGTGCTGTGTATTTTTGTAGAGCTCTAAACTCTCTCTGCAAAAACAAATCCTCTTTGAAGCATATTTTTGTGATTGAGGTCTGCTTATGTGACAAGGGCAACCTGGATACTGTGTGTAGGAAGGATTTTGGTGGCCTGCTGGGAAGGTAGCTACATCCTCACTGTGTGTGTAGATGTGCGTACGTGAATGTACATGTGTGTGACTTAATTAAAGTGTGGTTTGGTGGTGATCCACGAACAAAATTGAATTGTTTAATGACAAAAAGTCATTGGAGTAAATTTCTGCTTTCATCGCTTACGGGGAGGGGGGAGAACCCTATGTGTCATATAAAAGCTAAATATGCAAACCATAGTCCCTGAACCTCAGCTGCTGGGCCACCTGCAAAGCCATATTTAATGGCCAAGATTACAAAGAAGTGGCCTTAGGCCAACAGTGGAGCATTGCTTTTGAACTCTGTCAACAGTCAGTTTATTCACTTTCCTCAAAGCAAAGCCTGTCTTCTGCCTGCTTGCTATTGTTAGCAGCTTTCTGGGTGTCTAGAACAAAGCAAATGACATATTTAAAGTACTGTTCAGTTTATGTATATAAATTTGATAGGAGTTCATCTTTGGCTGCCTAATTTGATGTGGAGGGACTATTTCTATGCCTTTACTTAGGGCAGTCAATTTAACTCATTGCTGTTCATCAACTCTTCTAAAGGATTTGGGTTTGTCTTACAGGTAGGAGTTCCCAAATTCTGAATGAGTACACAAAATTGCCAAAGTGAAACATTAAAATATTTTCTTATTTTTTTTTTCCCTTGTTGTTAGAAAACTCATCCAGAAAGAACGCAGTCAGAGAGGCTGTTTGCTGTAAAGGAGTTTGAATCACGTAAGTAAAAAATGTTTGCAAGTAAACAGAGGTTTTGACTATTAATGATTTGTTTTGCCATAGCTCCCCTCCATCAACACCTTTCAGAACATCCTGCTCATGCTGGAAGAAAGAAGTAAACAAAGAGAATTGTGGTTCCTCATTTTTTTGAAAGTGCAGTGTTCTTTCTCTTTTTTTTCTTTTCTTGGCTGTTTGTGGGAGCTGTGAAACAAGGATGAAAACCTAGACAGAATTAATTATGTAGCATACATCCATCTCTTGCTTCTATGGTATTCTAGTTTCTTTTGAGAATGGTAATACTGTAAAATTAAAATAGCTGGTATTTGTTACCAGGAGGCATAAAATCAGAGACAGCACAGTTGCTTGATGGTGACAGTGACTAAGGGGCTAATTGCAGAACCCTCTGGACTGTGCTTCAGTATCTGTCACTGCCAGTCAAATCTGACATGTTATATATGATTCCATGTCCTAAATGCTTTAAAATAATCCAAAGAAGGAGATAAAGCAATGGCTTGCTTTTAACTGTAAAGCAGCTGTTTACCTCCAGTAGGACCGAGTTAGAAACTGACCATTAGCAGCCATCCTGACACAGTTTTCACCAGTCTGTTGTTTTCTTTCTTGGTGCTGAGCATAATATACACAGAGGCAATGGGTTGTATAGTCACATTACTCACTCTGATGGCTTCCAAAACCTTTTACAAAATGCTGAATAAATGCTGGGACTTGAGGTACCAGAGTAACCAAGCACAGTGGCCTTATTTGCTTCCTGAACAAAAGCTCCTGTCATTGCTTTTGGGACAACTGGGGGGAACAAGGGGGGAAAATGCCACCATTTAACTTTGCCTAGGGCAAGGATAGTTCTACAGGTAAGTTGGCAGGATTGAGGTTGAGGAGAATGGGTAAGTGCTGAAATAATTTCTGTGTATTTGTCTGCATTGCAGCTTATCTTCAATAATTTATTAATTTGGGAGATAAAAGACTGATTTTTTTTTTCTGTTGCAGTGTCCCACTTGTGCTCTAGAAGCCTTTGTTTTGTTAGCAAGCACCCCTGTTCCTACTGCCTTTTTGACTCACCTCACTGCTTAGCACCTTTATCATTGTCTTACGCTTTGCAACACCACACACAGGACAGGAAAAGGTACCTGGCTGTCAGTTGGAAGCTCGGAATTTCTTATTTGTCTTAATTCTCGTCAAATGGTCCTATTTCATTTTCCTCAGTGTGTCTTATGACTCCCCCATCATTAACATCTGCTCTGACAAGTAATTTCCTCCTTCTTCCACTGTTGTGCAGCCTTTTCTCTCCATTATTATTTTGAATTGGGGAGAGCAGGGGAGAGGTAGTAACACTGCCATTGTGTGAGAGTGGGTTAGGAAAAAACTCCCAACCACTCTGCTCTTGAGGGAAGAGAGAGGGGAGCAGAAGTATATGGTTGATCATCTAGCTTACTCTGCGTGGGCCGAGTAGGGAAAGGTTTAGTGGCCGTGGCATTGGCTAAAACTTGTCAGGGGCCTGAGAGTAAATCTCCAAAGAAACACATAATGGAATACAGTCAGCAGGTGTGCCAGGACATTTCCACTGATATTCCTGCTGTCTCCTATTAATAGATATCTGTAATCTAAACACACCTCTAGCCCATAGAGATGTGGGCACTTTCAGGCACTGTTTGCTACCTCCTGAAGCAGGTACCTGCAATAAGTCAGGTGGATTGCATTCCTGGGCACCCTCATGTAATCCTCCTCTTGCTGCAAAAGGAACCCCCATAACCAGCCCCAGTATTGTTGCTACATGTGTGGCCACAAATAGTTAGGGCTTCTGTGCTAGGAAAGACCACATCTTTTAAAAGCAACAGGGATAAGCAGCCTTAGCAGCAGTTTGGGCTGGTTTGTGAGGATAAGGAATAGGTCTGTATGAGAAAGTTTCATTATATAGAGCATGCTTTCAGGTGAGTGATGTTTCGTGTGAGCTCACGCCCCACTAGATGGGACCATATAGTTCGTGAGGGCGTGTGAGACAGCTGAGGACAGCTGTCCCCTGTTGATAGACTTCCAGAGAGCCAGGGCTGGCTGGGCTGTTTGCTAGAGTTAACAAATGCACTTTAAAGACTACAGCCCTTCTCCCAAGAAAGTAAAGTCTGTGTCCAGTTATCTGCTAACCTAAAGATGTTAGAAAATGCTTTTTAATCTTTTATGTTGGGCATGGGTTGGACTCAATGGTCTTGAAGGTCTCTTCCAGCCTAGTGATTCTGTGGTTCTGTGTCCTTGTAGTGCATGTGTGGCTTTAGCAGAGGCAATGTTATGTTTGTGGAAGAGCAGGCACTTCTTGCAGTACTTCCAAGTGGCTTGTCCCTCAGGGGTTTCTGTTAAAGTCTGGGCCTCTTCTAAAGTCTACCTGGAGGGGTTTTCCTGTTACTGAAATGGAATGTATTTTTTGTCCACAGACCTTGACAAACTAGACAATGAAAAGAGAGAGCTGATTCAGAACGACATTGCTGCTCTTCATCACTTTTACTCAAAGCACTTGGACTACCCTGACAATGCTGCCCTTGTAGTTCTCTTTGCACAAGTAAGTTGGCTAGAACACAGCCTGCTTAGGTGGATGGTGCTGTAGGAGTTTGGCCTTTCTGAAAGGGGGAGCATGTTAATGGCAATTGAAAGGGTAGCTCTTTGCTTATCTTAGGGACAGATGACTATACTTGATGGAGATGTGCTTCATTGAGCCATAGTGGCTGGATGTGCCCCACTTCTATCCTGAGGGGAGAGACTCTTGTCTGCAAACTTTCCCACTGAAGAAAAGGGGAAACATCACTTTTAATAAACTCTGTCAAAGTTAAGCTTCTTGTGGGCCAAACAGTGTGGCTGTTGTTGAAATAACGTGGAAGGCTGCTGGCCTGAGACCCTGCAGAGACAAATCCTTCATTCAGGCTTCAAACTTTTGGAAATTCTTGCTGGTCAGGTCATCATTGTGTTTGACCTTCACAGGGAGTAAACTTCAGAGACGTAAAAAGAGCAGCAGAAAGCGCAGCGTAAAACTTTTATCTGGTGTGTGGCTTTTAAATGTAGTCAGGTGGTTTGGCCATCTGGAGAGATGAAGGAAAGACAGGATGTCTTGTTAGATAACTTCTGATATGTCACTACTTTTTTCTCATCTACTTTTCATATGCATCTGAATTGAATGTATTGTAGTGGATGGAATAATACACCCGTGAAATACTGAAAGATTCATTTTCTTCTTTTTCCTCTTTTGCTTCAATATAAGCTAGTTTTGTACTTAAGTTTCTGAGTAAAATAATATCTTAAGGTGGGGGCAAATGTTGACCTCTGTGATGAAATCTGAGATGGAAATATCGTGTTTGGTAAAGCTGGGCATCTACCAACAAGGAGGCACAGTTACTATTTCCTTAATACCGAGGTACTCTTAATCTTTAGAGGAATGATTCTTTAGGATGTTTAGTATATGCTTATCATCCCTTGTGTTGTTTCTAATTATACATTCCCTTTCAATGACAAGGGTTTTTTCCTCTTTTGAAGACTTTAAAATTTATATTTTTCAGAGGGATACTTTCAAGATGTTAGTACAACCAGTTTCTTGTGGTATTTCTGAATATTTTTGTTAGAATGTAACCAGAATTCCCCAAGGATTTCATTATTTTGGCTATGATGACTTTTGTTCCATGTCGTGTCCAAGCGCAGCTCCACCAGATTGTGGTACTTGAACTGACTTTTGTGAGCTGCTGACTCCCAGATGCCGTATTCCATCCAGTCTTCTCTATGGATGTCACCCATAGATGTTACCTTAAAACTCATCCTGATCAGCAGGTAGCTCTCTGCCACTGTGGACATGTTTTGAACTAAAATCTCCAGAAGTCATCTGGATGCTTCTCAGAAGTGTTTTACAGGATGCAGCCTTCTGAGGTGTTAGTCCCAGGATAAATCTTTCCAGAAGAAGAATAAACTATGCTTTTACTTGAGCTGTACAAACATGTTTCCTAATAATTAGTTAAAATTACCTAAAACCAGTAGTATGGATATGCTGCTGCTCCTTTGTTTTCTCTCAACACTTACTCTGGCCTTGTGTGGTCTATTTTGCTCCTCCATCCCCCATTGGTTCTCCCTGTGGTTCAGGGCAGTCATTTGGGACTTGAATACCTATGACTCTTCACTGCTTTTCGTGAACTTTGCCTGATGCTCTTCTTTACACAGCTGAAGTCTAAGTGGTCCTTTTGAGTGGAATAGAGTTCTTTCATCCAAAGTCCTTGCCTTTCACTGCTCCCTTCTCCAGCTGTTGGCATCATTCTACTCTCTCTTGTCCCCATGGAATATAGCTCTTGAGGCTGGAGCTTTTCTTCCTCAGTCTCACCTTGTCATACTCTTCAAACAGTTTCTCTCTTGTCTCAAGTTCCAGCATCTCACCCTTTCCTTGAAGACCTTGCATTTAGTGCTTCCCTTTGCACATTCTCTTTTCCACCATTGGGAACAACCTTGAACTCCGGTTTTATTGCTGTTGTCTCTTCACTCCCTCCACTTTGCCTGTTTTCAGTCCTGCATTCTGGTGAAACCAGTGATATCTCATCCCATCTAATCCCTCCTCATGTGTAATTTCTAATATGATACTTTCATGAAGCATCAACATGCTTCTGGCTTAGTGGAGGGGAGTTGATAACTCAGTACATATTTTTAAATATTTCCCTGTGATTCAGAACCATCAAGCTGCCCTTTGTCAGCCTTTGTAGTCTTCGGTTCTTACTTGCTGTTGAAATTTGCTTTCCCTTTTATTGTTTTTGCATTCAGCAATTATATTTTGGTGTTGGTTCAGGTATGCTCTTACACTGGCCAGTGCAATAGCATGAGCATCTTGAGAGACTGGGAACCTTTGGGTGCTATATTGCTAAAAATAAGATAAAGATCAAGCAAAGATAGCAGAGATACTGATGAGTGAATTGGGATACTTGCCTTAATTGTCAACTCACCCTGAACAGTTCATGCCTGAGGAGTGGCTTTGGGTATTTGTGTATTTCTAAAAGCCAGTCCAGGCTGCATTCCAGCTTGTGAGGTATATCACTTTGCTTGGTGAGCAACCTGGTCTACTGGAAGGTGTCTCTGCCTCTGGGTATTGGAGAAAAAACAATCCAAAGATTGGAACTCAATCTTTACAGTCCCTTCCAACCCAAACCATTCAATAGTTCTGTGATTATTGTTGGTAGTATTTGTTATCAGCTCTTACCCTTTCCAAAACAAGTACTGCACTATACTTGATGGTCTGTTCCTGTGCCCTTTCTAGCTTTAACTGGACTTGGCCACATTGTTTTAGTGAGTGGTTGTTTTAATGCATTACTGGTGCTTTTTTTGTGTTTGTAGGGAGATAATGATGAATGTGGAGAAGGTTCTCTTTGTGTTGGTATGTATGTGATTTGAAGTGGAAGTGGAATAAAGTACTTGACTGAGGCACATTTTGGCCACTTAAAGTCATACAAACCACATGAAAAAAGCTGAAACTTCTATAAGATTCCTTTGACTTGGATGAGAACAAAAGTGAGAAGGTTTTAAAACCTGCTTGAATCTATTCTATAAGAGAGTTTTGTGAACAAGTTCTTTTGATCCTATGTCTGTTTAAATTAGGAATACACTTCCTCTCATACTCTGTCCTTTTTCTGTCCCCTCCTATTCTATGTCTTTATGAGGTTCAAGTCTTTCTCAATGCTTTTGTTGTTTTCACATGTGCTTTAGCTGTAGCTGATATGTGCAGTCTTTGATGACAGGTGCCATTGTGGCAGGTCTCTGTGACATATGCTCCATCAAAGCTCTGCACTGCCTCAGCCTGGCTGAGTTTGCTGCCCTTCATTCCCACATTGCTCCTTGCATGTGTGGTTCTGCTTTGGCCCTTCCCTTGTCATGGCCCAGTGAAGTCTTTTTGCCCCATGTTGGGGTGAGATATTTTGTGTTCTTTTTGAGCCCCACTTCTCCTGGTTGGCCCTCCAAGGAGCAATTCACTAGATGTGTCCTGAGCAGGTGCAAGTGTTGGACTGTCATTTTAGTGTCCTGTGCATTCCTTTGGAGAGGGACTTTGTCCTCATTTCACTTGTTGAGACGTCATGGAGCTCCCTATGAGTCCTGGAGAGGGGGATGGAAAATTGTAAGAAATTTTCTGCAGTTGTGTTTGGTGCATGAGAATGTGACATGTAAGTACATGTGGACTACTCAGCTGACCAGAAGCTGATCCAGCACCTTTCTCTTTTTTCTTAGGTTAACTGTAATGGCTTCACAATTGAAGATGAAGAACTCTCCCATTTGGGATCAGCCATATTTCCTGAGTAGGTTGATTTTAATATCTTAAAAGATAAAATTAACTTATTTAAAAACAAATAGAGGAAATAGATATCTACCAAAGGAATTAATTTATCTTGTTTTGAATATCTTTAATTGGCTAATGTGGCAAATTATTTGCAGCAGTTTTCCTTAAAAATCCAGTAATTTTGGTAAAATTGCACATGTAATTTGTTTTGAAACTTAGGTTGTGAACTATTTTCAGGTTGGTAAAAAAACACTTGGGTAGCAGGTTCTGGACAGGGACATCAAGTAATGATCAAAGCCCAATGAAAAGGATTGCAGGTGACTTGATTTATTCACCACTTTCTGTTTTGGCTGGTTATAATCCTTCCCCTGGTGCTCTCTGAACATTATCCCTTCTCTACCTTTGTTCCTTGGCAAATAGTAAATCCCTCTCTGTTCATATTCTCTCTCATGGCTTCTTTGAGCCTCCTTGCTATGACAGTGGAAAAAAAAAATATGTACAAGCTTCTTAGCTTTACAAATAAACTACAGATATTAAGTATTAACTGCAGTTGGTGAACGGGGGACTACAGCTTTCTGTAGGGCCAAGAAACATTTCTTGCATTTTTAAATCTGTCCTTCCCACTTAATATTGTAGCAGAGGAGGGTATTTTTTGCCCCTGATCTCTGCACAGTCTGTATGAAGGTATTAGCACTGAGGCTTAGTTTGACTTCCTGGTGAGGCTTGGATTACTCATAGCTTGTGTGTGTCAAAGTAACCTGAAACTTACGGATGCCCACTTATAGCTGGATGTAATTTTGCCAAGTGCTGCAGACGAGCAGCAGTAGCTAGTCGTTGCTTCACAGATTATTATTCTTCTTCAGGCAGGTCTGTCTGTAGTTCATATCCCTGATCCAGAGACTGGAAATTAGTGCCTTGAAATACCCAGGATCAGAGTCATTGTGGGAAGAGGAGAGTATTAAACCAGGATGTTCTGGAAAAATGTCCAACACCGTCCTTTATAAATGCTCAGGATACACAAGTCAGATCTTTCCTATTTAACAGTTACGCCTGTGAGCTAAAAATACTGAAGAGACAGTTGTTATTTTGCTAGATTGGAAGAGAAAGAATTAAAATTACAAATTTTATCTCAGATGAGCAATGAACTGCACATTCTCCGTGCTTGCAAATAAGGGGGTTTACTTTTCTCTATCCATCCAGGTTTTTGTCCAGGTCATGTGCTTGTATGAAAGACAGAGATCTCCTCCCTCCCACTTCAAACATGGAAGCTGTTTACATTTGAACAGAAGCCAGCTAAAATTTTAACACCCATCTTAACTTGGAATGCAGCAAAGACTTCTGTTTTCCTGTATTTACTTGTTTCCTTTTAGGTTAAACATGTTTTTCTTTCTTCTCTGAGGAAAATAGCCTGTCTATCATGTTGATAGTAAATATACATGAACGTACCTGTCAGCTGTCCTTTAGCACTGTAACAAGAGGAAAATAATAACTTGCCTAGTTATAGGATTTAAAAATTGTAATGATTCATTAGCACAGCCATTCTCCATGTCATTAGAATAAATAACAGTGCAACAGATTTTCCCAAGGTTACCTTCATGTTAAGCCTCAGAATAAAAACAGGATAGAGAAACAGACTGATTCAATCTTTCAGACTTATTTTGTGAAGTGGTGCTTAACTTTTTGCCTGTTGCTTGTGGTGGTTGTTAGGGAAAACATTTTCTTTTCTGCTTTTACAGTGTTGCATTGATGAACCATAGCTGTTGCCCAAACGTGATTGTGACTTACAAGGGAACCTTGGCTGAAGTCAGAGCTGTTAGAGAGATTGAGCCTGGAGATGAGGTAAATGCAGTGTTTGAATGTGTTCTGTTCTTGTGCAACCTGACAGGATTCATTCTGCTTCTCAGGGATCCTTTCAACTAGATGGCAACTTAGTAACAGGAAGGAAGGATCTCTTGTTTCACAGAGAAATGCAAGATGGTGCTTTGGAAAAATTAGGGTGGCTCTGGAGGATTGAAGGGATTTTTGGAGACAGTACCCTATTTTTTGCTAAAAATTGGGAAAGGCACCTGCAGCAGTCACTGTGTATCTGCCAGCCTCTCTCTCAGTTTACCCATCTGTAAAATGAGGCTGAGTTTACTGATGTTTGGCTGGTGCTTTGAAATTCCAAGATCAAAGCAAATTATTACTGCTATAATAGTTCCCAGTATAATAGTAATGTGTTGAAATTGAAGCCAGAATAAACGAGGTAAATGGGTACAGATAAATCCTCTGACTTCTGTTTGGACAGAGCATCCACAGAACATGGGACTTGGTCATATCACCTGAGTAGCATTTGCTGGAAAATCACAGAAGAACAAACGTGTGGTTTTAGGTGGGGTGAAACTGAACAGAGAAGAATAAAAATCTGTGAAATTGAGTAAGGTTCTGGGTTTACCTTGAAACTTTCTCAATCAAATAATGAATTTGGCAGAGAGTTTTAAACAGTAGAGCTGCACTTTACTTTAAAAAGAAAACAAAAAAAAAAGATGTTAAACTGAGTTGGGGAGGATGTTCAAATACCTGGAGGGAATGAAGATACTGAACATCCTCTCTGGGGATGGAGCTCGAACAGAATTTCAATGGCTCTATTGTAAATGTTAATTTAATGGGCAAAGTTAAAGCTGATAAGCTCAGATTTGATTTTTGGTAACATCTACTATTTTCTCAGGTGTGTGATAGCAGCCTGGAAGAAAGGTAGAGAGGTTTTGTGGGTTATAGCTGTTGCCCCTTGTGAGCAAAGTAAGTTTAGTTGCTGTAGCCAAGGGTGAATGACTCAGGTGAGCAACTTCTTTTGATGCCATTTGCCAGCAATGATTTGTCTGTGATGTTGGCAGTCACTGCAAATGCATTGTGGTAACAGACAAGGACTGATTCTGGCTGCAGAATTTTGTTGTGGAATCCCAGATATTTTCAGCATTTTGGTGAAAGGTGTATCATTAAAGGTAGAGATGTGGAGTATTTACCTTCTTCAGGCATCTTCTTCAGGTTTAATTCTGCCTTCGAAGCTGCATCAGGTCTCCAGGACCTCACAGGTTTTGCACATTCGCTTTTCTGATACTTCAGAATTTTCTAAACCTGAGCTGTGGCTGTGTGTGGTCTCTGTGCAGTCTCCCAGCCTGTGTCTCCATCTTCAGGCTCCGTGTAGCCATTGCAGGGCAACATTTTAAAGTTTCTTTTGCTCTAAATGTGGTTCCTGCGTTCGGCATGCTTTGAAAATATTGAAGGGAGGAGAGGAGTGTGAGGGAAAGTGCGAGATAACATGCTCACACTTAGGAAGGTGCACTGTATGAAATTACATGTAATTTTACTTCTAAAGAAAGGAGAGGCTTTAAGTATAAAGACTGAGCAAAGCATTTCAAATAACTATAAATGAGGAAATGGAGCTAAAGCTGTTCCTTGGTCTGCAGAATGATCAACTGCGCTGTGCATAGGACTTGTTTCTTGGGGGGAGATCTCATTTTAAAAGCAGAGTATTAAAGCTAGTTGCAGGGGTTCTTTTCTGAAGACCATTGAAATAGAGGAAAACTTAAGAATAGTGTATATGAAGGGCCTTTAAAATGTTCAAAAGCGGGTTTTCTTTGCTTTAAAATATTGCTGCTGAAGTAAATCTGATATTCATTCTCCTTGAACTGGAGCACTGGGCCTCTCTTCTTTTCAGAGATCTAAAGGTCTTGTCCTAAGTTTCTAAAGCTACTAGTGACTGCTGTTGCCCCAATTTTTGTAGGTTTTCAGAAAGAAAAATTTGAGATTCCAGCCTCCAAAAAAACCAGGCCACTGTAATTTATCCTAAGCTAGATACCTGAAATCATTATTTTACTTCTGAAAAGTAGGTGTCTCTTTGTAGTCTGACAGGAGCCTGAGATTTATGCTGTGATAGTTTCCTTATCCACACCTGAATCTTGCTGTCCTGGGTGCAAGCCAGGGTAGTATTTGGGGGAAATTCCATAACAGATAGAAAAGCAACACTTTTCTGTCAGGTTACATTCACAAGTGACAACTCCTGATGCTGCCAAAGGGCTCGGAATGTGAGGGAGCCGGCAGGTGATGTGGCTGCAGGGGTCCACAAGCTGCATGAACATAGTTGTCATACTACATATATCAGAACTAGTATAATAAATATGTTTAGTGATGCTGCTTCTCACTAACTGTTGTTTTGGTTTTTTTTTACCATGTAGATTTTCAGCAGCTATATTGACCTGCTGTATCCCACAGAAGACAGAAATGACCGGTTAAGAGACTCCTATTTCTTTAGTTGTGATTGCAGGGAGTGCACTACAAAAGAAAAGGTAATGGAATTGGTGTGGAATATACTTCTGACTGTCAAGGCAGCTACCCATGTCCTTAGATGCAAAATCCTATCTGGCTTAATTACATTTTGGAAAGGAGGATAATAGGGGGAGGTGGTTGTTTTTCTGTCTTTCTGTCCAGAATGCTTTCTGATAGTCATTCTTTCCATTGTAATCGTGACACATCAGGAAATTTCCTGGTAGAAGCCTATTTAAAGTTGAGCTACAAAGCAAAGATGAGAACATTGTTGAAAGTAGATAATTATACTGTGTCTACGCTACACAAATTTAGCTCAGAACTTTTTTTTTAATTTCATACTATCAACTCCCAGCTAGTAAATCTTGCTTGGGGCATTTCTGGGATACAGTGCTGCTGCACTTCCTGGTTGGGACATTTCAGTCAATTCTAGGAGACATTGTATAGAATGTCTGGGTGGTTTGGAGACCCAGCAGAAATTGAGGAATGCTCTTTTGTACAATATCATCATATTGATCTGCTCAGGGACAGTGTGGTCCTGGGTCACAGCCCTTTATGATGTGCAAGCCAGAATTATGTTCATTAAACGTGAGCTGGGGCCCTTCAAAAGACAAAGGAAGATCCAGACAGTGTTCCTGAAAACAGGGTGTTAGGTGTTTTAAAGAAAAGCACTTCTTGGAGGGAAAAGGTACCCAAACCCAACAGATACTGAGATAGCTGTGCCTGTGAAACCATTTGGACCTCCTTCACTGAAGGTCCTACAAGAATTGAGTTCTGTGTTAGCTTATCTGTCATTCCAGACAAGATCAGTGTGTCTTAATCTAATTCTTAAGTTCCAGATCATTTGTCCTCCCATTTTCACTAGGTATCCTTTTAAAAGCTGCTTCCCACATTGACCAGACAACCATCTCCTTCCCCTAAATGGATTTATTTTTTTTTCCAAATAGTACCCAATATTGTTGCATGAAGCTGTTCTGTTGATACCATATCAGTTACATTTTCCCCCACAGTTACCTTGATAATTTTGCTACTGAGTTTAATGAAGCCAGGATTTCATCTGTGATTTTCAACAATGTGCTACTCTGGGAGTCACCTGTCAATCAGCCTCCTTCAGTTCTGGAAAGAGTCCCTGTAGCTCTCTCAGCTGGCAGATTAAATAATAAAAGAAAAAGAAATCTAGCAACAATGTGAAGCTTAAACAGCAAAAGATTGTCTCTAGATTGCAGCTGACTCTTCATGAAATGGTATGTTAGATACAGGGATAAGATAAGTGGAGCTGTCCAGTAGAAATAACAAAATATATGGAAATGTGGCTTTGTCTGTAGATTTGAAGGATTCTTTTCTGTCTTTAAGATCATGTCATTTTCCACAGAGACATCACTTGGTAGTCAGCCTAAGGTACTTGAGCTGTTATAGCCTTAAAACTAAGGTTAAATTTGTCTGAAACCCTAATCTCTTGGAAGCAGTGAAATTTATTATGTAAAACTGCTTGCAACACAAAATGAAAAAGCTCTTCAATCTCTCAAAAGAAAGTGACTTTATGGAAGTAGAGAATGGCAGATGAACTGGAGGGCCAGGGGATCCTAGGATTTCTAGCCAAGGCTTTAGAGAAAAATTGCAGGTGCACACTCTACCTTTGTTTTTTCATTCTTTGAAGAACTGAAGTTCACATCTGCGTCTTTTTATTAGAGAAATTTTGTATAGCAGGTGCACTTTTATTTGTAGAGCTTGGAACCCGCCTTTGTAAGGTCCATTGTGTTTTCTTCAGGATAAAGAGAAACTGGAAATCTGCAAGCTGAATGATCCTCCGTCAGCAGAGACAGTAAAAGACATGATCAAATATGCCAGGAACGTGATTGAGGAATTCAGGCGAGCCAAACACTACAAATATATCCTTTGTCTTACCCTGACTCCACTGATGTGTGACCTAAAAATCTTGCCTGCTGAACTTCAGAAGTACGTGCAGGAGAAATACTGTGACCAGTAGAAATTAAACTTCTCTGTCCTCTTTGTGTCAGAAGGTAGCATCAGGTAGTCATATAGTGACAGGCCATAGATTCATTGCGTTCCTTGACTTCTTCGTACCCCCTAGTGAATTACTGGAGATCTGTGAACTCAGCCTGGACAAGATGGGTGCAGTGTTTGAAGACAGTAATGTTTATATGTTACATATGATGTACCAGGCCATGGGTGTCTGTCTCTACGTGCAGGATTGGGAAGGTGCGCTGTGTTATGGGCAAAAAATTATCAGACCCTACAGGTAAATATGAGAGACTATTTCTTTTTTTAATGCTCTAATTAATAATATGAACAATTAAGATAAGTTTGGGCAGCGGTCACTTCTCTCAGTGTATGTTATATAAACATTCTACCCATGATACTGCTACTCAAAAAGGAATATTTAAATGACGGGACAGTGTTTGTTACTATCAGAATGTGGTCTTGCAATATATAGCAGGACGGACTTTGAAATTCTTGCTTTGGGTTCTCAGTATAATTTTGTGCCACCTTGGGTGCTGTGCTAATTCTGCTTAACTAGTTTCTAAAATACCATAATATTTGTTACTAAAGAAGGGTTTCAAATTGCATCTGCAGCCAGTATTTTGTACAAGGTAATGGAGGCAAATCCAGTGTTGCTCTCAGCCTCCACAGTCTCTCAGCCCTCTCTCTCTGCAGCAGCACTGTGGGCACGGCTGCAGGAGAACAGAGCTGTGTCCCAGGGCTGGAGCCGAGCAGCAGAGGGAGCTGGAGCCAAGCTCAGCTCCTGTGCTCTGAGCTGGGGGTGCCCCATGTCCCTGATCCTGCTGCCCTAGAGCTGGAGGCATGGGAGAATGCCCAGGCTGAAGCCCTGCGTGGGGCAAGGCAGCACACAGCCTCTGCAGGAGATAAGAATACTGTTTCTGATAAAATTCTCTGGTTTTGCAGTAGTGAGCCTGTTGGTTAGAGCCAGCCAGTTACACTGGCTGCGTCTGGTCCTGCCGTGAATCTCCCAAACAGATTCTCGTCTTGAGACGTGACTTTCTTGCCAGCTGGGGGGAGCGCAAGAAAAGCTCTCCCTTTGGAGCAGATGCCAACATAAAGTCACAGAGCACTTGGCAGAGAGCAGTGATACAAAGAAGGAGCCAACATTCTCCCCCTGGAGGCTCAGTACTATTTATCTTCCCTGGGACTTGCCCAGCTCCTCTGGCTCTGAGCCTGGCATTCCAGGTCAGCTCTGCTGAGGCAGGCTGTGCCCGCTCAGTGTGTGTGAGCACAGACTGCCGTGTGTGCCCTGCACACTGCAGAGGGCCCCTCGCTTTCCAGCCCACCAACCATTGTGGAACACACAGAGCTACTGCTGCGGGTGCAGGGTGGCTCCAAAAACTCATAACAATGCAGGCTCTCTCTGTAGCTGGCTAGATTAAAACTAGTGGCAGAACGTCCTTGCCATCTGACAGCTGTTCAGAGGCATATGGTAGTTTCAGTCCAATTCCCAGCTGACAGGCGTCCCCATCCCAGACACAATTGGCACTGGCTTTTGGCAGTCACGGCAGAGGGGATGAGCGCTGAATGGGCAGGGGCAATGAGAGGCAGCTTCTTGCCCCATGAGAGGGGGATAGAACTGGGAAAATGCTATGAAACTGCCAAAGTTGATGAAGCTGAATTTCTTTCTCTCTTGCAGTAAACATTATCCTTCCTACTCGCTGAATGTTGCCTCCATGTGGCTGAAATTAGGGAGACTGTACATGGCACTGAAGAACAGGACGGCTGGAATTAAAGCCCTGAAGAGGGTATTTATTGCTTGGTTTCTCCATTAATAACACCAGTTCAGCCATGGGGTTGTTGAAACACTGTGTGGTTCTCTGTCAGTGAGCCTGGCGTGGTAGGAAATGCACCATGTTAATATACATTCAGTCACTGGGTTTTTAGCTCAGATTTGATTTTTCTAGGAATGGAAGATGGGTCTACTCTTGGGTGCCTTTTCACAGTGGGCTCATACTGCAGCAGCTGGAGTGAGAATTATGCTTAAATATTTGCTCTGAGTTCTTCTCTGAGCTAGAGCTGCACTAGTGTAAATGAAGCAGAACCCTATCTTCCCCTCATTTTTTTGGGTAAGAACAGGAAAAATGCTTGGCTCTTAGAAAAGGCACATAGTGTTTCATTGAAGTCTGTGATTTCTATATCCAACTTAAACTAGGCGTGCTTTTGGTGGTTATTTTTTCTGGAACCAATCGATTTTTACATAGCTGAAGGGAATTCAATGCATCTGGTAATGCTGAAATTGGCAAATACAGCATTTTGGTTTTATGTTTTTCTTCACCCCTTTTCATTCGTCTGTGCCTTATTCTTTAGTTTTTTATTCTGTTATTTTTTATTAGTCCATACTATGTTTCTTGACTATTTTCCCCTATTGTTGTTGGGCAGAAGTTTATTTTAGTTTCTTAAGCATCGGTGGCTACTGTAGCATATAATGACTCAGTGTGGAATGTCACAATGTATTTATTTCTTCTTGCTTTTAAGATGCTGGCAAGTTTTTCGCCAGCAAATAACAACGCCATCCAACCATGGTGAAAGATGCTAGAAGAATACATGCTCTAAAATTTAACTGTTACCTAGTTTGAAATTGGCATAGGTTTTCCTTCTCTGTGGTGTTAAACCCTTGAGTAGAAATGGGAATTGTGCCAGTAGGAGCATGGGATGGGGGAGTAGGGAACTGTGAGGTAAATTTGTTGGCATAGTTAGTTTCCTAACACAAACATTTTCTAATGACTCACTTCCAAAAGCTGTCTGCAGGAACTGCTCAAAGTTATCCCAGCCTTTGATGTTTGGGATTTAGTGGAAAAGCAAACCCATTGTTCCCTGTCAGGTTGTGAGCAGCTCATCCAGAAGGTCCTCCTTCCGTTTTTTTGGGCAGTAGGAGGGGTGGAGTAATTTCTTGCTGCTGAGGTGGAACCAAAAGTCCTTGTTGTTAACAAATACAAGAGCATAAACCTTCCCAAGGATGAAATGACTAAATGCTCAGGGGCCAGGATACTGCAATTCCTTGCTTTCTTAGCACTGTTGGGCTTTAAACCTTCTCAGACTTACACTGAACTTTTTTCTCAGCTCTGTCGAGTGCTGCCTTTTAGCACATCTTTTCTCGAGTGGAAATCTTGCCCTGCACACACTCCAGGGCAGGAAAGGCGCTAGTCAGGGTTTGGCTACCTGCAGCATTCCCTCTCAGGCCTGGAGCAGGCTGAAAACAGGTGAAACACCAGGGAGCTGGGCACAGCAGCCTCTGTCTGAATCTTATGGGATCTCACTTTTGCCTAAGAAGTTGCTTCCTTCCTAAAGCATTGGCAGCCCCTGGAAAGGAGCAGAGGGTTTACAGACTCTAGTTTGAAATGCCCCTCAGCATTACTCCTGTGCTAAGGATAAATTGGTAGGAGCAGAGCTTGCTCAGATACTGGCTAAGTCCTCTGCTGGAATATTACCCACCGCACTTGCAGTTTTCTGTCCTGGAGCTGGTTGCATTCAAAGTAGTTTTGTCAGGAATATAATTTTGAAAGGTGCTTTGGGCTCCTTTAAGATCAAAGATGTATTCTCTGAATATAAAACCTTTATTACTTAGTTTTGAATTTCATTTTATTTCCTACTGGGTTTATGACTACAAGGGGACAAAAAGTAGCTAGAGGTGTCAGACTGCTTCAAACCTCTAAAGAGAGTATTTATAGCCTGGTGTTATATATGAATCAATTGTGTGAATATTTTTTTTTCCTTTTCATAGGCAATTGCTATCATGGAAGTAGCACATGGGAAAGATCATCCATACATTTCAGAGATCAAAAAGGAATTAGAGGACCACTGAGCCTTTGAATCTATGCAATCCTTCAAACCTTTATTTAAAAAGCCTTGTTATGGAAACCTTCAGGAGAGCTTTGAAAAGCGGTAGAGTATGAACACAGTTCTGTCCTATAATTGGAATGACAAACACACTTAGGCCTAGCTTCCACACATCTACAATTGCCTTTTTTTTTTTTTTTTAAGGAAGCATCCATGGTTTCTTAAAGGATATGCCTTTTGATGGCTCATGTGCAAAAATGGCTATTTTTTTCTTTAGGGACGTTGGTGTGGATCTTATTTGTATGAAGTAAATAAAATGGTCTTGGTCACTCTTGATTCCACTTGTACACTTAAATGGGTGCAATAGGTTTGTGATATGTACTTTTGCCCAAATAATTTTGCTTACTCTGACAAATTAGCAAAAGCCTTTTCTCTGTTGTGGTCTGGTATCTGTTTCCTTTTTTTCTTGCATCATTTTTATTTGCAGTGGCTTAACTGAGAGAGAGGGGAAATGGGGTGATGAATTCTGTAGATTTTACAGCAACGCCACCAGTGTTCCCTCAACCAGTTAATCTGCAGGCCCATCACTGCTCCTGGCAGATGAGGATTCATCACAGCAAAGACCTAGAGCTCAATTTGTCATGTACAGAAAATACTGACACCTATGTTGGAGCTTGAAGGCTTACACAAGACATGAACTATGCAATTTCTGGCTTTTTAGACTCCTTTACAAGTTAAAGTGAGTTATCGCAGAGGAGAGCTCATATTTCGTTACAGCTATACCTTCACCTCCAGTGGATTACAACTGTTGTAATCATATTTATTATAATTATTGTAATATTACAATTATTGTAATAGTAATTATTTCTGAGAGGTACAGGAATACTTTCTGAGGAGAAAGTTCAGGACTTAGCTTTCTCTACCCATATGTAAAACAAGAGGATTTTTTTTTCCCTCCTTTTAGATCAATGGTAAGAATTTGCTTTTAAGGATGGGGGAGAAAAATAGTGTAGCTGTAAACTTCTAGCATCAAAATTGAAATATAGTGCGCAATAAAATTACCTGCCCATTCCTTACTGTTTTCACAACTTATAAAGCATGATGAGAAAGAACACATCATCCTTAAGGACGTCACTGTATTTTCTTTCTTGTAAGCACTGCTCTGAAAATAAAACTGCTGGAATAAGGGTTTGTCAGCTCATTTTACTGAAATCTTTCATTGTTCTCCAGCCAGCAGTTGTTGCTGGAGTACATAAAACTACACCAGATCTACAATTCCAAAAAGCCAAGGCCCTTTAACTATAGCCAAGCCTAGGAAGAGGGCACTAGCTGACTGTTTTTGTCCTTTGTCTTTTCAAATAAACTCTTGTTCTGGGAAATAATACCTTTACTTCAGCAAGTCTGTTCAGAGCCCAGACCACACTTCAGCACCAAAGAATTGGATAAGGTGGACACAAGGCACTAGTGGGAGCCTTGCCCCTGTGACACTTGGATTACTATTTAGAGAAGGTTAGTCAGACCTTACTGTGGCCCTGGATGTGTCTATCAGTTTAACATAGGAAACCAACTCAAGCAGTGTAGGTGCGAATACAAAACCCTTAAGCTGATACAGAAAAGAACACAAATAGTTTTCACTGAAAAAATTGTTTATTGTATACTGTGAATATGAGGGGCAGCCTTACCAAAAAAATCTTAGTCACTGAAGACATTCTCACATTTGCAAAAGCATATAAGAAACTATTTACAAAGGCAGTGAAAGGGGTAAAAAAATTATTGCAGTCAATTAATGCTGATAGAACTTTTTTATTATAAAAAGAGAAAGAAAAGAAACAGTGCAAAAATACTGTCAAAAGTAATCAGTTCTATACACAAGATAAAACTGACAAGCATAAGCTTATGTACTGATATGAATAATACATTAGAATATAAAATAGCATGCATAGATTTTTTTTTTTAAAGGCTTTCAATAGCATAGAATAGTTTTGCCATTCAGCCCTAACAGGAGGGGTTGGGGGCAGGAAGGGCACATAACTGATGTCTCATTTCTCTACAAAATGTGTCCATACAATGAGGTGGTGAGATTCAGATCACTGTTTTGTGCTAAACTGTCAGGTACAGAATTACAGAACAAATAAAACAGGAGGCGTGACAATACTGAAGTAAAACAGGACAGTAAAATCCAGTGACATAAAACTTAAACATATTATCTCATTTAACACATTCCACACAATAGCATATGGGAATATTACAATCATCTGCATGTGTAAACTTTTCCTTTGTAAAGCAACCAAAGAAAGGTACTGTACTAGTGAGGAAAATGTGTTTTCCATATGGAGCAACCTCAACAGGATAAACATCCCATTACCAGTGTTTCTGGCATTACAGATTTACTTTCTTTTAAAGACCAAGCAGAAGCAAGAAAATGCTTTTATTTAGCATACACGAAAAGGAAGTTCTTATATGTTACATCTATAAGTTGTGGAACTCACCAGCACAGGACATTGTGAAGGCCAGAGGAATAAACGGCTTCTAAAGAGAAGGTAATGTGATTCGTGGAAGATGGATCCATCAGTAGGTACTGCACACAGTGAATGGGATACAGCTTTGGCCTCAGGAAGCCCCTAAGGGACTGGCTGAATATTCTTTTCTAGACACATCCCTATTCCTCAACTACCAGCCACTGTCTAAGTCAGGGGGTGTTCCCCAACCAGACATGAAAACAGTTTGTGGGAAGCATTCCTTCTTTCTGCCTCCCTGATTAATCAAGGAACACTACCCTTGAAATACCTGGAACTGACTGTTCAACCACTGAGTCTTCACCTTACCCAGGTGAATCGGTGGCAGTCCTTCCCTTTCTGGGAATAGTGCTGGAATTCTCCTGTGGAAGCTCCTATTTATCACTGATTGCCAGTTTGCTCTCCAAAGGCAAACATTATATCCTTTATAAGGATATATGTATAAGATAAAGCATGTGGGAAATTCTCAAGAGAGGGTGCACATAAAGCACAGGCAACAAAACTTCAAAGAAGTGCCAGCCAATAAGCAGCTGGGAGAAACCAATGGAAGTGTAATCTAAGATACTCCAAAAATACTGGCTAAATTTATTTATTTTAAATATTTATATAAACACTGCTATTTTTGACCTGTGTACTGTTTTGTTTCACAATCTAACAACAGTTTATGGTTAATACCTCCATCGTGTTTGCCCCACAGCCATCTGTTCCCTTCCTCCAATCCCAATCCCTGCAAGCAGCTGCAAGTATAATGTCCTTCTCTAAAGACTTTAGATGGCATCTATAGCTCCCTTAGCACCAGATCCTACAAGAAAACCTCCCTAGAAGGCTAAGGGTGAGCTGGGGACAATTGCTTTTGGGGTTCTGGACTTGCAGCCTTTCTCTTACTGGCATCAAACCCTATTCCAAATTCCATATGCCTTGAAGTATACATCAGCGGCTTTATATTCACTTTGTAGAAGAGTGGTCAAAGGCTGTTTTCATGCATTTCCTAACTCAGGAATTTGCTCCTGCAGTGTGATGCAGCTTTTATTTCCTGCAGTGGCTGCCACTCTAGCATTTTTTTTATCCACCAAGATAAGCAGCAAAATTTAACTCAGACCTCCCTCAGTGATGCATGAGAGCTGCTACAGCAGAGTCAGCCTGATGATTCCACTTTCTGAGCACACAGACCACAAACTGTTAGCGAGGCTAACAGCTAATTCAGTCATCATCTCCTCCCAGGAGACCAGTGGGAAGTCAGCTGTTGGAAATGCAGCATTGTCAGTAGCTCTGCTTAATCTTCCCTACAGAATTCTGTGCTATATCCAAGTACAAGATGTCCCATCAACATTTCTTGTAGAGTTTCTTGTGGACTACACAGGTATAGCAGGTATTGGATCAAAAAGTAATGTCCTGGCTGACAATGACAAGTGCTATTAAAGCACATATGTTGGAAAAGAATGAGTAAGTCTATGATTTGCCATTTGCATTTCTGTTTGTTTACAAGAAAGTAATTGAAAAAAACCCAGGTTTTGAAATCATGCAAATATTTAATAATATTTGTAGCTGAGGCGGCTGATTTAAATAAGTAGAAAAGAAATGCACTTCAATATACTTCAAGAACTGTGCTGGCAATAGTTTAAGTTCTCAGAGATGTGTCTTCTGCCAGCTAAAATTAGTTTAGGGGAATTTCTGATAAGGCTGAGCTTTTAGGATCCCTGTATGCCTATGTAAGAAAATGTTTGTGGAAACCAGCTTCTTCTTTCCTCAGGTAGTCAAGGACAAGCAGTGCTAAAACAAACCTTTGTAGGACCTGAAACAAGTAGGACCTGAGCAGCTGATGTCCACCATCCTTCAGTGTGGCTGATGGAGGACAGAAACCAGATCCCCACAGCACTGAGCAGTGTCACAACTCAGCTGTCATCTCTCCCTTCCCTGCTTGAACAATGGGAAGCATGAAATGCTCAGACCATAACTTTAACCAAAAAGCTGATGCAAGCACCTCAGTACTATAGCTGGTAAGAGTTTAAATTAAAAAGGCAAAGGTTGTTAAATACAAATGAAGAGTGTACCAAAAGGAAAACAGACACAACGGATGCTCAAGCCAGACTTAATCATCTGCAGCAAGTTCTCTTTGGAAAGCATCATGGAGTGTGGGCTGAACATACCAGATTGTAAGGTGGGTGTCCTGGGAGAAGACTGCTTGGGTCAAAATTCCAGTCACTGATGATTCATTGTGAGATTTTCAATCCAGACTTTACTCCAAATGGATGAAACTGGTTTCAAACTACTGTTTTGCTTTGATGTTGAAAAACATGGAACACAACACTCCAAACTGTTGTTTTCTTCTCAAGGGTTCTGCTTTTTAAAGTCTGCAGGACAGAAACTAAACAGCACTGTTGCTTTAAGGCTCATGTGTTCATTCCTGGTATGACTAAGAAAATTGGATGCAAAATGCATTTTCCTGTCACTCCCTAAAGGTTAGGAAATACTGCCCAAATAATTTTGGCCTGATAAAACTACAACAGGTTCAAAGTGAGAGGGTTCATTTTTTCCCTTACAAAACTGTATCACATTTCAAGTATAAAACATCAGCATGCTGAGGGCTGCTTGTAAGCTGGGGTGGAAAGGAACCTCTGAAGACATGCACCAGCCCAATTCACTTATGATATTAACAGATCTAGTCAAGATAAAATCTAGCAGGGAAAAATACATTGAAGTCAGATGAAAGGAAAAGTTTAAAATTACCATTCTTTGACAATGAAAGGGAAAAAGTGACTCACATTGGCCTCTATCTACCACACCAGCCACATTAGGAGTTAATTGGAAATGACTGTTTACCACATGGCCACTTATTTGGCTCATTAATAGGCACTGACTTAATTTGGAAAGGATTTTTAGTGCCTTTTTCTAATTAATGTTTTTCTAAGACACTTATGATGCATCTTTGCATTAAAAAACATTTGCTTAATTTTCTTCCCTTCAAACACAGCTCTTCACACTCTCTTATGCAATAACTTTCCTATGCTCATTGTAGCAGCAGAAATACACATTTCAGCCAAGAGCAGCTGAATAATAAGACATAGGAACAAATTCTTTTCACTCCTGATTTTCTACTTCTCACATCTAAGTAGAGCAATGGGACTTGACAGCTCTGAGTTCAAACTTAATTCATCATTAGGAAATTATTCAAAAAGTTATAACGAGATAACTAATTTAATACTCTTTGCTGCAAGGTTTATTCCTTGGCTTTTTTCCCAGATATAAAGCATCTCTCTGCAATTACCATGCAGATGCTGCTGAGAAGACTTTAAATGGTAGCTGCTAATTTAACAAGAGATATGTTGGCACTGGCAGAAAAAATTACAGGAAAACTGAAGTTGACTGAAAACTCAGCTGATCCCTAAAAAGAACATGGTCAAGGTATTACAGCAAAATAATTCCTTTCCATTTATTGGTGGCTACAAGTCTTCACCAGGAATTTTGTCATCATGCTAGGCCTGTATTGCAGAGCACCAAATAAACACAATGCAGTTTTAAACACATTCAAGAAACATTCTGGTACAGAACCTTAGCTTAAGCTCCCCACTAATTTTAGTCCCTTTAGAGGTGACATTAAGAGTTCTTGTAGGCTTAGGCCTTTGTACATTGATCAGGGTTTGGAGGTGGGGATACAACAGAAAAGCAACAGTATGATTAAAATATTAAAAGTATCTGGGGAAGGGATACCAACAAAGGTGATTTCACCACGACAAAGTAACTGCATTGCATCCCTTGCCCTGAGAGGCTTTGAAATCTTCACCCTTGAAAATTCTGAAACTGGATGTGACCCTGGGCAAGCCTATCCAAGTTTAAAGTCAGCAGTGGGGTGAGCAGGGCTGAGTCCAGAGACCTCCAAGGCGCCTCCCTAGCCTGATTCCTTCTCTAACCATCCAAAAATAGTTCACACGCAAAGACTAAGGCAACTGGAGATGCCTAATTTAAATGAGATTCTTTTTCTACAGAGGTTGACCTCAAGGCAATATTACTTTCAGTGTAATTCGTGAGAAGGTGCTTGATTTGACTTTTTTTTCCAGATACATTTGGTTGAAAATCCTCTGCTGTTCAACTCTCAGACCACCAGTTATTGGAAAGAGTCATTCCCTGACTTCAGCCTGCTTTAGGTCACTGCTTCACCCTACCTTGCGTCTTATGAATCCCTTCCAAGGGTTGCACTCAGCAGCAAAAGGCCTCCGTAAAAAGATACAATATTGATTTTTTTCAAGGACTAGTCTAAAACAGTAATTCTTGTGCAATTTGAACAGTTTAGCACCCAAAACTCTCTGTCCTCACAATGTCCTGTGCTTGAGCCCTCTGTAATGTGCCCAGCTGCACGTGCAGAAGCTCAGGTCTCTGTGCTGTGCACCCTCAGCTTCTGCTCGCACAGAGTTGTAGCTGACATCTAGCAGGTCTTGTTTTTACCAGGGAAGCCACATACTGGGTCCAGAACGTCCTTACGTGAGAAAAAGCCCGCTGCCAAATAACTGTAGATTTCAGAAGCTGTGTAGCAAAATAAAAGCCAGCAAACTACCTTTACAAAGGGTTGCTTTCCTTACAGACACATTACAATGCAGACCAGTCACGTCAAATGTGGTTCATTTTGTAGGTCACTATAAGTTTTACAAGTTATTAAAGTAATTCAAAAGTTATTCCAAGAAAAATAAATTATATCTTGTATAAAATAATCCATGGGAGACTAGTAAAGAACCATAATTCCTTACTTTGAAGACAACTTTAAAAAGTGCAATATATGCACACAGTGTTGTCAAGGCTGTTCCCCTTGTTCATCAGTAAGGTTCAGTCAGATCCACAATGCTGGGTCTGGGATGTTTGAAAAGATTAAATAAGTCTCGAGTTTTGCAGGAATTGTATGAGCACTTGGTAGACAAATTTGTACTGGGCTATGGTCTGGATCATAAACACTCTCTGCTCCCGCAGATGTCTCAGCATCACAGGAACATCCATTTTCTGTAAAGCAAAGGGGAAAAAAACAAAGCATAAAGTATGTGGGTTCATTAAATCAAACAATCACTGTCTCAAATATCAGTTATCTGACACAGGGAACCGTACTATAGTTACAGAAGACAAAGGTTCTGTAGACAAAATTAAATGTGCAGGCAAAGATACAGATTTACATTTGTTAAAGAGGAAGAGAAGTCATTGCCACCAAAAGATCCAGAAATTCCAGTGTCTGATCTGCCACAGCCAAGTGTATGTTAGCAAATAATACATCAGGAGAAATAGGTCTGTAAAGTAAAACAAGGACCCAGTATCCACAATACATGTTTTGCAGACTCCAGACCAGCATCAGTTTGTTGCAATCTATGGAATATTCACTGGCTCATATTAGGGGGTTGTCAAAGAAGGTATCTTCTAGCTTAGTTTCACCCAAAAGAAAGTCACTTGTGTGCCCTTGAAATGCTCTGCAGCAGGAACTAAATTACAGTAAGTAGGCACAGATAAGGAAATCCACTGGGAAGGCACAGCCCTAACCCCATCGAGCAGGAACAGGCATATATATGGGCGTATAAACGAGGTCTGTGAAACAGAGGCCCATGAGGTGAAGTGTTAGAAATCACTGCACATATCATTAGGATGCTATTATCAGATTTCTGGTGTTTAGGGATCCAAAGCCCTATGATGCTGTTGTGTTTTATCTGTTACAACAGGTACATGAGGAGCTATTGAGAAGTTGTTGAGCCATGAAGTGCAGCCTGCCAGGCTCAAATTCAAACAGCGTGTAATGTGAGCCAAGCTGAGGGACACAAACCTTCTATGGCAGCAGTAAACGTGAGCACTAAGATACCCACTGGTTTTGAGGAAGTTCTTAAGCAGTTCAAGATACAAAACTGAAGAACAGCTAGCCTATCAGGCAACATAAACAGCACTTTGTAATGCCTGCTTGCAGAAACACCAAGAGGAACTTAGCAAGTCTTTTGACTGAGATTGCTGCTAACCCTTGGAGGCCCAGCTGAGCACGGAATCTGCTTCCAGGCACATCTGAAGTTTCCTGGAAAGTTTAAAATAAAAGTCACGCTGCATATCCATTTCTGTCCATGTATATAAAACTCAGAATCACCATTCCATGTAAACAAGTATTAACTCATAGGCTATCACTTTCTGAAAACAAGGCCAAATATTCTGCCACATACCCCAACAAGCTGTTATAAAAGGACATCTCTAGAGAGTCAACGAGTGTAAATATTTGGGATGAGTAATGCCATATTATTATCAAACAGGTGCAAAGAAAAATGGAAGCTCTTTCCACTTAACTTGGCTAACTTGGAGAAAGCCTCCCTGTGGACACAGACGCTTATGGAATGGTCCTTGCTGAGCAGAGTCATGTGGAGCCTGATCTCACCTGAACAACTGTAACAAAAATGTAGGCCAGCCTTGATCTGCAGATAATGTTCCTCCCTCAGCTTTTTTGGTGCAAGACAGCTCATTGGGTTTTAGTGGGCACACAGCGATCCATGCACCTCCTCAAAATGGAGATGGCTTTGCCTTATCTTGGAAATGAAAGAAAACCCCATCCTGCCTATTCAGCCTAACTATTTATAGCCAGATTAGTATTTGATTCCAGGTAAGGAGGATCCTTGAATTCACCTTCATTACAAGGTACATGTCAAAAAAATAAAAAAATACACCTAATGCTTTGCTAAGCCGGCACTTGCAAACAGAACAAACAAAAATGCTACTTACTCCTGCCTCCCATGTGAAAGCATGCTGTAGATGCAATCATGAGTTAATGTCCCAGTGCCAAGTCTGGACTAAAAGCTGATAGAGCAGCTTCTCAATTACTTTCTCGGACTATGTGTCTACAGCAGTAAGGATGTAATGATGTGACATTTACTTGCCATGCAGCAGTTACTGAAACTCTATCCCTGCAATGAGATACAGCTTTAGACTCAACCAGCCATTGCCCAGAAGCTACGGTGACTGAAGCTGTATAGAATTTGCTTAAACATGGCTTTTTACCTAAACCTGAAACCTCAGGCTCAGAGTTCTGTTTTTTTGTTCCAGCACTGCTGCAGGCTTTCTAAAATTGTCTGTGTCAAAATTTTCAGACCCCCTCCTGATTCTCCTTCACTGCTAAAATGTTAATAGCATAATCCTTGCTAGGACACTTTCTTGCTAGAAAACCAATTCCTAAGACTAAAACGTTTTAAGTGATAAGTAATTTTACTTCAGGACAAAACCCCAATAAATTCTACTACAGAATAAATGAAAAGGAGCCCCTCTGTGCAGAATCTGTCACAAACTAAAAACATACTGTTAAGATTTTTAATCTTTTTTTAAATTACGTTTTAACAAGCCAAAACCATTAACTGGGTACAATCTACAGAAACTTAATGAAAACTGTATTCATTGTAATGATGATTTTCATTATTAATCAAGACAAAAGAATGCTTTAATTAAAGGGCATCAGAGAAATCCCTTATTATTGAGCACTATCATCAGGTCCTAGTGAAGTTGATGAAAAGTCATATGAATGATGTCAAGGCTCACCCCTATACATAGATGTTGAAGTGCCAAAGCTACTCTTTGCCCAATGGGCGACTTCTGTAAACTTCAGCCTGACTTCTGTAATCTGAGGTGGCCAGACCCTGTTGCACAGCCCTTAGAGTTTGCTTCTGTGTGCATACTGTACACGCTGCTGTAAAGCAGACACATGCTGTACTGTTGCTCACAAGCAATTCAGGATGGCTCTTTTAACTTTCCAGCTTTCCTCTGGCATGCAGAAATTTCATGGCTGCTATGTGGACAACAGAAGCCGTCACTTCCATGTGTCAGTGCATAAGGAAAGTCAAGCAGGGTCAAGAGTCAGAGCCATTGCCCCACACTGAGAAGCAGTTAGCACTGGGAGGCTGCTGGATTCCCAAGACACATCCTCGTGGGCCCTTGGCCAGGATACCTTCTCCTTTCCTTTTCTCCTCCAAATAGAAAACATAAGAACAAAGTATCAGCTATGACACAGATCTACAGGACAGCTTCACCTTCAGTGAGGCCCAAGCAGAGTTGGAGATTTGTCCCAGCTGAACTGAACCCAGGATCTTTAAGGGTTTTGTAACTCCAGAATGATGAGCTGCTGGAGTCCTCAGTCTTCCCTGAACTCACCCAGTGGCTGATTATTGGGAGGGGCAGATGATACATGTCTATTTGTCACTCTTGCTGCATTCTTATCTCTACAAGCAGCTTTGGTCTTTGAGCATTTTCTTTGGCAAGAGAAATCCCTGGTTTCCACAGTTGTCATGAAAACTGTGGCACATTGTTAGTCAAGATGTGATGTTCTTTCCACAGTTGTCATGAAAACTGTGTGGCACATTGTTAGTCAAGATTTGATGTTCTTTCTAGACAGTTTCCCAGTGACAGATGAAAATTAAGTTGCAGCCCATGGCTGCTCTACTGGAGCTCTTGTTCTTAACTGCAGACTTTGTTACTCGTAATGCTGGCTGCAAATCCTAAAGCCCTATTCCCCACAAGAATACATAAATGCACTTATTCTTAAAACACAGTTAAATTTCATTCCAGGTGAGATTACAAGTGAGGAAGGAGCTCAAGGAGAGAATTTAGAGAGCAGAAAACTTCATTTAGAAGAGCAAGGACATTATTCTCTAGCCTCTCTCAGGCAGTGCTTGCGAAAACACTGTCTCTAGACTTTTAATTAGATACAGGTATGAATTAAACTAAATTCTTAAAAGAGGGAAGAAAGCCCTAACTTTGAATGTATTAAAATAATCCTACTAAAAAAATGCGTAGTATCAACTATTCAGAAAACTACAGCAAGTAACCTGCCACGGGGAACCTCTGCCTGCCACATTTAAGGTCCTTGTCTTGCTCACAAAGGTGAAAGCACATCAGTGCCTTCTAATTTCAACCTCAGAAATGTAGCCAGTTAGCCAAGGGACGAGCTTGAGGTTTGAAAAAGAAGCTGACTTACTTCATTATGCTCCAAGCAGCCAATCATGAGCTCTGTTAGGATCACCACTCCAGTCCTCCCCACCCCTGCGCTGCAGTGCACCACGATGGGCGGGTTGCAGGTGTTGCTGCTGTCCAGCACGCTGTTGGTGTGCCGACGCACTGACTGTATCTCCTCCAAGTAAGCTGCAAGAGGAAAAAGCAGGCAAGGTTGCAAACATCTACATGTCTAAATGTAAAAATTAGGAGGGGAATGGGGAAAGAATGTGGAAAAATTATTTTCTGTCAAAGTGGCAGTAAATTACATTTTTTACAACATAATAATGATCTTGGCCAGGGTGCGCTGAACAGCACTGCATCCAGCAATTACCAGCTGGGTGTCAATTATTACTTGGGAGTCTGCTCCTTTAAATTAAATAGTTCTTTTAAAAAATTAATTTCTGTTTTCCCCCTTGCAAATCTCCAGGTCCCCTAAGCAGATGATTCTAGACATTACTTACAGCAATTCCTGCTATTAACAGGCTGGGATCAAAACAACAGCTAAGTCCCAATTGAAACTACTGCCTGTCAAAGCCAGTATCAGATGGGAAGCGAGCATCCATCTGCCCTGTTTCCTTTCTTCCTTCTCCCTTCTAGACTGTGACAGAATCTCCCCCCCACTCTCTGCTCAGGGTTTGTTTCTCAATAGCTACAAGCCCTTCTGGGAGATCACTGCTGTTTTCCCTGAAGCCATCTGCAGAAGGGACTCGGGAACAGCTGCCTTGTGTGGCTGTCCTAGCATCACTCAACACATCCTGCTGTCAGACCACTCTGAGAACCTCACATGCTGGAAGCTCACGGCTTCCCAGCACTCCAAGTGCAAAGTGAGACCTGAGCTGAACTCTCCTGCTCTGACCCTTGGTGTCAGGGCACTGCAGCCCCTGCTGTCCTCTCCCCACAGGCACGATAGAGGCCTACCAACATCAGAAAAGCTGCATTTTAATGCACACAGGGAAATGGGACTCTAAGTGATGGCAAACAATGGGAGAGAGGAAATGGGGACAATCAGGTTCCAATTACTGCCACGCCCAACCACAGCTACAGGGGTTGGTAGGAGAAACAAAGTATGAAACAAATGAGGAATTGGGCAATAGCTTTTCCTTGAAGACAGATTCCTTGGTACTCCTTTGCTGAAGCCAAAATGTCATTTTTCATTTTTTGCCTTTGTGACACACCTGGGAAAAGAGGATGCACTATTTACATTGAGCATATACCATGCAAAGGAGAATGCATAACTAAAGGACTGGAGCTGTGGCAAGACTGAAGTAGAACCAATGGATCTTCCTGAGAGAGGGCTTAGCTGCCACAGAGCTACACTGCAGCTGCAAAGCTTTCAGCAACTAAGAGGGCAGGCATCTCCAACACATCAGTACACCATGTACGCACTCCTTCAGTGGTAATTTAAAGATGTCTGCATCATTCCCTAGTGTAGTGCCAGAGATGTGTCTTAAGTTAAATAATGGTTGAATTCCTATTACTTAATATGGGAATGCTTATTACTTGGTAAGAATCAGGAAGTGTTATTAACACATTACAGCTTAACATAATAGCTGTATTTTCAGAAATGCACAAACCAGGACCATATGTAATTGGGGAGGCCCTTAAGCATTGCCTGGGTACATGGTAGTTACAAGAGTGGCAGTGAGTTCAGACTTACTGCATGTGTGATACAGCCCTCTGCTCTTTTGCAAAAGGAAAAACTGGAGGTGATGCACCATATTTCAATAGCAACTGATCCTCTCTCACGTAGACTTTTCTAATTACATTTGTGTACAGCCTATTATCTCCTACATTCATTAGGCAATTGGGAAATGGTAGTAATTTACACCAACAGATCGACAAGCAGAAGTATCCTATTATTTAAAATTTTTTGAATTGTTGGCACTGCTGCAGCCTTGGATTTTTCCTCCTGCTAATCACCTTAGCTCCTACCTCTGGAATCTCACTTTTTGGTTTTTTTCTCCAAATTGCAGCCAAGTTATAACCTAGTTGAGGCCTATATACACCACAACAGCAACCACTTGATATCAAATTCCAGCTGTAACTAGGTACAGTGAACTGAATCCAGTGTGAGCAACCTTTTTCTTGATGTATCATGCAAAATAAAGAAATCTTACATAAAAAGCCTTGGACTTCTTCTGGACACCCATGGTCTGGCCAGTCAGTATACTGCAAATGCCACACTGTCCTCTCTTGTCCAGAGAGAAGATGCTTGACCTTCAGACCAGTAGTTGCAAAGCAGCCAGAGTCTGTGCGGAACTTGGTTGTCACCTTGAACTTCCCATAGGTGGCTGAGCTGTGCTTAGAGCCCAGTTTAGGCCAGTAACGATGGCTCTTACTTCTTCCTCCCTCCTTGATAACAAAACAAGACAAAAAGCCATTAGTTTCTGCAATTATAATTCTTTACAAACAAAAGGCATAAAACTCTCTGGATAAGCCAAGTGTTCTTATTTTAAAGCACTGGAAGAGTAAGGAACATCCCACAAAGTACAGAAAATACCCATTAAAACTTAAACCTCTCAGACATGTAATATTTTTAAGGGTAAAGCTACTTGAAGACTCTTCTCATGATAAAAGACAGCTGCTGCCTACAACACCTTGGTAAATATTCTCCTCCTGGGGAAGACTCTCCTTTAAATAGAAGGAGAATATCTTCAGCAGTTTTTAAGTGTCTGTTCTTGATCAGCCTTGGGAACTGGACACTGACTTGATATGCTCCACTATTCCCTGTGCTTGCTGAAAGCAACCAGGCATGAAGCCGAATGCGGTGTTAGTTAACAACAAGTGCCAGTTTTTACAACATAGCACATAGTTCTAGGATTACAATAGGAATAACTGTTTTGCTTGGCATAAGAATAAAAAGTTGTGGGGTGTTTTTGTTTGGGGTTTTTTTTCTTTTTTTTTCACGTGGACACCTCTATGGAAACAACAGCTTCTGGTCTCTTTTCAGCTGATAAGAGTGATGGTATATAGAATTGGCCCTGGACAGTGTGGAAATCTCTGTCATTTCAACCAGGAGCAAGTTCTGCGCTCTCACATTCCAATGGAAACATCTTTGTTTGGTTTGGCCCAAGCAAGGGAAAGGAGGGCTCCTGCTCGTTTCACTTTAGCACTTGCCAAACTGAGTGTCAGAAAGTTAGGAAGCATAGTATGAGAGCAGTACAGGCATATGTTCAAACAGAGCTGGAAGAAAAAGGGGATGTTGATAGAAAAAACAGGTTACTGGAGTGGGAATAGATGATAACAAGAGATCGGCTCACATCAGAAAGTACTATTCTGTGATTTCACGTACCTCTTCAGCTGTGACCATGGCTATAACATTCACCCCCTGTTCCCACACCATCTGCCAGAAGTCATGGCATGTGTGTGGCAGGGGCCCTTGGGTAGCAATGTAGTGCCACTCCTCTCCACCTACAGTCACCTGGGAGAAAGGGAAGAAGAAACAACCAGTCAGCACCTGAATTTTCTGCAGCATCTGTGCCAGAACTGCAATTTAAACAAAAGAAACTACAGAAAAATCTTTACTTCTTTGTTCTTCTATTTTTGGTCAAAATTATGAACAAAAGTCATCCTCCCGATAAGAGCAAATCTGACAAAACATAACCTTCAGTGCTTCTGTGTCCTGTCTTGATGCCCATAACCATAAAGCTTTGGCCTAAATGCCATCTATCCTTCTTGCCATTGCATCTGGGTCATACAGACAAAAAAAAACAGCAATCAACCAAAAAAAATTTAGGGATTGTTTTGAGGACCTGTGTCTGATATGGCTTAAATACAAATGAGCAGCTGAGTGACATCCCTGGGCTTGGAGACAGACCCAGGATGAAAAAAAGCTGAGGACCAGAGGAAGTACCTACATGCATTAAAAAGGCATCACCCTGCAGCAAGTTAACACAGGGTAGTGCAGAATGCCCAAACACAAATGACCCCATGCCTGACGAGCTAAAGACTTCTGCTGGCTAGGACCTCCCTCAATTATTTTCCATTCAGACAAAAGTGATTTTATTAAACAGCCTCTTCCTACACTGGTCACTGTTGAAGATGATGCCAAGCCATCCCTAGAAGACGCAGCTATGTCCACACTCTGCACATAATAGAGCTCGATAGGCCTGTTGCCAGCTAGAGATAAGATCAAGACAAGCTTAATTTCAAGTTAATTCTCTTCCTCATTCACCCTGGGTTTTTCAGCTCAGAACCTGAAAATTACCATAAAGTAAATCCAGCACATCAAATGTCTTTCAAACACCATGCAAAATTTAAAATTACCCAGAGCTGTAGTCATGTAAATCTATTTCCCAATACACAACTGGTTTACCAACCATATCTTACAGAAATATTTGTGTACTTGCATGACATGTACAGAAATCCTTTTCAAAGCATTAACACACAGATTTAAAGACTATAAATTTTGTAGTGCCCTGAACAGAGAGCATTACCTCGCAGATAGCCAGTATACAACACTGCTTCATTTAACTGAGAGACGCAGTTAAAAAAAAAGTTGTGCATAAAAAAATCACAATTTTATGACACATAATTTGCTATACATCAGGAAAGGCTTATAAAAATGTTTTTCTAACATTTTAGGTAAAAAACCAAAGTGATTTTAGAACTGCTACACATCATTTCAAAAATATACTTACCAGAAGAACCAGGCAAACTCATTATTTTGGAAAGTTCAAATATTTTTCCTTCTCAGGCAAAGGCCTCCTAATTCTGTTTATTAGCCCAGAGCCACTTCTCCCAAAGTTATAAATCCCAGAGAAAAAGATTTACAACAAAAATGCTGACACATCCATAAATATCAACACACTAGCAGACAACGCTACGAGGAACAATCAATAACTCTGACAGGTTCAACCACATACTGTGTTTGAGATATAAGACTTTGAATACATTCTCAGAAATAAAATCAATTTATTTCTTTGTCAAACAACTGTTTATTAAGCTGAGATGCTTGGGGTTTTACACCTGTAAATAACATAGCTCTTGTGTGATACCAAGTTTCTCACTTCACTGAAAACTGTTCAACCCTGTATATCAGCTCCTTTTCTTTATTTCATACCATGCAGCATTTTCTTTTTTGAATGATGGTTAAAAACGGCAAGACCACCACTGGTAGACTTCTTAAGTTCTTTTACTAGATGAGAATTAAGACAAACTGCACAGCCCTAAGCAGCATCCTGTACTTGGACTGATGGTCTGCAGCCATGAGTGCTAGTACAGTGTTACTGAGCTTTTTAAGTCAATACTGACCTGACACAGTCAGATGAATTACTCTTAGGAACCTTTGTGCTTAATCCGTAAATTTAATTACAATTTTTCTCTTTGGTATAAATTATCATCTTTGTATCTTAACAACAATGATCCATGGTAAATAAACAGGAATTATTGTAAAACTGTGGGGTTTGCAGACCAAGCAGTGGGAGCTGGAATCCTCCAGGCATGGATCTTATCAGGATGATAGAGGAGTTTTCTTTGTCTACTGACTTTTGGTCCAAGCCTCCTGGCACATGACATGAAAGGCCCATAAATAGTCTGAAGGGAATGGGATGCCTGGAATGTTTACTGCATTCTAATGCCCTAACTGCAGGAAATTAAAAATTAAATATTGGGCTGAAAACACAGACACACACTGTGCTGCTGAGGTAAATTTCACAGATGCAATTTCACCTGCTAAGCAAAAGCACATCTGCTTGGCTTCTGAAAGCGCGGCTCTGAGTGCAGGAGGGAAGCCCTGCCAAGGCCCTCTGTCAGGCATCAAAAACACTGCTGCCTGTTCCTGGGTGCTCCACGGACACAAGATGTGTCTGTGTCCAACAGCAACACAAAAGGTGAAACGTGGGTGCAAAACTAGCCAGGGAAAATAGCATCATTTAGGAATATCTTCTTTTTCTCCACCTACTTTTGTAGGTAGAAAATTTGGGGCTCAGAAATTCATCATCATAGCAATGTCTGATTATCTGCTTCCTACCAGGCTATGCAGAAAAGTGACAAACTGCCAGGATCCTGGTTCAGAAATTGTTTTGAATCACCAGGATTTAACACTGTAAATCCCAGCCAAGGCCAGCAAGTCTCTTAAAACTTTTAAAAGGCTTTTAGTCAAGGAAAATACTAATTTAACAGGATGTCTCATTCATTATTTTTGAATAATTTCTTTTTGATTTGGATTTTGACAATGAGAAAATGCAGACGACCCTCTCTTACAACAGAATCTGTCATCTGATGCAGAGGATCAGATTACTATTACTTCTCTCAGGGTACAGTAAAATCCAACAGAGGACTTTTCAAATAGTGCTGGAAGCTTAAAGGAAAACCAGCATCTGCAGTCACTGGAGCATAGTTCACTGTCAAAACTGACCATGCTTGTAAGGTCATCAGTGAGGTCATCTCTTTAATTTTTTCTATATTGAATTAACATGAAATCTGAAGTTTCTTGTTAAAAACGTAATTTGAAACATGGAAGTTCAATGCGGTTTCCAGTCAGAGATGCAGGGATCTTATTGGAAAGGTCAGTGCATGCTTTAAAAAATTTCTTTACCACACTGCAGGCATTGGGGCCGATTTAATGCATTCTCATGAGGTTTGAGAAACACAGCACCTCTTTCGGCACTAACCAGTAGAGTCATTCCACAACAAGCTGGCAGAGGTGGGCACAAAAAAAGTCAGGATGCCTCTATAAAATGACTTCCCAATCTCCAGCAGTTAAATCAACTTATGCATGTTAGTTAATAGGGGACTTTAGAGGTGTCCATGGAGACATACAAAGGTATAACGATGCATCCTAAACCTTTTCAGGAGCTCCAGAGGTACAGAAGATGCTGCTGTGCAGCCAGAAATGCAAACAAAGCTTTAGCACACCTTCATTTGCCAAGCAAAACTCAAGCAAGCTTTTACCTTTATGTGTGAAGCATTGATGTAGCCTGTATTGTTTTCTTTGGTTGGCACCAGCTCCACTCGGTTCTCCTCATAAGGAACAACCTCCCTGATGCGGTTGCGCTCCGTGTTTTCAGGCAGGGCAGCAGTGGTGAAGATCCCATCTGCCTTTTTCTTTGGAATCTGCTCATATTCTGTAAACACCATCCCCTCCTCCAGCTTCCTCCTCAAGATTTTGCACTAGGGTTTAACAGAACACAGCACCAACACATTAATGCTTCTGGGAAGAATAGTTACCACTAGACCTATCCATCTGTTCTTTAAATTCCAATACACAGCCATAGCATTCTCTCACTCCTTCTGCAGTTATCTGAGGAAATATGACACACCTATTTCTACCAAGTGAAACCACTGGCAAATTTTACAGTTTTACATTCCACCTCCACATTTTTGAAGACTGATAGCATAAAAACCAAACCTATGCTAAATAATCTTGGTTCAGTAAGAATTTCAGTATGAATATATGATTTCAATATAATAGATATTTTAGTGTTTTGGGTTTTTTTCCAGGAAGACGATTGTACAGCAAGAAGCATGATGTGGCCCACATTTTCAAAATACTGCCCTAACTCACAAGGGTGCAATGTCTGTGGTTGAACACTACACCATGCACAGACAAGGTAGAGATGAAGTCTACTACTCCCTACCTACTCCCCGGGTACCAGACAACACAAGGCCGCAAATTTCTAGCCAGAAAACCAGGAAGATTCTTTGCAAATTTGTTTCTCAAATCTTAACAGCAGCAACTGTTTTTAATATCTCAAATTCCATATACATGCACACACCTGTGTGTGCAAACATCAGGAGGCAAATAACTTTTTTAAAAAAAATTTAATCCCATTAGAGACATTAACCAAACTCCTTATCTGTATCAGAACATGAAAGACAGTATCTGTGGGTGAGCACTGCAGAACTTCGCCCAATCAAGTGAAAAATGTGCAAAATGTGAGATTTGCAAAATGACAGATTGATCCTGTATGACATTGTACAGTCAGGTGAAACAGAGAAAAGCCTCCTTTTTCACTGGCCTCAGTAAATGTTCAAGACATTTGATGCTTTGCCTGCATTCAAAGACATACCAGTGCTAGCCATAGACCTTCTGTGTTAATGGCTCTGAAAACTTTTAAGAGAATTTTTTTTTTCACATTTTAAATCAAATTTTAGTATTTTAGATACTTCATGCTTCTGGGAACAAAGGGAACAAGCAACATTTCGTGAGGCTCCATCTTACCCTCTCATCCATTGGCACCTTGGTGACTTCATCCTGGCTGTCCTCCGGCACTGGAACCCTAGCAACTGAGAGTCCGTTCAGTGCTGCCAACATCAAGGGCCTCTTCTGGGCCTCCAGGCCTGCCATCTTCTGCTTTTCTAGATTCTTTTGGCAAGAAAAGGCACGTTTTCATCTCTGTGTGATTATTTATAATGCCAGTAAAATGCTGGAATGTTTTTTTAATCTCCAAAATCTGCAACTCTCTGGCCAAGGAATGCAGATGATCACCATTAGCATCGTAAATTCAAATACAACCTCTATTCTTCCTGTTATTCCTCAAAGGCCTGCTCCTACATGAGCACAGAATTTTAATTTCAAAGAAGCAATCCCAGCATGTAATACAGTTTACATGCCATCAAAAGACACACAAATACAATCTCAAGCATTTTCCTGCAGACATTATTCTGAATGCAGGACACACAAAGCATCACCCTGTTACGTTAAAGTAGCACTACCAAAGCCAAGATACCTGGGGCATCTTCTGAAAGGCAATAATTTCAATCTATAACAACATACACTAAAACACAGGCCATTGTTTCTCTTCTGTGATGGTAATACTTAAAATGAGAAGTCTTCTAATGCACTCAGCTTTTATGGGGTGATTCAAACAGCACCCATGATATATTCTGCACTAAAATCTGAGCTCACATGTTCCAGAAATTGAATGCAGTAACAGCCAGGGAGTGATATTATTTATCATATTCATGAATAATATTATGGTATGATATGGAGAACCAGAGCATGAATTTTAAATTCATCCTGCTGCCCCCTCCTTATGCCACTGGGAATTGAAGCATCAAAAAAGACAGAGCATCTCCAGAACTACCCAAATTAGGAATATTTTATTCCATTTCCTTAACAGCTCTATCTGCTGGATTTGGAAACATGGATAAGCAGAAGGGATGCCTGGTTCTCAGCACACATATGGAAGCTGTGGACACCAGATGGGCCAAGCTCAGCTCCTAGAAACACACAATTGAACCTGAATGCCCTCAGACATATGTATATGCCTTGATTTTTCAAAAACCTGTGACCTTGTTCCTCACTGGGTTCCTCCAGAGCACAAGCAAAAACACAAACATCCAAACCCACTCTGGCATCTTTTTATACTTTGAGAAAGCACGAAAAGTATTTTCCTTTGTTTGGGAATTTTATTGTTTTTACTGCTTCAAAGGTGAAAGAGAAGAAAGTCTGTGCTTAACAGATCATGGTCACCAAATTACCATTAATATAACACCTGATTCCTGTGACAAAAGGAAGGTCCACACATGTCAAGATTCCTCATCTAGGCTGAAACCACCTGAAAAGCTTAATGCTAAGGCTCCCCCTTTACTTTCAAAGCAACAACAAATAAAGGACCTTTTGACCGAAGTGATCTGAATGGCTATTGCAGAGAAAGAATATTCAAGCATCTCTTCTCATCTTCATTTCCACTCTAAAATCCTGTAGGCTCCTGCTTTTCACTAAATTTTCTTTCATCAGAAGATCAAAAGAGCATATGCGTGCTTGTTGTTATACCAATGTCTATTCATTAATGAAAAATCAGGTTTATAGTCAAGTATCTATTTTCCATTTAAAGTTTAAAAGTTGTCAAGGACTAAACTCAGTCTCCATGTTGTAGTTTAGTAGCTCAGGTTGTATTGCTAACAGTTACATCACCATAAGGATGCCCAATGGACAAAAACAACAACAGATATGTTTGGAAAATTTCCTTTGAATATACAGTAGTATTTAAATCTAGCCAGTTATTGATCTAATACAAACCCTTTTCTGCTTTGGACTATTTAGATGCTTTATTATTTTTTTCAGGAATTGTTTTTGTTTCAGACCTCAGTGCTGAAAACAAGACCCACGGCATACACTTGAGTTTCTGTGACTGTAGTTGCACTGCTTACAGAACTACACCATGTACGTATGTAGGTCACTAAGTGATAAGCACCCCTCATATTTCTTTCATTGCCTTTAAATACTTCTTATTTTAAATTCATTTCAAGTTTAACAGAACCCTACTTCTCATACTTGAGTGCATTTTTAACAAAATAAACAACCCAGATGCTCAACCACACGGCCTCTACATCTGCTGCTTCTCTATTTAGATATCCGGTTCCTTGGTTACTGGCAAAACCAACAATTCATATTCTAGGGCTACCAGGGTTTTATTCAGATAACTATGTTACATAAAGTGGCAGGAAGGGAATTAAAGATCATTTAAAAAAAATTTCAAGTTGCCATTATGTTATGTGATACTTCACCCAACACCCTTGCAAAGGAGGAATAAAACACCTTGCCAAAACCACAACCTCCCACCCATCTCAGCAAATGCATTCCAGACTCGCCCTGCCCTCAAATCCTAAAGGGAAGCAGGCATCAAGGGCTTTGCATCAGCCTCCTCATCCCCAGCTGCCCGCCCTGCCACCCACCTCCAGCCAGCACTGCTGCCAGGGTGGTGGCATCCTGAGCTGGGTCAAACACAGGTCTGGCCAGCAGCCAAAGAGCCACAGCTGAGGCAACAGACAAGCCCAAGCAGTGCACGGGATCAGTCCCCTCAATGGCCCACAAAACCAAATTGTATGTGGCACTTAATATCACATTTCCCAACTTTAGGCAAATCAACAGCTTCCCACACACGTTTCCTGCAGTTTACTGACCCAACAGTTTTCTGGTATGGAAGTTGACCTGTGTGATTTCTCATTTCCAAGAAGCCACCACAACAGAGGAAGGCACTTACCCTCATCATGATCTCTCTCTCTATAATGCTGTCCTCGATAGAAAACATTTCAGACACAGGCCTTTCCTTGACCGGTTCTTTCTTGACCCGCTCCTTCACGCTGGTGAGGTCAGGCTCCGAGATGGAGGGCCCCAATGAAGACCCATTTATTGCCACTTGATCAGTTCGAGAGACACTGATGGCTTTGGAAGGCCCTGGCCTCATGGCCTTGGCCCTGGCTACAGCCACAGAAATGCTAACATGGTCCTGCCTCAGTGCCCCGTTGCTGACACTTTTACGAGGCCCAGGATACTCCGGAGGAGGTTTATTTGGTATTCTAGCCAAGGCAGCTTGCAGTTGAGCACTGTACTCCATGTTCTCGTGAAGGGCTGCTATCCGGGACACAGATTCTTGCGTTTCTTCTTCCTCTTCGCTCTCACTGCTGTGTATCAGCATCGTGGCATCGGAAAATGTCTTTTTGTGGTGGTAATGAGGGACTTGTTGAACTTCATGCCCCATCTGAACCGACTCTTCTGGCTGCACCTGCTCCCGCAAAGTGTTCCTGCGTGGCAGAGGAGCGTTTAAAGTTTTTAAGGCCATGGCTTCTATCCCACGCACCATATTGCTGATGACCTCTAGGCTGTGGCGCTTGTTCACCGCCGCGTGGTGCTTCACGGCCATGAGGGGCTCGCTGACCTCCTGCAGCGACTGGCGCACCACGGGCGAGCTGTCCTCCTGGAAGGTTTTCACTGAGAGCTGGACCTTACGAGTGACCAAGTCAGGGCTGCTGCCGCTGACGTACTTGTGCCGGTGGCTGGCCAGGTCGGGCGTGCTGGTGGCAGGGCGCGGGCGCGGGTACGGAGGCGGGGGTCTGAAGAGATAGTTCTTTAGCATGTGGGTGGTGTTGTAGCTCTGGCTGCTCTGCAGCTGCATGTTGGCCAGTTCTGGGGTGCTGACCGTGTGGGATATGGCGCTGGCTGCTGTCTTATTCTGAGCAGTATTGTTCGGGTTCATTTGGTCAGATGGGGCCACAGGCTTGTTATAGCCAGCCCCCTGAGGCCCGTAGGTGATCATGTAAGGGGGCCTCTCTCGAATCTCAGGCTGGCTGTAAACTAGGTCTTCTGGCTGGTTGTAAGCATGTGTGTTTCCAATATTGAGATTCCTCAAAGACTGACTTTGGCTATCCATCTGGATCACCCCTCTCTTCATTTGCCTCATGACAGTTTCATAATCTGGAGTTGGCCTGTAAGACGGGACGATGATTGCACTGTGTCTGTGGCTGGGGATATAGTCTGCTCTCATGATGTCACTTCCCGGGATGCTCAGATTTGAGGACATTGGAGATGCCTGGATGAAGTTCTGTGAGCGATTGAGGGAGTTCATGCTGTGGGCACTGCATACACTCCCATTGGGTCCATTACCATTCAAGTAGCTAAAGTCCATTGGACACCTATCCAAACTGGTCTGAGACCTACAGTAGAAAGTTTCTTCATTTCCATGGAAAATGCTATCTGTGTAGAGAGAGAAGTGTTGACAATTTTAACCCACAAGGACTTATTCACTGTTAACAAAACTTTAAATGCATCAGTCTGCACCAATGAGTGCAGAGACAGCTTATTGCACAAGTGCAGGGAATGTTTGGTCTTGGGAGCATCCTTGAGCCATTGAAGTAGAACTAAAGCAAAACTACCCACTTAAACATTCCCAACACTTAGGAAAATATAGTAGTAGTTAAGAACCTTGTGGGAAACATGAAAGGGGTAAGAGAGGAAGTGTTTTTGCCTGAGGTGGCAAGGAAGAATAAAGGGGCATCTCCTCCCTCAGCATCGTGAAAGGCTTCAGTGCTGCTGACACCTTAGAACTCCAGCGCTGCAAGCATATGGTTAACCTAAAAAATTCTCTTGTCTCTTCTGTTGATACACAGCTGTCTGAGATTCAGAGTATCAGGGGACAGTGAAATTGGAAATCCTATTTTAGACCAATCAACAGTTTTGAGGATCAGAAGTATGACACATTTGGGTGATCAAAGCTCAGGAAAAAAGAAGAAGGAAAAAAAAAAAAAACCCAAACAACAAACCACGCTACAGATGAACTATAGAATGTTAAATACTTCAGCAAAGCATACCTGAGAGGAAATCAAGACTAGTAAAGATCATATCCTGGACCACATCTTTACTGCAAGACTGTCCCTGTTGAAAATCTTGTAAGAAAAGAGTAATAACTTCCCACACTCTGAAATCAGCTACGTTCTTTAGTAATGTAGAAAAGTCTGCTGTAAAACTAAGGGAATTTTACAATTCTTCTAAAATTGAGAATATCCTTCACAGCCTCACCTTCACAGTGGAGCAGTAGCAGCCACTAAGTCATCTGTATGCAAGGAACTCTACTAAAAGGCTCCTTTGAATATTTATCAAATTCTACCTTAAAAAGAGTCAGATCCCACAACCCAAAACACTGACAGGTATGATTGAGAGTTTCTCTGCTGGTTAGAGCACTTCAACTGTAGCTCTCATGAACTGCAAAGAACAGCAGCCTAACAGTCCTGGCTACACGTATTCCAAAAGGTGGGGTGGTTAAGCGAATGAGACTCAAGGTGTTTAGGGGGCTAAGCTCTAGTCCCAGACTTGATCAAAGTAACCTGGCAAAACCTCTTAAAGAATTTATTTGTCAAACATGGGCATAAAAATAGTTAAACCTCCTTGTGTCTGTAAGGCTAACTATGCAGGCAGACGGTGGTGAGAAATCAGCAGAGAAGGTTGTCTACAGATACAGATTCATGGACAGAACACTATGATTTCTCCTACAGTAAAAGCTTTTTGCTCTCCCCTTTTCCCTCACTCGGTTTCTCTCCCTGGCCCCAGCTGGCACTGCCTTTGAGTACAGCCATCATACTCCCTTTAGAAATTATTTTTTTCAGCTCACTGAACTGGAATACCAAGTTTAAGGTCCATATAATCATACGCAGATATTTTAGGGAAATTTGAAAACTGAAATTGGACTTCAAATGGAAGACTTACTGCAACATTAACCATAAAACCACTAGTTCTCCTGCAGCAGCAGCAGCTCTCGTTTGACCATGATGACATTATAAATCTGGACATAAGGCTTAGAAGCTTCTTTGCATACACATAAAATTGAAGTACATTAAAGGGAAAATATATGCTCCTAGTACCTTGTGAATTATGCGTTTCAGTGTAGTGTTCTCCACACTGGACATGCATAGGAGGCAGTATAAAAGGATGTTGTCTTGGCTGAAATAAAAGCACAAGGAAATAAAAAAGCATTAGAACTTAATTTGCTACAATTTTTGCAACTAAAACGGGAAAAATGGTTCATAGCCCTTTCCACTGAATACTGCTCTTTCTTACCCAGCCAAAAACACATCTTGGCAGCTCCTTATAGAACAGAAAATAACTTTTTGTAAATTGCTTGCTAAATTTTGTTACAGAGCCCAAAACTGACCAGTTAAGATTCCTTTAAGCTCAACCACTTCAAAAAACAACATCCATAATTTCAGCTCTTTTAAAATTCTTCACATTTTTATTAAAAGACCTTGCCCTTAAAGAATTAAACCCAAACAAAACAGGCACCTAATCAGGACAAAAGCAGACATGGAACAAATTCAAGGACTTGGGACACTGTTATACAAGCAACAGGACCACATATGGACTTAAAAGAACTCCGTAAATTACAAGAACATTGAATTCCTTAGATAATGTATTTGAGTTTACTCTAATAACCTGCACTGAAACAAAATATTTAACACAAGCTATAGAGGGGGCAACTCAGCATTAAATCAGCAGGATAATTTACAGAAAATAAATCAGAGCTGATGCCATATTACTCCCCAGCTTTGTCCCTTGGTAAACCAACGTGTTTTGCAATTCTACTTTGCCACCTGCACTGCAATGTCCTGTCTGGTGTCACAGAGCAAAGTTTATGAAAACATATTTCAATATATGAAGTAAGCAGAAAGACAAGGAAGACACTCCTGTCTCATGAATGTGTCTTCCTTAGCAGCAGAATAAGGGCTTTTCATCCAGGCTGATTCATGTAGTTCAACCTATTAAGGAATACTGTGGATGCCCAAGGCAAAAAACCCCACATAATCTGCCTTTGCGTGCACATGCACCAAATGAGCACCATGCAAGTTTGCTAGCAAAGAGGGGGTGGGGAAGGGGTAAGATTTAAATTTTCTAAGAAAATTGTGAGAAGGAATATGAATTAAAGATACTGAACTCAGTATGAATTCTTGCATACAAAATAGCTGTGTTAAGCCAGAGTTGGAAAACAACAAGAAGTCTTTTTGCTACAAGAATTAGTTCCAGAGGTATAAAGCCCTAGTCTCACTGAACAACCTGGGCCAAGGAGACTGCTGTTGATAATTTTAGTAGAGAAGCTGAGGCTGGAACTAACTGAGCTGCTGGAAAGCCTAACAAATGGAGGGCAGAGGAAAAGTGCAAGGAAGGAGAAGTGACTTCTACTAGGAATGTGTACATCTGGATCAGACAGTTTTCTTTGTGATAGATGTTATGAAAGGTATCTGCAAGAAATTTAGAATTCTTATTTCTAAGGCCTATCTGCCTCCTTTGAAAAAAAGAACGCTGGGATCTGCAGAACAACAATATCCAAATTAATGATAACTTGGATTTTTTTAAAGATCGGGTAATTAAACGTACCATAATATTAAGATCTCCTACACTGAGGGTTTTTTTCTGGAAAACCAACATCGCTGGGTGGTCTGACAGGAAAAAGAGACAGCAGAAACCATGCCAAAACCATATAAAGGGTCTTGATCTGAAAGTAAAGAACATGATCCCTAGTGAAGTGGCAGAGCCTCACCCCAAAGATTCCACTTCACTTCCCATTTCTGCTACTGATTTATTGCTACACAAGACAAATGAATAGGTAGGTGTATGAAGGTATGTGCAGTTCAGACAACAGTCAGGAGGACTTTTTTTCCTCCCAAAGAGAACTGTTCCAACAAGTTAACAGAACAATTACGAAAAAGGCAACTGAAAGTTCACCGTGAGGAGTCAGCAGCCTAGTGCACTTTTCAATTGATGAACCCACATTCTTCCTCTTGATCTTCCTGAGACTTTGGGGATTTAAAGGCTTGTTGCATGCTTATGTTTAAAACAAAGTGGCAGCAGGCTTTTTCTTTTGAAAGAACAGATTTCCATTTTTCATATATAATTTAGAAAGCTGCTCACATTTCCCTCTCATGATATAACAGAAGCCATAGCATAAAAAATGCAAAGCACGGTTCATTTTTTCACCTTCAGTTTTTCATCATTATTTCCAGGGACCTAACTCATAGGTACCAAAAATACTGTAAATATGCCGAAGAGAATGCAATACACAGCCTGTGTGTTGCATCATGACACCTTAGAAACACCTTGATAATGAAAGGACAAAGAAATCTGGAGGCAGCTACAGCAGCTTTCCTGCCAGTGCCTGGGAAACAGAGTGCAACTTTTAGATCCAGTGGATTGGGTACATACATACAGGAAAATAACCTGCATTGAAATCTGCAAGGATAAAGCTATCCTCAAATCGGTACCTTCTTAAACCTAATTTTGGAACATTTTCACAAGTTGTAACCATGCTGTGGGGAAATGTCCAGAAAACACTTGCCCACATCAGCTTGCTGCCATGCAGCAATAGGACTCTTCTCTTACTCTGGAAAGGTCTACAAAGTATAGCCTATACCACACATGAAAACTGGCAACCTGCAGAGAGATAAACATTGCCCTCTGTCCAAGGAACCAGCAGTGCTACAGTTATAGAAAATCAGAATCTTAAATAAGATTAAAAATACCGACATGCTAGACGTTAAAATTTAATCCAAAAAGAGTTTCTTTAGAATGGACAAGAGGAAAAAGAAAAGACTCACACATGATTTTTTTTTTTTTTGTAAATATTTCAGGAAAATATTACCCAGTTTTGTCAGAATGATAGCATTTCTGGGAATTAGTTAAACAGAAATAAATTGATTTAAGAAAACCTCTGAATCACAATCCTGAGTGATTCTAATAGTTTAACTTAAATTAACAGTAACTTCACACATAAAATAGGGTCTTAACCCAAGAAGCTGGTAAATTGTAAGTAGTCTTTGCACAAAAACATGAGGATTGAAGAAATGTGAAATGCAACATTATGTAATGACTAGATTTGATGCATAGAACACAAGACACTTCAAATTCTTTCTAGAGGATTATTTTCTCTACATGTTGAAATAACCTCAATCCAGCAGAAAAGATGCTCAGTTTCTTCAGGGCAAATAAAAATATAATGCCTTGAAGACTGTAATTTTTACTACTCAGTGGTGGTATTATCCAGTTAATCAATCTGGGCAGTCACACCCTTGAAACTCATTCCAATCATATTGCCAACAAGAAATGAGTTAATGGGCTTATTTGAAATTTAGAATGTAGTTAATCTTACACAATGCCTCATCCCATTAGAAATGACACAGATATTTTTAAAGACCTCACAGTGGCACGTACCAAAGATGACCTACTCCAGGTTGGCCGTCGTCGGATAGGGGGAGGAGAATTTGATTGTCTGTGGAGGAAAAAGAGAGATGATAGAAACCACAATATCTCAATTCTGAGTCAAGAATGAATGGGAAAAACAAGATGTGAAGAATATTGCTCCTTACTGAGATTTTTAGATATATGAATAAATGAAAATAATTCAGGTTCTCCTTTAAATACAGCAAATGTTCCCATTCCAAACTACACATGCCTTTTGTTCCTTATCCTATTTGGCTCACTTGGAAACACAAGAAAGAAAAATTATGGTTTAAAATTAATTTAAAATTAAAGTCTCTTAAGTATAAAAACTGAACATGGCACACAGGTACAGTCTCAGGTGACTTTATGTGAACATTAAACCAAGGATAATCTTATTAAATTGATATGAATCACGCCAAAGCAATGCACACAGATCAGGAAGAAAAGGGAAAAAACCAACTGGTTAGACAGTACTAGCAGAGCCACATACAGTGTTAGAGTAGCCAGGTGCAGTGGAAGGAACAAGGAGTGTAGGAGGAGAAAAACACAAGGAAGGGAAGGAAACAAGTTGAAGGAGGTAGAAATATAGTGCTTACGTGAAGAGAGGAAAGGTGGAATTTGTCCTCTTACAGTTTCTGATCTGGTGAATGATGTTATGTGCGATTAGAGGAAAGGCACACAGGAAAACAAACTATCACTTTAACACAGAGGGCAGGAAAATTATTTGGCTAGAAAACACACTCTGGCATATGCTGTCATCAATATATGTAGCTCTAGCACACAAGCTTATACCACATGAGACCATGGTAAGGAGAGAAGTTCTAATGACAAAAATACATTGAAACTTGTTATTTCACTCTTTGACTTTGTGACATTCCCTACCTTTATTAGTCCAAATATTTGCAAGTTGCCTATGAAACTGCTACATACAACACATTCATAGGACCCACATACTAATTGTTCAGTGTTTAGGAAGAAACATGATCAAAAGCTATGGCTTCTGCAGTCTGGGTTATGACTGGTAACAAAGTTCTCTCTGTTGACCCCAACACACAGCTTCAAAGGGGAAATGTCCCAAGGTGACAGACTATGGTATTTTGTTTTCTTTCTTGCCTGTCACAGGGGAGACAATCAGGAGCTCCCTTTGAATTCAATCCCTCTGGAACCATTAAAATTGAATTTAGTATTGGATTATTGAAATCCATTATATGCTGCTAAGAAATGTCTTTTCCAGTCTTCCACTCACCTCCCAGGAACTGCAAACAAGATGTAAAATCTAACCAACATCTCTTTTCTGTAAGTGGAAAGACCACTGAGAGCAGTTCACCTCATTGGACTCTCCTATGCTCTAACTCACCACAGGTTAATATAATGTGTGCACACGTGAAAGACCTCCTCATCTTCCCCTCATCATTTTGGCTTTCTTTTCCAACAGATGGCATTACCCAGCTGAACAGATGGGATGTCCAGCTCTAACTAGTGTTGTTGATAGAGATGAGACTTCTTCATGGTAAGTTTTGCAAGAATTTCATGTTCTCTGCCATACACGCCCAGCACACCACAAAAATTTCTCAAAACTCTAGCCTTTTGAAAGCCAAATTTATCTCAATCTGAAAATGTGTGCTGGTGTAAATGAAACATCTCAGCTAAGAAACAGACCTTTGAATTAAAGCTAAAGCCTAATGAATTCCTCCTTCATTTATAAGGAATCCACCTGTGTGAGAAGACTAGCTCAAGGCCAGTTTCTAAGAAAGTGCTCAAACCAGAGCCTAAAGGAGACTTCAGGTTTAGATTTACAGTCTCTGCTGTGTTGTGGCAGTACAGCTACGCATATTAATGCACCCAGGTGTCCTCCCTCGTTCAGCACACATAAGAGGCAGATAAATTATCCTGCCCCAACTAGAAGATGACAACCTGCACTTTCCAGCGCCCTTAGCTGCTGGATGGGCAGTGCATCTGCTGCTACAGCTCACATTTTGACATGATAACCTATGTCACCTTTCAAACCAGTTTAGACTGATAATACTCTGGGCTATCAACAGCAGACACCAAGGCCTTTGATTCAAGACTCCCTGTAGGATTTGGCTGTTTGGGAGCATCAAAGTTCGCAAGGCTCAGAATGAAATTTCATTCTCAACCGTCTGTTCTTGCTGTTGGTTAAAACAAAACAGGAAAAACAGGGAAAAGGGAAAAGAATAACTGACATACGTGACTAGGGAAAAAAAAAACCCAAACCCCAAAAAACAAACAAAACCAGACATGCCAAAACTCAGACCAATTCCAAAGCAAGGTGTCAGAAAACAACTGTGAAGCAAGAGTACTCACTCTGTGCAGATTTTGTTCTGTTTGTAAAACTTGTGTCTTGATGCAAACAGACGTGATATATATTTGGCATTTTCAAGATCATCCTTTAAAAATGAGAAAAAAATAGGAAAAAAATTAATTTTGTTATTCCTACCAAGAAGTGACAAAAGTTTTTTTAAAAAAACAGGTGCAGGAATGCTTTGTAAGTTGTTCCATATACAGAATTTGGTTCCTAAGAGCCCATCTAGTGGTCTCAAGAGCACTGAGGGCAAAAGATTACTGAAACCATTACTGTGTGCATTTACACACATCCAAGGCACAGTGTGGGGGGCACAGCAGCCATAAAATGGCTCAAGCTTGCTGGTCCTGTTTGATCCTGGTCTTGGTTCAGGAAAATGTGGCCTGATTTTAAATAGCACAGAACAGCATGATGGCCCTCTGAGTTCCAGTGTGTGCACACATGGTGGCTCATGCCCAGCTCTACTTATGCTGCTGTATTTATGCCATTCAAAAAGCGCTTCAGTTTTTTTGCAGACTTCCCAACATAGGATATTTCAGGACGCTTGGAAGAAAATACAGAAATTTGTACCTAAATGAAGTTAATTTTTCTTTCTGCATAAAGTACAACATGAACTGTGAGGGGGGGGGGGGGGGTGGTGTTATGCAAGTGAACCTCTTCAGAAAAGTGGAATTTTAAAGGTTTATTTTTACATAAGTTGTTTTCACGATGACACAGATCAGATCTTTTTCTTACTGTGTGAAAGAGTACATTCTCTTCTTTGTTGATCAACTCTAGAACAATTGAAGACTTGTTATGAGCAATATTCCCAATGTCATTCCACCTGCAGAGTAAAAAAATGCATTGGAGTTTGCCAACACATACATTCAAACATTTCACAAACACAGTAAGAATCCATTAGTCAACATCAGTCTCGTTTTATGGGAAAGGTTTTCAGTAACATTTTGGTGAAGAAACCTGGTTAGGAAAATAAGGAAATCAAATTCTGATTAAAAGTGAAAAGATGTTCAGCTTTTAACCCAAAGCAGGAGAGTTAAAAGCTCTCTTTAAAAAGATGAATTTGAAGACTCACAATAGAAGATACTTTAATGATAACCATTTTACTGAACTGTGACATTTTGGAACTGACTGATTTTTGCCACATGTAATATAATTATTTTGCTTTAAGTGACATTCCTCCCTAAATGCTGTTTCCACCTTTCATTCAGTGCCAATTATTGCTAAAGAAGGTTAAGTTGACAACATGGTTATGTAGGCTATGCATACCATGTTAATACTTTGGCTTTATGTTTGCAATCTTTTTTTTTTTCCCAAGTAATTGTCAGGTTGCCCAAGATGTGAATTATAATCTTCTTACAAATAGCTGACAGACATTTGCGTACATTGCATGCAATCCACGGGGATGGAAAGGACTTGTTTGTTCTGTTTGGAGCATGCATTCCTCTTCATGTCATGGCAGGAGGCTTGCAGTGCATATTTCCAAAGAGTAAGAATCCCAGCACCAACTCTCATTTCTACATGTAAAGAAACTTCATGCTTTTGTCACCCAGCCCAATTAAAGGATTATCTAATTCCTTCTTAAAATTACATATGCAAAATACCAGCTAGGGGGAAAAGGGAGCACTAACATTTTTTAAGCTGACTAATGAAAGCTCTTTTAAGGCAATCTCCCCCCAAAACTTCCATCTGAAGTCCAATATAAGCCTTAGCTACTGACTGAAAATCAATGCACCTCAAAAAACACAACTTTTAGACTGCACAAAATTCCTACTCTAATCACAGGGATTGGTAAAAATCAACTTCAACTAAACAGCAACAGTAATAAAAATACCCACTGGAAGAATAGCAAGGAAGAGAGAAACTATCTTCCCTGGAATCATGGAGACTTCTAGCAACATTTCATACAGAACAAACCCACAAAAGCAAGTTAACAGCTAAGTCATTCTTATTAGCCAAAATAAACTGTAGAAGAAAAAACAGAGTGACACAGTCATGATTTTCAAAATCACAGAATGAAAATGTTCAACATTTTTTGGTGGGGTGCCTAAATGTGGCAACCAGATTCTCAGAAGTGTTGAGCTCTTAGGCTGCCAGCTGTGAGGTTTAACAGATTTGCATTCAGAAGCATCAAAGAAGACATAAAGACAAGAGAAGAAAAGGGATCAAAGCCTTGTAAACTAGAACAAAATACATGACAGGCTACTACAACTTTCTTGCCATCCAACCCATTCACAGACATCAGAAATTATTCTTTATCTAATCTCTTTGGGCCAAGAGACCAATCCTGAAAACAGTAAGGTTACTACTCCTTAGTTAGAGAATTGCCACTATTACAGTCACATGCAAGGAAAAAATCCCACACATACAGCTCTGGAAAGAAACTCACTTTAAATACAAAAGACCCTCATTTTTACCTATAAATCACAGTTGTCCTTCCAATTCTGTTTTTTATGAAGATGCCCATGAAGAAAATACCGAGGTGTATGTCATTTCCATGGTTATCCTGCAGAGAAAGGATAATAAATTAAATTTAATAAAGAAACTGGTCGATAGGTTCATAGGAATGCATGCTGAAGTACCAAGGAGAAGCCCTTCAGTGTGGATGCAGGACTAACCTATATTTTGCTGATTGATTGGACCCTGATTTTCATTATTTCAGAGCAGTTAGGACTTGAGTGAGTTTATTGTGCTGACTAGTGAGAACAGAAGAAGGCTAAATGAGCTCAAAGTTCTCCTCTCTCAAACACCACACAGATCACAAATTTGCATTTATGTATAATACCCCACATCCCCTATCTTTGTGACTACAGCTATCTATGGAGACCGTAGGAATACCAAAAGCAATAGTTGTCTTTCACAGCCATGGTATTTCTCCAGACATCTGTTAAAACATGTACAGATTTCAGAACACCACACCTGAAGATGGAATCTCTCTCAAAAGCTTTACCATTCACACTTCCTCCTTTAAGTACTCCACATAGAAGTTCACAGTATGTCACCCCAAAAAGTACTTCCATCTCTATGCAGATACATCCTCCACTGATTTTCAGTTGCTGGGTTAAACATTCAACTGCACACACCACACAAAAACAATGCAAAAACAGTGGACTCTAAGAAGTCCTATTGCTTTTGCACCTACCCATGTCTCCTTGTAGGCTCCTGTTTGAAAACCACATGCTCCTGATCCATTTTGCAGTTTCCTTAAAAAAACCTTTTCCTTTTTTTGGCTACAAAAGCTTAATACTGTGGACAAAGCGGTTTTTCTACATTTATCAACAAGCAAGAACAGTTCCCCTTCAGCTGCATGTGTAGTAATTGATTCACCCTTTAAAGTGGTAAACAGAAATCATGCTAACACCATGAGTGTGGCTAGAAAGCTTGGGTAGAAGAAAGGATATGTGAGAAGTTAATGCACTATGCCTGCACACACTGTAGAAATCAGTCGCCTCTGCATTTTAATAGATCGGATCAGAGCTGCTCTCCTGGCCTTGCTGTGCTTGATCTTTAGAAGGCAACGATAGAGTCTCTGCACCTGCTTAACTAGTGAGTGCTAGGCCCTTTGCAAACAGACCATGGCTGGCAATTCATCCAGAAGCTGAGAGTCAGCAGTTTAGTCTAATTAGAGGACAACACATTCTTCTGCCTTGTGCCAGAGGGATTTTTACAAGGCAGAAAGATTGGGAATGCGTGGGGGTAAATGCATCTATTTGTATACGCACAAATACATATATCTACATGTGTGTGTGTGTATACACACAAATACCCACAGGGAAAGAAAGACACATATTTCTAATAACATTTTCTACCAGGAAAAAAAGAGAAACCTTTAATTTCCCCCTTTGAATGCAGTTCTGTTTGTCTCCACGGCCGGCATGCTGCTCCTTGATGCAAGGGTAACACCGTCCTGCCATTTTGCAGAGCACCCAGTCCACTGTTCATACTTACCTTACTGACACATGCAAAAATAGCTAATGACACTTCCAACACAGAAATCTTTTGTAGCGGTGTGCAGCATTATTTCAAATGAATTTGAGGAAAGCTTTCATTTCATTCATTAGCAATAAACATTCTGAAATTTTTTTGGCAGGTTGAAAGTTTTTTGCCATATATCTCCTTCTCCCCAGGCCAATTCTGAGATTGGCACCAAAGGATCAATTTTAACTTGCAGGAAGATTGTTTTGTTTGGTGTGTGTCTGCATTTGTTTTTAAATCCCAAGTTATCTTTAAATAGCAGGAAATCCACTCATAATCCACCACTTAGGGTGACTGTGTAGGTTAGCAAAAAGAAATGGGTCATGTTAGGAACAGCAGTTTTCAGTTTCTCAGCACAACTTTATCATAGCAGCACGTGCTCCATAAGGCCACACATCCAGACAATCCATGGCAGAATGGGACTTCTAGTGAAGGGAAAGTGACTGCAAATGCAAAATAGTCCCTGAAATTTCCCCTTATTAAAAATGCATGGAAGACTTGTGTGCACATAAAGGAAACTAAGGAAAAGTGAAGTTAATGTAAGTAGCAACTTAGAAAGACATGAAAAGGTCTCATTTTCCTATCCTGTTAAAGTTGACCAGAGCCGAGATTCATTTGCCCTGGCCACTCGCCCACAGACATGAAAGAAAGCAAGGAGCATCTCTTATTCCCAAGAGAGCACACTCTAGAACATAACAACCTCTTCTGTAACAAGGATTTTCATGGAAGATAAGTAGCACTATGGGCCTAAGTAACCCTCATGCTGCAATGTCCATTCAAACTACCAGCAGTCATTTCACCTTCTGGAGCAGTTAAACAAGTCCTGTCTCTTTTGGACAAACATGACTTGCACACAGACCAAAGGTTGCTGCAGAGTTGTACATCATTTGATTCAGAGGTGCCTTTATAATATATACTAACATACCTTCACAGGGAAAATTTCCTGTCCAAACCCATCCAGACGTTCCACTTCATTGATGTACATTAGCTCAGCCTCTGCTGCTGTAATGCCACTGCAATTAGATTAACAAAAGGCACCAAATAGTTCAATATTACACACACACACACAAATACTAGCAAAAAAAATGCAAGTTTCACAAACCACTTGAGAAGACACTTTGGAAATGCTGCCTAGAAATGCACAACACAAAGCTAACTTTCAACATTAGGATCATTATCAGCAGGGGGGAAAAATTTACTGAATGTCACTAAGACAAGGTACAAAGCACAGTTCAAATGACAGGAGGAACAAACAGAAGTGATCACATTACTCAGCTTCTTCCACACACATCAAATCTTTTCCAGGCTTTATTAAACCATCAGGTTGTGGATAGTTTTGGGTGGAAAACTTGAACCATAGGGGTGCTAATCTGCCTGAATATTATACAAGGCCACTGGAGCTTCTTAAAATTACTTAAAAGGAAAGACCTACATTTTCAAGTTGGCTGTTCAAAAACACAGGCACTAAATCCAAAAGTTGAACAGATTCTCTTTCATAAGTGAGAACAAACCAGCTGAAAACTTTAACACACGTGTCTACACATGCTCCTGTCACAGCTCAGGAATTCAAACAGTTTTGAATTCTCAAAAGCAGGTCTGAATAGATTGCAGGTTACTCCAAAAGAAGACCACTATTAATTTTTCTCCTCTTTGCTCCTTCTTACCACAGCTTACAAACAGAAATATAGGAACCAGACAAATACCCGGGAGAAGGGAGGAGGAATACGATCTACCTGCCGAAGTGAGGGGAAGTATTTGCTCTTTGTGTTGCAGAAATAGCACTATAGAGCACAGCAGGTGGGAAATCTTTCCTTTCAAGTCTGTGAGTTAACCAAGATCACACAAGCAGCCCATGGCAGGGAAAGAACAGAACCAGGCTTGTTCCTGGACGGCTTGGAAGCTATTCCTTTGGTTGCATCAAAGGGCCAGGCTTGCATTGAAACTCAAAACTGAGAACGGCCTTAGACTTAGAGACTGGTATTTGTCCTTTTACAACCACTTTCTCTCATGTAATGGGGAATGCAGCATCCTTCACATAATATTCCTATTGCATATGACATGTGGGCACTGCCATTTTTCCCATAACAGCACTCTAGAGGTTTGAACACTTCCACCACTGAAACACCTGGACAACATGAAAGACGCCTGCTCACAAAGAAGGTTTTTTTACTGAAGCACTAATGCACACACTCCTAGCTCATTAACTAGTAACACTATACTGTGTCTTCTCCTTGCGACTTCAAACCCAGTTCCTGTTATTTTCATTTCCGTTACACTGAGAGCATTTGTATCCCCCTCCTCTTGAAAGAGGCCCTTGGATCGCCATCGATCAAGTCACAGGGTCTTTCACCAACAGGATTTAAATGAAATCAAAAAGAGAAAGGAGTCTACTGCATAGCACAAGTAGTGTTACACATGCTCATTAAACCTAAGGGTGTAAATGCTCATTTATTTGGGATTAAGTTCCTCAGCCATTTTGTGTTTACAGAGGCAGATAATCTTCTGTGATAGACTAATTAAAAATCCAGTGACACAAAACATAATAGTAACACGAAGACAAGCTAGTTAAATACTGCCAGGAATGCATGGGGTGGCAGGGAAGTAATTGAATGATGATAAATTCTTTTTTAAAAATAGCACAAACTTTATCATGTCAAGCTCACCTGTGAGTTCGGTGTTCCTGAGCAACTTTTTGAGTCAGCTCCTCCAGGACAGCTTCATCCTGGGTCCAATCCTGTAAGAACACGAAGTAGCATCAAAAACCAGTCAACCAAAGAGAGAGAGGATAAAATGGCAGACAGAAATAATGACAGCAGATGTTTCAAGACTTGTAGTTACAGAGAGAGAACCTATCACTGACTGCATTGAAAATTCAAAGCATAAGATGCTAAAAATATGTGAGAACACAAAACTATGATTTCTTTTTTTATACCTTCTTTTGAGAGAGTAAAGAGATACTGTTAAAAGTAGGGGTAAGGTCCTTATTATTCCAAAATAGAGAACAGAACATAGAGCACAGATAAAGGACCTTCTCCTGGATAACTACTGAACAAATCCTTATAAAATTTGGGAATCTACAAAATAATATATACCTTTTAAAGACAGTCCAAAATAATACACAGACCACGGAAAATGAATTCATGAGTATTTTTTGTCCTGCAGCATACAGATACTCCCTTCCTCATGTTAAAGGAATTGAAAGTTTTTCTACATTTTCAAATATTCATTAAAACCTACTTTATGCTTGCAACACATTTCTGAGCAGAAATCTTTGTACTCTCCAAATTTAATAACATGTGGTAGAAACAATTCTGAAATAATTGGGAGCAAGTTAATAAAGGAAGTCTACTCATAAATTCAAGGCCAAAAAAAGGAAGCTGAAAAACTTTCTTGCAAAACCTCAAAGTTCTTACTCTTATTTAAGAAAGCCTTAAGGCTGGATGTAATGTACTTAAATACACTGCTTCTTGCTCAATGGGGCCCTCCCCTCTGATATTTGCTTCTGACACAAAAAAATGTGAAAGTGGTAGCGTGCTAATGAAAAATGGCATGGTACATGCCTATGCACAGCCACACACCTGTGGGGTGTACTGTGTACATAACTTTGTTCTTTTCACTGCTGAAGAAATGCCATTTGACACACATTGTAGCCTCACAAGATCAAACAGCACTAACACAGCTGCCCCTCCCTCATCCACAAGCTCACTTCACTAATGAATTTATAGCAATGTTCTCAGTGGAGAACTTTTTAATGCCCCAAATTCACTCAAATTCTCCAACTTGCTTAGGGACTCATTTGTATCTGCAGCATTTGCCCACTGTTACTGAATGTGCAGTGAAATATTTACTATTTTGTTATCTATCCTCCCCAAAAGAGCAAAGAGAAGTAGCTAAAGAAATGTCTAGAGAAATTGTTGATTTAAGAGTAGGCTTCTGAAAATGTAGGAAGCAGACACTCTGCTGATTTTAAATTTAGCAATAGTTGCTATGGATGAAAGGCAAAATACTACAAAGCAGCGGTAAACATGCAAGGGAGGAGAGCTGATCACACCACCATGGAGGCAGCTGACACAAAAACAGAGGTTCTGAGAGATGGGCCCAAAGAATAAATTGCTGAACCACAGAGAAATTAACCACCTGAAAGCTCATCTAGAGACCTAAAACCTCCCCTAATTTTTTTTCTGAATAGAAAAATAGTAGCAGTATATCCCTGGCAGTGTTCAAGGCCGGGTTGGATGGGGCATTGAGCAACCTGGCCTAGTGGGAAGTGTCCCTCCTCACAGCAGGGGGCTTGAAACTAGATGATCCTTACAGCCCCTTCCAACCCAAATCACTGTATGATTCATTTTGTATTGAAAGAAGTTTGCAGAAGATCATTTACAAAGTGATGCCCTGACACTTTTCCCCATATATATTTTCAGCCATCTTCTTCCCCATTTAACTGCCTCCATAAGCCATCAACTATACACAAGATCATCAATTACTTTTCAATAGATAAAATGGCTAACCAAAGAAATTCTGCTCCATAGGGAAGGTAACAGAAGTTTATTAGTGAAAGGTTAATGCTGAAGCTACATTTTATATGTATATTCTACACAAGGCATATTCAGATCACTGTATGTTCCCTTCCTCCTTGTCATTTTTGAGAAGGAGATCTTATTGAGATTGAGATCATATTGAAATATCTAGTGGCTCAAAATCGCACTTTCACTTCAAGACACCACATGGATGTCACCTTTTTGGACTTAAGATGAGCTGTCCACTGCAGTTCCCGTACAAAGAGCATGGGTAAGTGGGATGAAATGCTTCTCAAGCCTTCAAATTACACTGAGATGAATCATTCTCCCTCTACCACTCCACTAATTGCGGAGGGAAACCAGATGCTTAAACTTCCAGGCAGCTATACTCAGAGCATGGGAACCCCACCCTGCTTCCAAATATTTTTTCCAGTTAGAAAGAATTCCATGATCTTTCATATTTATGAAGCTTACACTGAATACTCATGCTGATGGACTTCTTCATCTAAGACAAAGCCAGCCTTAGCTTCAACAGGCATTTGTTTTGGGTTTTTTCTTCTCTAATTCATCCTCCCAGAGAATCTCAATGTCACAGACTGCAAGTGATTGGCATTTGTCACCAAATTTCCAACATCATTAGTGATCTAAGCTCCTTCCCTAAGCATTCAAGTTACTTGCTATTTTCCAAACTTCAACCAAATTGACAGCGAATGTTCCCTGGTGAACATTTTGAGAAGACCTGGTTCAGGCTTCACTTCAGTGCAATAGTCAGCTGATGTAAACCCACATTCTCTTCAGGAATGGCTGCATGGTTTGTCCTGTGACACAACAGCAGCAGCCCTTATATCCCCTTGATATGCCATGTTGCTAATACCACAGTACTGCTAATATACACCTTTCAAAACAGCTGCAAATTCTTTTTTGATTCAAAGATGTCTGTCTCTTTTGTAGGCTCCTACTCCCAGAGGCTCAACAGGAACTGAAAATGGGCTGACATTCCAATGCACAGAATTCAGCTGCAATCAAGTTTTGGGGAGCAAATTTTGCTTCCACTAGTCCAGCACTGGTGCTTTTACTCTGTTATCAACAAAGCCATCTCTGAGTCATGGAGAAATTATTCACAAAAGACCACAAAAGAGAGGGATAAGGAACTCACCATAGGAAACAAGACATATTCTCGGAGGAAGTCATGAGATTCAAACTGATTATAGTCTCCAAAATCCGCTGGAAAAAAACAACACAATTACTCATTTTGGCACTTTCCACACATGTTAAGACCACACTCAACCTTTGTGCAGATGCTTAAATTCAAGTGGGCGAGTTCTCTCTGAAGCCACAGCCCAGCACAAAGACTTTTGCTTGTACTTTTGCTTTTAACATGGAGGTCTGAAAATAATAGTGTTATTACCAAGGATCAAGTAACAGCCAAGAAGTAATTTCTTTCTTTTGATCCCTAATATGATGACCATTTATGATGCTTAACCATCAGGAGTGCAAGGGTTTGTTTTTCTGTAGCCTTCTTGAGCTCATACCCCTATTAAAAAAATGCTGGGATTGCTCAGCCTCTTTAAAAATTGTGCACACTTTTGCTTCTCCACCCTTTCCCACCCTGACCAGGCAAAAATAAAGAAATTTAACCTAACTCTGCTACAATTCTACACAGTTGAACAAATATTAATTTTACAGCCTATGAAGTTTAAATCCAGTAGTCAATTTTATTAAAAATTGTCAATAACCAGCATGGGGGAAGGTTTTTCCTTTTGCAGCCAGCCTAGCAGTGCAGGCACTGTGTTGGTTTGACTGACACACCTTTCTACTCACTTTTCTGCTTCTTCTACATCTCTCCAAAAGATACTCATCTCCATGCTGATATTCACTCATATGTCAGGCTGAGAATTCTTGTCTAAATGTCCTTGAGACTGTAGGGTTTTGGAAATGCTTCCTAAAGGCTAAACTACATTTAAAAAAACCAAACAATGCCTATATTTATCTATCTGTTAAATATACAACAGCTTATATCAAAAGATTATCTTGCCAGGAGGTTTTATTTTATATTAATTGAACAGGATCAAACGCCATCTACAAGATTCTCGTATTATAGGAGCTGGAAATCCCCACCATAAATCATTTTATCTAAACATTCCTTTCAAAGCTTGTAGACAATTTCACATATTGCAGGATGCCAAAAATGCACTTTCATTTTGTTTCTACCTCAGAGTTATGTTTTAACATAAACAGAAAGAAATCGAAATGGGCATGAAACAGAGTCTGCATGTTTAAAAGAAACAAGTATTTCAAATACCTTTGGTTGCATCACATGCAAAGGACAACATCAGGAATAGTAGGATTGACTCACTCTCAAAATTGGGAAAAAGCTCCAAAAATACAGTGAAACATATTCAGACCTAACTTACACACTGAAAAATCTTCACGCACCTAAATTAAAGGATTCATTATGGAGTCATATACACATATTTCCCTTTATTGGACAAACATTTCCTGATTTGACAAGAAATATTTTCCCTTCAATTTTTAACAAAGACATTAGATACAAACCCAGCATTTCTACTGCTCTAAAAAAAACAAGCATTTCTCCCCATTGAACCTTTAATTGTCAAGAATCAGATCCTCATGTTTGCTATTTAAGTATAGACTCCCCCCTTCCCACTCATCTGAGAGCACACAGAGAACATCATTGCTGAAACTCTGCCTCAAGTTCTCATAGTCAGTTGTGGATAGACTGAAACATACTTTATCCAAGTACAGAGCTTCTTCCTCTGCACATACACATTATATGATCCTACTTTCATTGATGTCCTTAGGAGTCTCAGAATAAAAATCACGTTGTAAGAAGTAGTTTATTATTAACTTATAACTCACATAATAATTACGGTCATGTGTTCTTTCATACTTCATGTAGCCCTATAGAGCAAAATGAGTTTTTAATTAAAGGCAAAATTAAAGCTGCTGCCATGCTCTTTGATGTAATTTGCATTTCAAACCAGAGAACGTGAAGCAAATTCATTACTGCAAAGTACTCCATGGTCAGAGCTGGAAGAACTGGAGTTTTGTTGAGATTCACTTGTATGAATTTAAGAAATAGGAAAATTGAGCACTGTGATGTGGTCCCTCATTCCTTCCCTGAGGCTGTGAGTGTTTCATCCATGGCAGTCCACCCATGCATTTTCAAATCAATTGGAAACCCAGCTTCTGTGAGTAGGAGTCATACAAGGCCTCAGTGCCCAGTCAAGATGAAGGACAAAACAAAAGAGCCATTAGTGGACAAAGGCTCTGGGGTCATCCTACCTTGCACTGCCAGACCAGCCAGTCGAATTCCCTGCTCGAATGAGGATATCAATCGCCCATCAAGAACATCCTTTTTCACTTGTAGGTAATACTGATATCTACAAAGAGAAAAAAAAAAAAAAAAAAAAAAAAAGAGATTGTGGAAAGGTAGGAAAACATCACCCCAGACAGGCCAGGCTGTTGAACAGCAGGTCTGTACCTGGCTTCAGAAGCTCCACATTACCACAACAAATCAATATGATCCCTACCTTTTCAGTGCTTCCAGATGGATGAAAGGGAAAATAAAAGGTTGCAGTTTGCATTCCCCAGACCACATAGAAGAGGGGCATTTGCGAAGATTACCTCTTTTGTAAATTTTATAGAGGTTACTGAAGACCATGCAATCCCCAATGCAAAAAGTGGCTTTTCCATATCACTTCCATTGTTTTTGCTCCGCTGTCCCCATTTTTATTGAAGAAAGAGAATGTTAGCTATACCCTTTGGTCTGCTGATTTGCCTTAAACTATGGCCCATATAAAAGGTTTTTTAATTGGCATTTTTCATGTGTAAGGATGACTAAGACACACAAGCGAAGCAAACACAGTTTCTAGGACAGTTCAGGTGTGCACTCAGCCTCCTGCTCCCAAATCCTGGGCACACCTGGGTGATCCAAATTAAGAACCTCAAAACCCAACAAATGGGCTTTTTCAGGCTGAGAGCAGACACAGCAACCTAGCTGCAGCTGAAACCAGTTCAGAGGTTACTGCACCCTCCAGTTGCATGCCTGCTTGCCGCCTGAAACTGAAGGGCATCCTCTTAAAATGCCACGGATTTAAGAAATAATTGCTTGAAGAAGAATAAAAAATTATATATACACATTTATATAGAATAGAATAAGAAATAATGTATATAATTATAAAAAATAATTGAACCTGGGATAGAAAGAATTGGTACACCAGCACGCCAGCCATTCCCAGAGACTGCAAGGTCTCCAAGGCAGACAGTGAAGAGCAGTCAAAGTCTGTGGGCAGCAAATTCCTAACTGTGCTCAGCTACAACCAGCTCACCACATCTGACCTTACCTCAGAACCTCTTGACAAAGAAGCAGTTCTGGCCTTGCTTTAGAGTGTAAGTCTAACTTTCCCAGTCCCAGCAGAAGGGAAAACAACTGCAACATCACCCACAGAACAGGAACTGCTCTGCCTTAACTATGCTTGCAAATGTTACTGTTTGTGTTGAGGTATAAGAAAAATATAATCTCATTTAAGATGCTCAGGTTTGGCTTTCACACAGCCTAATGAAGATTAAAACTTGAAGGGATTTTAAAATTTGATTGAGAGGCAGGCTGAAAGGCATATGGCTTCTCAGCCTGAGCCCTGTGCCTCAGCCCCAGGTTTCACACTTGTTCAGCCCAAGAGACAAATCAGCTTCTTCCCACTCCTTTGCAGTGACCAAAATCTAACTCTGAAAATATGCATTTTTTCATTGACATAAACTGCTTTATCAACTATGCAGGTGAGCAAGTATTTGATGAATTTGGTATTCAAGACTTGCAATCCCAAAAGCAGCTATTTGGGTCCACACTACATATGCATGAGTTACATATTCTAGTCCAACAAGAAGAGTAAAATCCTCTGCCACAAAAATAGAGCTATTGTTAAAACAAACACAGTGTTAAGAGGCTACATGAGACTCAACCAATGTCAAATCTTATAGTGACATCCTAGCTGTACAGAAGTCAAGAATGTCACCAGCTGTAGTAGAGCTGTGATCTCAACCACAATGTCCACACAACTACAGACAAATCACTGGAAGAATTACTTAGGTAAGCATCAACAAAACACAATGCCAATGCAGTTACTGTAGTATCAAATATCATGACCTAGGTTTTTAAAAGAAACATTGCTGTGAGGTTTGAATTGCCATTTGACTTGCCATTGGAATATGGCGTAAGCAAGGAAGGAAACATTGCTTAGTGTCTGCCTTGGATAATGTGGAATTCTCAAGAGCTGTCTCCACAACTTCCCCCCAACACTGCCTTTGACCTATAGCTGCCAAAATTGAAAAAAAAAAAAAAAAAAAGTTAAGACCTAGACAGATGTTAAAAATATTAGGGCAAATAAAGAGTACACACATGCACACACACTGTTACACACTCACACTCACTCCCACAGTTACACATTTACAAAGACAGCAGACAGCACCCACCATCTGAGAAAGGTGTCTATTTACAGGTGTTTCACTTGATCGTCAGGAAGGGGTCACATTTTAAAATCTTACTAGGAATATTCTACAACATAATGGAATCACAGAACGGGTTGGGTTGGAATGGACCTTAAAGATCATCTAGTGAGTTTAGGATTTATTATATATTATAGATTGACATGCAGTAAGAGTTTAAGGGATGTATATAATTACTGCTCTGACATTAACTAGTGTATCTGTCAGGAAAAAATCTCATGGAGAAACTTGTCACTTCTCACAAGCAAACCCACTGAAGTGCAATCACCCACTGTGGCACTGGCACCTGTTTCAGTGGAATTGCCAAGATAATCTGAAGAAGATTGAGGCAGAAACCTGTGGTTGGTACCTGCTTCCCCTTTACCCCTGGACTGATACTGACAAGTGACATCCACCTAAAGAGTCCCCTGACTTGTCTTTTCATGGTGTCCAAACAAAGCATGAACTGAGACATCTGTCCCCAGGCATGGACTGGGGTGGCTAATTCTAGTGTCAAGGCAGAGGAGGAGGATACCCTGGAGGAAGCTCCACTAGAAGGCTCTAATAACTCCACCAGCCACAGATTCATGGCTCAGCCATGCTGCAAAACTGTGGTCAGGCTCCCTGCCCAACCAACGGAGAGGAGCAATTGGCCCACGTTCTGTCAGGGATTTGAGGCTCCTCCATCTGAAATTAAATTAAATTAAATGCTGTTATTATACCACTATGCTAACTGAGAATGCTCTTTGGTTGCTTGGATTGCAAAAGTAGATCTATAATTTGAGGGAAATCAAACATTTTTTAAAATGTTTCAGCTATAGATTCACCAAGGAAAGCTGTTCTAGGACAGCAGACAAAAACATGCATTTTATAAGCCTTCTATTAAGTGGTTCAGTTGGGAAAGCATATGGAAAGTGAACAAAAGCAAGTCTGCAATCTGCACCCCCAAATAATAAAAGACAAAAAATTTAAAATTAAGATTTACAAAGCTTTAATCACAAAGCCATTCTGGCATACTAGAGGACTATAGGGCAACAAAGACCACCACAGCGGAGTGAGACTGGAGCTGAAATCTCTCACCTTCATTGCTCGCTTTGGGTTAAACATTACTAGGCAGAGCCATTGTGTATTTAATATAATAAAGGCTACTAAGTTTGCCAGCCTGTAGCTAATTCCAAGGGGAATGGGAGTGGACAACAAGTCTGAACAAAGCCATCATTATAAGGATATAATTTCCCACAACTCTATTTAGCCAACACACAAAACATTGGAAGTATATTTACATGTATTGCATCAAAAAGCACATTTTTATAGAGTAAAGAAGCTGTAACTGGATGACTATGAGACAACATCTCAAGTCCAGAATAAATATCTGTATTTTGGCACTCCATACTATAAAAGGAAAAAAAGCCCACCAAAACCTAATAGTATTAATAAGCAGGAGATAAGGGTACTGATTTAAAATTTAATTGCAACAGCCAGATCCAAACTCTGCAGCAGCTGCATAAAATGTAGGGAAACTCCTTTTGCTCAATTCTGCATGGACCTCCCCCAGGACCAGGGTTCACATTTGTTCTGTCACTTCAAAAAAGAAAGTGGGTGTTTGTATAGTGTCGCTGAATTCATTGCACCTTTCCATCACCACTGTTTATCTGATGTAAAACCCCTGCTGCTATTTGATACACGCAGAAAATAACTCAATTTCACTGATTTTCATTCTCCTCAACAACCAACATTTCAGATATCACAAGCCACACAGAACCTGGCCTGACCAACACAAGAAGTGAGGTAATTGTAGAGAAATTAAAGGATGGTTTACAGAAGTAAGAATATGGGTTAGGTTTGCAGAATAATTGCACTGCATCTTCAGGATTTTCTTACTACTGACTTCCACAAAGAACCACAAGGCAAATACTTCCTTACCTTAATAATTACTCAGTATTATCAGATCCACTAGCCTTAGTAATCAAGCAGCATCAAACTCTACTAGGAAATGTAAAGGAACAGAACAAAAAATTATTTTTGTCCCAGGGATTTACAATCTAAATGTATATTTTATACAAAAAGGTGACAGTATTGAGTTAATAAGGTTTAATACTGTTTGAATAATGCAATGTGACCTGTCTGGATTTCTGTTATTTTTCTCTGGTTTTTCTTTCCTTGTCTGTACATCAGGGAGGGTTTGTACCTCCAGTGCAGCAGGAAACACTTAAAAAGCTTTGCCTTTTTTTTTTTTTAATCAGTTTGTTTTATTTGGAATTTTTAAGCCAGTATAAATACATCACAGTTTCAACACCAATAAATATTTACCTTTAGTGTATCTGAAAATAAACAAAGCACTACAAAACTTGTATTAGTTACCCAAGAGGTACAACTCCTTTACAATCGTTTCTAATGATGCAATTACTGGCATGACTAACTTTTTTATAACTCATTAGGTACCATTTTGGCACCAAGCCTATCTATTGGATAACTGCAAAGCTATGTAACTTAACTTCTCTGGAGGAAAAGAGAACTACTTTACCATTTCATACCTCCAAAAGAAGAAACCTTTAAGACTCAAAGGCAAAACAGATTGGTCCACCAGTGGTTTACCTCAAGAACTTCAGCTCCTTTCCAACTTCAAAAAAAAATTGTAATTAGACTACAATACAATCTTCTAAAATTAGGAACACAATAAAAGTCTCATTGAGTCACAACAACAGTCCGAGTCAGCTCATTCGAGATTATCTTAGTAGGGTAATGTATTTCTGAGGAGAGATGCTGCAATGTATGCTTATGCAATATTGTGCCCACAGGGGAAGCGGTTTCTCCAGAACAGAGGTCTTTTATCATTTACTAAAATTATTTTAAGCACCAGCTTTGATATTGATGTGTCTATTGTTCACCTGACACCTTAAAACCTGCCATAATTTTGGCTTTTATACTATTTAGCAACAGGATTCCATAGATACCTATATGCTACACTTGAGATAGAAGCCCATTTTTTATTTTGAGGAATATAGAATATCTGAGGCTGGTGAAGCTACTCATGTAAACTTGGGCAAGAATCCAAGGCAGATTTGGGAGATCTAGGTTTTGTTCCCAAGTCTCAATCCAGAGTATCACTTACTGGATGCTGCTTATTTGATGTGGGTCACTCAGTATACTGCAACAAATCTGACCTGCAAACTTGGCCTGGATTTTATATAGTAAGGAAGGCAGACAAAACTGGTCTTTTCAAATGCAAGATCAGTATATTGGCAAAGATGGTGTAATGATTTCTGAGCCTGAGCATGCTGAAACACAGTTTGGAGGCAAGGATTCAATCAGCACATCTTAATCTAAAGGCACTTTAGGAAAAAAAAAAGAGATACATAGGTCCATGATGTCATTGTCAGTAACACACAGCTAATGCCTTGTATTTGCCACTTTAAAAACTTAGATGGTGTTGATAAGCAGAACATCCCTAGTTCACTCCTTTTGAATTTCATCAACTTCTCTCCCAGAAAAGTCTGGAGTTTCACAGTACTAGACAACAGCTACTTATCTGGGATTTGTGTTAGAATATAAAAAGCAATGACAGTGTTTCCACTAATAGAAGGGTAATATTTTTGGAAGGGTATTATTGAGAATGAGTCTACCACACCCTGTCACAGACCTTCAGGAAGATCAGCAGACTTGCCAGCAAAAAGGAGTAAAGGAGACGAAAGAGCCTTTGTCACACATGCTTCAGAAGCTCAAACTGTCAATGCCAATAGTAAAAACAAAGTCATAAAATCTTCTAGGGTAAGAGCTCTTTGATCATAGCAACCTTAGAGGGTAGGTCAAGGCTAGCTTTGGGTAACTGAGAAATGAGTCTGTTCAAAAGCAGCATCCAACTGCCTACATCCTGTTCTCCTCCAGCAGCTGGATGGAAAACATGACTGACACCAAAAACAAAATAAATACATGGAAAGATTTGTGTCATTCCCCTTCCTAATGAGACAGAACAATGCTGGGATAGCATCATATTCACACATTTGACTGAAAAAAAGGAGAACAGCTCAAAACACTGTTCATATCACCTACTTTCAGATCACTCAGTCTCTCTCTTTAAATTACAGTTGAAGGGGAAAAGAGGGGATTTGGCTACAACAGACTAACTTCACAGTGATGGTCACTTTCCATTTATTTTGATGTGCAGGTTGTGAGACAAGGACAAATGATGCAGAGCCTGGATGCTTGGCTTGCTTGGTGAGCTGCAATGAGGCACACAGTGAAAGGCCAGCTACCACAGCTGACCAGTGAAGTTCTTACCAAAGGCCAATGTCTTCCAAAGGTTAAGGGCCAGCTCCACAGTCAGCCCCTGGATAAGGATACGAGAACAGGAAAACCTTTGCACAGCTCAGACAGCATGATGAGTATTGTACCCTGTTTTGTTGGTTTTTACCACCTCCATTTCAACAGGTGACTACTGAAATGTTGCTCATTTGTGTGCATTCCCCAAAAGACAATTAAAATTCCAGATCTCCACCTCCTCCAGTTCTTTACACAGATTACACATGATTTCAGAAGTAAATGCAAAGTATTTTAAGAGGCAATAAAGTTTCTATTCTGGCATTAATTAGTCAATAACAACAAATTTCTGCAGAAAAATAGAGCACTTAAAGAAAAGTATGTTTGTATTACAAATGGACATTGACTGTTTAGGAAAGTAACACAGGCTCTATAACCTCTTCCATATAAGCAGTATATGCTCCCAGTTTAGCCTGACCCCAAAGTGCTGTGGCTCTTTGCTACTCAGAGTTCAAGGGATGGTCAGTGAAGCCCTCAGCAATGAGCCAGGAGACACCAGTGTCACACTCAGCCTTCACACTGGCAGCAAAAGAGGGAGCTTGCATAGGAAAGAGGTGCTCTGCCAGTGGTTTTCTTTTCCTGCCATTTCTGATGGGCCACAAGTACAGACAAATACCCAGGCCCTGTTGCAGCCTGCAGGCATGACACAAGACTTCCAAAACACACACTCCTTCCATGAGAGGCTTAGCCACCAGACACAGCTCCACAGTATCCACCAATTTCTCTATATTTAAACAGGTCTGACCCCCCCACCCCCACAACCACAACAGGTCCATCCTCTGTAGTTGTAGGGTTTTTTTAAGGGTGTATGAAGAATTTTGCATACTCCAAGTTCAAATAAACCCACAAACACAAAGTGAAACTTTAAATAAAAAGGCCAGTAATGGCATGCTTTTGCAAGAAAGGAAGGCATGCCACAACCTGATCTTGATTTTCTGCTCTTGAACTATTGAATTAATTATAACAAATTACAGGGAGCCCCACTACAATTTATAAGCACAATAAACTCCCTTACAACCACCTATAATTTTATCAGAGTTAATCCAAATACCTGAAGAATTATACAGCACAAAACTTCAACATATCTTTTAGAGCAAAAAAAACCAAAACAAAACAAAACAGGGGAATCCATATTCTCTCATCTTCTGAACCTTTTCACTTAGAAAAGGTTAAATTTGGTTTCTGCAAATTCGAGTCAATTGGAGTCCAGCAAACCCTGGTCACACCACCATAAAATTCATCTTTATAAAGGCTGGAGTGGGATTGCAAAAAGTAAAGCAAAACAAAATCATACAATGTAAATAAACCTCTATCTTAGCATTACTAACTGAAAAAAAAAACAAAAACATTCAATGCAAGTATAAATATTACACCGAAACACTAGAATAAAAAGTTTGGGAGCAAAGAGTCTGTTTTTGAAAAAAGCCATGTATCCATTTGGTTTAGGTTTTAAACACATGCTAATAGTGTTATTGTTCAGTCTATTGTTCAGCCTAGGCTTGAAAACATGCTCAGTTATGTGCTCATAGCTCCTGAACTGAACAGAGCACTTGGATTTGGCTACAGAGATCCACAGGTTACAGCTTAGGAAACAATTTCTTCATTTTAGCCTCATGTTCTTTTTTGATCACAAAAAGGAAAAAAAAAAGGTATGACTGAGGCTGGTAGGAGAATTACAGCAATGCCACATACTTTTCACAACGTGGTTGGGTTTTTTTGAGTGCAAACCCACAATATCTCCCACAACTGCTACATTCACCTTCCTCTGATCATGGTCTTCCCTGTTCCCTTATAGGGTCCCAGGGGTCTTCCTCCTCACCCTGAACTGTGTGTCCCAGAGGCAGCTGCTGCTCTGATGCAGGATTTTGGATAATAAACCAAATCTCCCAGCCAGCACCTGTCCTTTGGTGCCTGACAGACAAGACGGGCTCCAGTTAAGAACAGGAGCGACAACCACATACAGGCACCACCTACCTCAGGTGCTCACTGAGGTGCCATGGCATGCAGACGGCGTGTCATTGCCCACTTGGTTAGTCACATCCTCACAACAGCAGGTCCCACACACACAGAGCAACACATGCACCCAGATCCACAGATGGAATAAAGCAAAAAAAAAACAAATAACACAAAACCCCCCCCCAAAAAAAACCACAAAAAAACACCAAAAAAAAAACCCAAAAAAAAAACACCAAAAAAACCCAAATAGTCCTGAAATGGCAGCTGTAAAGACTCATCCACACAAAGATGTAAAAGTCGAAAGATAAGCTATGTGGCTATGTATGCTGAAGACTGCTTAACCTCGTGGGAAAGAGGAGTACAAAAAACCCCTGCTGGTCTTTCCTGAATTGGAACTAGATTTTGGCAAAAATGAGATTAGACCCCAAAAATAATAGCTTATATTTACTTCCTTTGTTTATATGTGTTGACTCAGTTCAAAATATGCTGCTCCCTGCCCTGGAAAACAAGGCAGCTAACCTTCAAGCTGTATCTAAGGTGGTTTAAGCTACATATGGAAGCAATATGAGTCAACAGTTTGAAAATTCTCCTGGTATCCAGCCAGGTTAATGGCCAAGCAGGTTAGAATATCATGCTAAAAAAATGTGGTGAGTTAACTAGAACAAATGTATACTCAAGCTCATACTATGCAATACTGAAAATAAATAGATAACCTTTTTCTTTTTTTTTTTTTTTTTTTTAATGGTGCTTAAGTACAGGCATAACTATTCTTTGGACCCAAAACAACCATGAAGAGTTCTCATTGCTCCATTCTCTTCCCCTCATTGTGTCAGTTGTAACAATAAAATATAATGTATATACCCCATAAGCCCCATTTCATTTTTCAATATATGTTTTAAATATTCTCCTTCCATACAGCTCTAAACTCTGGAATTACTCAAGTCCACCATGTTTTTCTGGCTAAATGTAGTGTGTTCTGCTGTGCACTGATGCAAAAGCTGAACTGAGTGAGCACATATACCAGTGAACAACTGGCATGCATATGTAAGCATCCAGAAGCACATCAGAAAATAATTGCTTTGTGGGTGCAAAGCAGCATGCAAGTGTATTCAGGTGTTACTTTATTCAAAGAGCAAGTGAACACGTTCAAACTTAGAGAAGAATGTGCACTTAGCCTGAGCTTAACAGAACAAACACCAAAAAAAAGCTGTGAGGAGCCTGCAATGAAACCTTGTTCATGAATTTATAGAGCTCATTTACAAAATCCTGTCAGTAAAACCTTTATTGAGTATCCCAATCTCACATAATCAATGTCTGAGAAACCTCTATTGATTTAGTGTAATTTTACCTGGTGGAGAGTTAAAATCCAGTCCATTGGCTACTGCCTTTTACAGTAATCTCTCCTGGCAATAAGAAAACACTGCTTGAAATGTGACACAATGAAGCTGCTGCCTATCTATCTATAGGTCGTCAGCACAACACCTTATATTCCTGTGAAAAGACTGTTGAAACATCTAGATTAGCATCACTGCCAGCAGAAAACAGGAAAACTCAGGTTGCTTCCATCTCCCAGACAACCCAGTGTTTCCAAAGGAATAATTGAAAACAGTCACTCCACACCTCAGTAAATCATGCAACAAAACCACGGCCCAGGAAGTTGTAACATCCCAGTGAACGCAGCCCTGCAAAAGTGAACACAGCTCTGATAACGACGGGAGGTTGCCAGGGAAATATGTGAATCAGTGCCCTGTTGGGTGGGTAAAATAGATCCATTTAATGAAATGAATAATTATTCTTTGTAAAAGCTTCAAAAACAGCTGAAGATATCAAGTGCAAAAGCAGCTGCCAAAGATAAAACAGTGAACCAGTAAACATCTCACTGCACAGGAATCTGCCATCTTCCAACACTAAGATTTCTGCCAAATTCTTGTTGAGATTCTCAGCTGCATAAGGGCCTCCACACAAATGCTTCTTTTAAACACATTTGGAGAATTCAGGGTTGTACTGACATCCAATTGCAGATCCTTTAGTGCTATACCCTGCCAGCAATGCAAAAAAAAATTAAAAGGTATTTAGATCACTGAAAAAGGTAAGTTTAGAACTAAATTTTCATGACCTGTGTCTCAGCTGTAAGAGAAGAGAAAAGGTTTGCTCCAGCCTGCAAAATTGACTTCAAAATTGAATAAATTTAATTGAAGACTGGCAGTGCTACCGTAATCAAGATTTCCACTGCCTATTGAATTCTCAAAATTTAAAAAGCTGATAGAAATCCAAATCAAAACCCATACATCTGTTTGCTCACATGCTGCTGCTAGTGACTTGATGATGTAGAAAAATTTCAGATATCTATCTGAGACTTCTAAATAGAAGACCAATGATCCACAGTTCCCTTTTCAAAACACACAGTCGGAAAGAGAGAATGAATCACCTGCAGAAAGTGATGCACAACAGAGGAATCCTGAATCATGCTGTGAAAATGCCCATTTCTTCTCACTGATTACACAGGAAGTCTAAAGCAACCTTCACTCTTTCAGGCTTCACCAGGAGTAGCAGCACGACTGAGGCTGGATTGGCCTGTTTCATAAAGAGTTTAAGGAGTATATCCCCTAGCAGTCTGCACTTCTCTGGGGAGAAACTGCTAAGTCCCTGCTACTGCATCGTATGAGAAGACAAACAGGAAAGTACCAGCCCCGGCCTAGGTAATGCAGTCATCTGTCCAAACCAGTGTCTTAAACTACCCTGGGAGACAAGTCCAAAGCACATGTCGGTGTGTGAGGTGCACCAGAACGCCCACCCCACGCACAGCGCTCCTTAATGAGTGGGAAACCTCCCTCTGCAGTCACACACAGTGCTGCTACACCTGGAGGGGGAAAAAAAGGGCAGCCAAGCAGTTTGCAAGAATCTAAATGACAAAGGCAGTGAGCAGCTCAATTCCTCAACTAGAGGAGGAGTTATCCTTTTCATCTTTATTTGAGGAGATGCAAAAATGCTGATGGGCACTTCTGTGACTCAAGCAGATAGGGATGACAAGTGTTTTCCCTTTCTTCTCTAATGCAAATCATTGAAGCAATCATATTTTTTTTTCTAAATCCCTCAATTTGCTTTTATTTGCATCTGTCTGGTTTAATGGTTTAAACACTGAGAACCTTCAGGGAGCAAAATCTATCGTAACTGATTCTATTGAGAATGGTTCCAGCAGTAGGGACTTTTTCATTAAGTTTACAGAAACCTCCCAGTTTGGGGATGGGAACTCCCTGTCCATCATGGTGATGGCAGCACACTCCCACCTGTCAGGAAACATTAGACTTGAATTTCCAGTCTCCAGAATATTATTTCTATTTAGAAATTAAACTATAATGAAACAAGGTCTGTTCTTTGTTTCTCTGCCTTTTGTATCTCTGCATCCTGTCTTAGGCCTGACACAGTCCTCAAGAGGAGTTTGAGGTGAAGGTTTCCTGTAGAGTTTACAAGTGTAAGTAGATCTAGCAAGGCCATGTTGTTAAATGCAATTTTCCACACGCGCATAAACAGAGGCTTACTCTCCATACACTCATCCTCTTTCCTTAAGACACTGCAGTTCAAAGAAAGCAGGACACAATTCTCCACTTCATTCCAAAGGCTAAGTTGTAGTTCCCATGAGGTTCTACTGCCAATTACAGCAAGATTTGAAATCACCTTTCAGCACTATTTAAGATAACTGGCTACTAACAAAAAAACAAGAAAAATGGACATGTTCAGAACATACAAGTAGACCTTCAACACATTTGCTGTAAATACACACATGGAATGGGCGCTGCTAGTAGTACAGCTACAGATGCTGTACGTGCAACAATGTATCTGTGTGTCACTGGGAAATCTAACAGGAGATAGCCAAAGAGCAAGAAAAGCTGGATTTAAATGGAAGACAACTCCAGGTTATCACAGTGATCCACCTAACACAAGTGCTTATCACCAAGCAGCAGTTAGGACAGCTTTCTCAGAGGCTGAGAAACAAAAGCAGTCGGTGTGACTCATCCAAACATAGCTCCATACACAAAGCAAGCTCCTCACTGATGAAAGCAGAAGCCCAGATTTCTAGCCTCAGCACCATTTCAACTGTCAGATATCATAAAATAAATATATAGGCCACTCAACTTGTTTTTGTTTCCATGAAGGAAGGCAGAAAAACATTTTTTCCTGCAACAGAAGCTGGTTAGACCTTCAAAGCAAGTTTCAAAATGCTTACTGTATTTCCTTCTCTTTACGGATTATAAAATGTCTCAAGTACTGGATTCAGTCTGATGGGCCCTCAGCTCTTCTTTCTAGAATTAAAGTTCAATCCAGGCAGTCTATGTAATCAAGACACATTTTTAACAGTGGTTTGCAGTCGTGTCCTAATCATAAACAGTCACTTCCTCTGGTGACCAGGAATAGGACACAAGGAAACGGGATGAAGCTGCCTTAGGGGAAGTACTTACAGTGAGACTGTAAAACAGGGACCAAGCAGGGCCTGTTATGATAAGACATGGGGTAATGTTTTTAAACTAAACAAGGGTACATTTAGTCTAGACATAATGAAGAAATTATTTACAGTGAGAGTGGTGAAGCCCTGGAAGAGGTCGCCCAGAGGTGATGGCTCCTCCACCCTGGAAACATTTAAGATCAGGTTGGATGAAGCTCTGGGCACCCTCACCTAGTCCCTACTCATTGAAGGTAGGTTGGATTAGATATGACCTCTACAGGTCACTTCTAACCCAAACTATTCTATGATTCTTCTGTGATTCCAAGTTCAGACTGGATATGAGGAAAAGATTCTTCACCTATAGGGTGGTCAGTCACTAGAACAGCCTCTCCAGGGAAGTGACTACAGCCTGATGGTGTTCCAGAAGCATCTGAATGATACTTTAAATCATATGATTTAGTTTTAGGTAAATTCCTAACAGGAACAGGGAGTTGGGCTCAATGATTGTTACGAGCCCCTTTCAACTTGAGAGATTCTGTGATTCAGTGAATCCTCTTCTGTCCTGCTGCACATACCCACATTTTCTATCCATCTGTTTCCTTATACACTATTGAAATGAATGCATGATTAATGTACGGTCATCTTTGAAGTTTCACAGGCCACACATCAGCTCCCTCAAAGCCATACTATTATTGAAGAATGATATTTCTTTGTTTGGTAAAGCTAGGTATTCTTTTTCCTTCTGTTTTTTGAGAGCTATAAAATATTTGGAATCATAACTTTCATGCCCTTCTTTACTTGCCCTTTACTAATCTAGTAAATTTACTAATTCAGTTTTGTTCTGAACATGTACAAAAAAAACCAGATTGAAATTCATATCATTGCCTTATTCCAAGATCTTCAAAGTTTAGGGGCAATCCTAACATACTAAAAAATCACAAGCATGGACAAAATTGCTACATTGTATCCAGCTGCAGATTTTTTTTTTAAAAAAAAATCTGAATCATTTACAGCTATCAGCCATGGTAAAAGCCATCCACATTGCTTATCCAACATACAGGTTCAGCCAGTGTTTCCAACAGCACAGATGCCTGGGTGGACAAGAAAAGGAGATCCAGAGTACTTTTTCCCAAGTGCAAACGCCTCCACTGCCATAACTGCATGGAAGGATTCAACCTGGTCTATCTAAGATCAGAGAGAAAGCTCCCTCACCTTGTGTAAATGATGTATCATTACTATACACAAAGAAGAGAACCTCAGAATGTAATCTTTGCTTCCATTTAAAAGAGCCCAATAAAAAAAAAGCTAGATTAGTCCAAAAGTATCTGCTCTACTAAAACTGAACGTAGAAATAGGTCCCATCAGGAAAGCAATATGTTAGCACATGTGACTAAACCCCAGAGCCTAAAATTAGTATTATTTCCTTACGATCAGATGTCAATGTGAATCTGCCCAATGCCAAGACATTTCTGATGCAACATTTCTAACCATCACAGCCACTGCCTTCAAAACACAGTAAAGCAAGAATGCAGTCTGAAAGTATCCTACACTGTATTTATAGTTATGCAACACTATTTCTTAGAGTTGCTACATATGTACTGCCCAACCACACACGTGAAAACACATTCACTTTCTGGTCTAAAAGCACAGTATAATGTAATAGATTAGATCTAAGCATCAACAGTTTCTTAAAATATCTGGCACAAAGAGCTCAGCTTTCAATAACCAACACATAGAGAACAAGCTCCCCATTCACTGAAGAAAGTCAGCTGGGAGAAGGGTTTGCCCTCCTCAGCAAATATTTTATAAACAGGGAATTAATGTTGAATCTTAGGTCTGCCTTAAAGGAGTTCTTACTTTTAAGTCAAAGTTTAAACATCCACTAAAATACACACCCAGAAAGAACCAACTGAAAAATATTACTGAAAAGCAAAATACATACTCTGCAATAATACGAACACAACTAGACCCAGGCAAATACCATACATTATTTGTTGTTGCTGTCCTCAAATACAACATGAAAGCTAATTAAGTCTCGTGGTGTTTACAACAAGGCAGGTACAAGCCTAATGTGTGTGTTTTATGCTGCAGTAGCCACTAATATTGAAATAGTCAAATAATTAAAACAAAACAATAAAACCATTAAAAAAGCACCAAAAGGTAAATGTCCCAGACTAAGGCTGGGTGGCCACCCAGGGCTCTTAGGACTCATCCAGCTTGAATGCAGTTCCAGAGCTGCTCCCTTGCCTGGACAACATGAGCCCAAATTCCTGCAGCTAGAAGGAATGGAAAAGACAAAAAAAAAAAAAAAAAGAAAAGGGGGGGGGGTGGATAAAAAAAGGCCAATATTTCCAAGTTACTTCATGACCCACCCACAATCTTGTCCAACAGAAGAGAGCTGGGATCCCTGAGGACTCAGGACTCCCTGGCTCCAGTTCGCAGTGTATCCCAGAGCTTGTCTTTCTCCCAGCTTTGGGAGATGGGGTGCAGCTCCACTCATAAGATGATCAACTTGAGGACCCTGAACAGGACTGGGGCCTGTATGGTCATGCAGGCTGTCAACAACCATCTAAAACCAAGGGAATTCTGTTCCAGCAAAAATCTAATTTAAAGAATTTCAGCTACAGTTCTTACTGTTCTTACTGCTTCCTCTGGGAGATCTCACTGTGATATCCCACAAACACTCTCATGAATAAGACACTTATATTAGTACTTGTCCCAACTTCTTTTGCTGTGTTTCAATACTCAGCACATACCTACAGCACCCTCTATTAGTTCTTCTAGTTAAACAGGAAAGAAACATTACCACCACATATGAGGCAGTTGGCACTCCAAACCCTTTTCACTGTTGTTTCACACTGTAAACTTACCCAGTAATTTGACTCCCCAAATCATTTAGCTGAGAACAAAAGTTTTGACGGGATTCACGGGATTAAATTATCTTTCTTTTCTAGGGTCTGCCATTCTTACACAACACCCTGTCCTTTTCTGTTCATTGGATATGGCTTCCATGTATAGCAGCAACTGCTTAAATTCATGTGCATCATTTAACATTGCAGTCCATTGATCCAAAGCTCTCTATAAAATATGAATATATGTATATATATATATATATATTTATAAAGTTGGAAATATTGAAAAAGAGGAAAGAAGCTACACTGGTTTATGCTACACAAGGGTCCAGCTCAATTTGACAAACTTTTTAACTGGAAATAGTTAGAAACACAGGACTCTTCTGACCATTAATATTATATTTATGTTGCTTCTTAGTGAAGAGGAGGTGTATCATCTTTCCAGCTGGAAACACAGCTGTTTCTGGTGCCAAGAGGGAGGGCTGTGTGTCAGGGCCTTTCCTGTGTGGTGTGAGTGGAGCTGATCAGCACAAGCACTGTAGTCAAGACACTTCCCAGAAAAGCAGGCAATGAGTGCAATCATTTTTCTGGAAACTACGTAGCCTGCCTCTGGATAAGATCTTTCCAAGACAGCAGGCATGCTCCTAAAACATGCACTAGAAAGTACACCGTAAATATGAAGCAACAAAGGCTCCTAGGAAGAGACAAATTCGGACAAGGCAGTGAGACTTCTGCTGCTGAAAACTAAACTTTTTTCCACTGTTACACACTAGTAGCACTGAAGGGTTAGATTCTGGCTGAAATCTCCAGGTGTAAGAGACCAAACCCTGGACTTTTTTTGTTTTAAACACTCCACCTTCCTATAAGCCATGTATCACTCAGTTCACTCATTTACCAATCCATTGAACTAAAACATGCCTCTCTCTTCTCCTCCTGTTCTGCATGCTATTTTTCTGTACTTTCATACAAAATTTCTTAAATGTCAGTACATTTTTGAGAACCATTAGCCTTAAAAAAAAAATCCTATAGGTCTATCTGTGGTGTTGTAACAAGCACAGCCACACAATCAGTCACAGTCCTTGCTTCAGGCAAGCACAGTCCAGGATGTCTGGAACAAATCTGATTGTACACATTGTGCTGTTTTTTCCAGCACAGTGTGATATTCAAAATAATTATTTTGGACAATGAAGCCAAACCAACCACCACGAGCTCAAAAGTACACACAGAGACTTCTGCAGACACAAGCTGCAGGTGTGACCAACCATGAAAAGCAAAGCAGCCTCATGTTCTTGTCACATGTAAATGTTATATCCTTAACAGCCAAAAGGGTTTCACTTCACTGAGCTTGCCACAAAACCAGGCTGGCACAGGAGGTTGTGTCACATCCAGGCCTAACACAGAAATTAAAAGCACACTGTAAGGAGCAGTAACTAGCAGAAAGGACAGCAGTGACTGGTAGAAATCTGCAGCTGATTGGACTTGTATTAAAAGCTATCTACCCAGGAGGATGTGAAACGAGGGGTTTTTTTTTAAAAAAAAAAGAGCACAGCAGACTAAAAGTAAGACATCTAACAATGAATTTTTGAGGGGAAGGCAAAAAATCCAGTATTTGTTAGAACAGATTTGTGAAAACATTTTTCCTTGTAAATATGAAGCACTCAAACACTAATTTTTCCCCTCTACTTTATTCTCACATAATTTAAAAACTCATATAGTCCTAGGAATCTGTACCTCTTTATGCTTTAGAATAACTTCTGTTTTAAAGGTCTTCACCTAACACTTGTAGAAAACAAAGAAAGGGAAAGGCTGGGAACAGTGAACAAGAAATATTTCCTTAAAAGACAAACAAAAAAACAGCTACAAGAAATAGCGAAGAAAAGGGTATGGTAGCAAAATATCAGGGAAAATAAATATTCACTTAGTTAAAAGAAGGTAAGTCTGAGGCTGAATTTTCACAGACCATCCAGAAAAGAGGCCTGGGAACCACAGGCTCTAATTTTCCACCTGCAAACACATTCATTCCCACACTTCGCAGGTGCAGCCATCCTGTTCCAAACACTGTTTCCTTTCACAGGAAAGCTGTACAGCGTGTTCTTCTGGGGAAACGCAGAGCTGACAGCTGAACTTGGGGCAGAAGCCCAATGCAGCACACTGCAGATGTTGGGACATGTCTCTCCCTATAGAGTCGTGCATGCCAGACCTACCATGCAGAGCACCACGGGGACCCAGCTCCATGGGGACACCCACACTAGGAGGAACTGCTCTCACTTCCCAGGATTATGTCCCACTCTGCAATAGCACAACAGCCACTGGATACTACTGAGTACAGAGCACCTCATATGATACTGAGAACTTCTTCCAGGAAAGAAAAAGGAAAACCAGACCAAAGCACACCTTTATTCCTTCATAGGAGGCACAGTATTATGCACCAAGCAAGAAATACTGTGGGGAGCAAAATGTGACTTCAGTTTTCCCTTAGAACTGTGGGAAGGGGAGAAAAGAAAAAGGTCCTGGGCTGTCTGATAATTTTGCAGAAAGCAGTATCGCACCCACATTTTCAGAAAGCCACAAGAGTGTGTGGGTTCTCTGTTTTTGGAACAAGAGTGCAGTGAAAGCAAGCTTGTTTACTTTAGACACTGTACAAAGACTTTTTTTTAAATAAATGCTTGAAAGGATGCCTCCTCTCTGAGGAGTTAGCAGAAAATAAAAGGCAGATTTATATGTCTAATCTATGCAAATATCTACTCTACAGGGCATCACAAAGACTGCTTTATATCAGACAGTATGCAGATCCCAGGTGCTTTAAATATGCCAAAAGCATGTGCAGCATCTCCATCTGTGATGGCTGCTCACTGAGAACAGCTGGATGACTAAAAAGAGGTTGCCTAAGTAGCCTTCCATGAAAAATGCTTTTTGCTAATGTGCCAATCCCCATACTCCCACCCAAATTACTCCTGCTGTAACTGCCATTGAGTCTGAAGAGGGTTTTTTTGGTTGTTATTATTGTTTGTTTGTTTTGGTTTTTTGATTGTTTATCACAAATTCTTCTAGAAATTTTCAGATTGTAGAAATAATAACATGGTGAAAACTACTGACAACTTAAGGAATTATAATGGCATTTTAATTAATCTGTGAAAATGGAAAACATCTGTGGAACTGGGGACCAATAGAATGCCATGACCAGTGGCCGGTGAGATGCTGGAGTCACTGCAATCTTGGAAGAGACAGGATTAAGGTTAGGGAATACATACAGGTGGGAGCCTCAATTCAAGAGAAAAGAAACAGTAGAAAGGGTAGGGAAATAAGAGGTCTAGAGGGTAGGAAATAGCTTTCCTAGGAGAAGGCTTAATGCCAAGAATACAATGCTATTGCACTGAAAGGCATAGCAATAATATTTATGTCATGGCCACTACCAGAAAGAAAAAACAGGTACTCTACAACTGGTATCTGCTTTCTGTATGTTTCCCTGGGACATCCTTGGGAAGCATCCATCACAGGTCAGGAAACATGACCACCCTGAGTAGCCCCAGCATTTGCATTCAAAACCATGACTTGAACAATACTGACAGTGTCCTGCAGGTGCTTCTTACCCTGTCTCAGGGATTAACTTCATTCAAAGAGAAAAAGAACTCTACACCACTAATATTTTAATCTTTAAGCAAGTGACAGTTTTGTAGTAAAGAAGGAAAGAACTGGAAGCCAGAGTCAGATCTGACCTACTAAAACAATTAATGTGCTCCCCAGAGTACCCTTCACCTCATTTTTCTTGCAGGTCTCAGAGGTTGGCTTCAAAGAGCTTAAGGGCTAAATAAACTGCTCTGGCAGTCTTGTTTTTTCATTTTCTTTACCATAGGCTCTCATATTATCAGAAACACCTCTTACAAATTAACTACAGGCATCCCACATGAAGATATGGCAGGACTTAAGTTTACATGACAGGTGCCTGCAGCTCTACAGGTCCTGAATAGCCAGATAAATAGGTCCTAAATAGCCAAATAAATGGTCAGCCAGGTAACCCATTCACCCACTCAGCATCAATCCACAATTTGAAATTATGGGGTCATTGGGCACAAATTGAAATACATGGCATGTCTTCAAAACACCAACCCCCTTCTTTACTGCAAGGGTGACTGAACAGATTTCCCAGAGTAAGTATGGAATCTCTCCTTCCATGAACATATTCCATACCCAATGGGAAATGGTCCTAGAGCAATCTCCTCCAGTTGACCTTGCTTTGAGCAGACAATCTCCACAGATACCTTCCAACCTCAACCATTCTGCAACTTCTGCTTGCATTTCACTTCGGTAAATCATCTGACCTTCCCACACTGTGACACGGTGTGAGGGACAGCACTGATTTCTCACTATGCTGCTATTCCACTCCCCTCCCAGCATGTCACACGTGGACAGGTTTCCATTGAGTCTGTCCAGCACTGGGACACAGTGCTCGGAGCACTTCTGCCTCCACACTTGGCTGGTTAATACAGGCGGTTACCAGAGATACCACGAAGAGCCCTTGACCACTACCAGCTCCTGCAGGTAGTTAAAATCCAGGGGTCTGGAGGCATAATTAGCATTTTCTACTTCCAGCAGTAATGATAAGATGTATAGGAGTTGTAATTTTAGAAATACTGTCCTGTTGGTATCAGGATCCTTCCTGTTGGTCCCAACCATGAAACAACAGCCAAACAGAAAATGGTTCTCATATTGAAGAGATCTTTCATATGATCTTTCAAATAAAATTATTAAGGAGCACTATCTCAGAGCCAGTGACCAACACCCTAAGTAATGCTCCTCTCAACCAACAGAGCCTAAAAGACTTGCATCGTCTTCTGTTTTTGCAGTGACAGTATGTGAGGCACAGGAGGTGCAGTCACTGGCAGTAGGAAGGAATATTCAATTTGGCAACAAATTTCTCATAACCAGCTATCAAGTCTATAATCCTACAGATCAGAGGTAGAGTAAACCAGCTCAGGAAACCAACTCCCTAGTTTTCGAATACTTGTGCATTATGTCAGTGTTTGCTGAAGCATTCTCAAAAGACTTCATCATCTTCAAGGAATATTAATCCACCCTGGAAACCCTGGAGTCTACAATTAACTAAAAGCTTGCTACTGAGAGATGGGTTTCACCTCCAACTCCAAACACAGCCAGGCAAGCTCAGGGCTGGAGATGTTTCCACTCAGAGAAGGTTACAAAGGTGGCAGGTTCACTGCTGGCAGTACTGTCACCACCACTGCGTCTTCAGGCTTTGGTGGTGGTTGCGTTTTGGGGTTGGGTTTGTTTGCAGTGGTTCTGCAGCCTCCCAGAAGGGGATGAAGTGTCTCATCACAAGTTCTGCATTTCAGACAGATTTGTCATTTGTACCTAAATATAAGTCAAATACATAGGCACTGAGTGGGCGAGTCCAGTGCCTACCTCAACATCACATGTAATCATATCATGATCAAGTCTAATCCTAGAAGCAGCTAGTATCAAAAATAAAACAAATGTTGAATCAACTTACCAAGAGCCAAAAAAATAGCCTATAAGCCCACATCCATCTGTGCATCTAGTCAGGTTTTAAACAGCCTATCTTTGCCAGTTGTTTCGGAAGAATCCTCCAGGTCCCCACCACTGCCTCAAACATGAATCTACCTTTTGCACAGCTGAAGGTTTGCTTCCATCACACCATCTACAGTACAGTTCCACTCCATGAAACAAACAAACAAATATTAACAGGCTATTCTATATCTGAAATCCCCTAGTAAACTGCTGGCTTTGCTACTTATCTTTAAAGAAACATAAAAGGCACTTACAAGACTCTGCAGCTTATGGTATCAATCACTTCAGAAAGAAAAACAATTCAGCATCCACTCCAATTGAGAGTGAAGTTCAATTGTCACTGAAATGCTTTGTTATTACCAACCTGGGCAGAATGAGCAAATATACCTCTGCAGGTGAGCTATGAATGAGCAATCAGCACTGCAGGCTGCAGCTTGAAGAGATTATAGCATCCAAGTAGCTACAATGCTTCCTTGCACACAACTAGGCCAGGATTAGGCTGACAAATTGAGCAACACAACATTTCAGACATTCCGTCTGCACGTTAAAATAATTCTGAAGGAAAAGGTACTGAGGCTTCCCTCTCCCAGAGAGTACAAAGCGGGAACACAGATACAGACAGGCATCAGTGTTTGGTCTGTTTTCAGAGAAACTGAAGTTTTATGATGCTTTTATCCCACTCCTTGGCAAGAACTCAGCCCACACAGTAGTCAAGGGATAGCTTGACAGCTGCCATTTCAAGATACAACTTCTTACATCCTACCAACGCCAACTCTCCAGTTCAGCATCAAATAAAGATCCTTTAAAATACACAATCTGCAATATAAAAAATTGCTTCATATTTTGCACACCTTCTAGAATTAAGGCCGTTCTTTCTTCACTGTTTATATATCTTTTCCTAGCTATTATGACCATGTGGTGAATCCCAAGTTTTCAGTAACAGCAGGTTTTTTTCGGAGGTAAAGCTTCTGCCACCCTGAAGCTTTCACCCACTTATTCCAGGCTTTACCTTTAGTTGTGCTGATACAACTTTGCTCAGACTAGATAAATGAAATAATTTTGGTTGAAAAGAAAACAATTCCACCCTTTTTAGGTGAGGTGGGCTTTTTTCTCCTCACTCTCTCTTTTTGTATTATTACATTTCAATACAACACACATGTGCAAAAACCACACAGTGATGTGGTTTACAAAAATAGCCCCTCAAAACAGTTGTATCATTACAATTGCAGCACAGGGCTCTGAATAAAAGAGCAATTCCCACTGAAGTTGTTTGCAAAGGTACGCCCTGATCATAATTAAAGGACTAATGCCCTCTTAACAGTTTTAATCTTTTTGTGAAGCATAAGGGAAAATCAAGAGTGGGATGAGCAAAACCTGGGGAAAAAAATGCCAAAGTTCACTTTCACCAAAGCGCACGTAGGCTTAAGAATAATAAACTAAAACTCCATAAAGAGTTCCTTTGTCTGAGACTTTCTTTTCATCAATAGAAAGTTACAGAAGAAAAACCATGGTCATCATGGTCCTTTTTAAAATTTATGTCAGATTTTTAATAATATAACTACTTGTCCTATTTTTTCCCTGCAGTTGGTCATGCACAATCATCCAGTGAGATGGCTTTTTTTTTCTTTCCCTCTTTTTCTTCCCAATTAGACATAACAAGTGGTGACTTCTCCCAGTTTTTCCCATTTGGACAACCATCAGAAAAGGAAATAACCAGATGATATCTGAGCAAATACTGAATGCCAGAAACAGAGCCACTGTTTCTCTCAGATGCTCTACAACAGTCCCATTCTCTCCCATCTCTATCACAATACTGTGAACAGAGGGAAGCACATACCTTGTTACCTCCTGCTGCAGCCGGGAGACACTGGGCACATAGAACATTACCCCAAAGAAAAGCAGAGGCTCATTGGCAAATTTGTCCAGCTGCTTCTTCAGAGGCTTTTCCAGTTCAACCCAGCGGTCTTGCTGGCTCTTGCTGAGAAACCAAAGGCCGAAGTAATGAGTCTAGATAAAGAAACAGATGAGTGTCAGTTTACCTTCACCAGCTAGATCACTCACACAATGTCACAAACGCAAGTAAGAACAGATGGCATTGTGTACATTTTTCCATATGCAAAATGAGAGGAATTCCTTTTTTACGGCCCTTTTTTGTAGGACATTTTGAAGGCAATGACAAATTAATATTGCAATATACTTAACAGTGCACTATCTGCCTCCTCCCATCTTTCCCAAATGCATATTGAAGAGCTCTACCTGACATTGTGGCACAGGTGACATAAATGATTTACAGAAAGTGCCTGAGTCTTTGTTTTCTTAAGAGACACCTGTGCTTTGTGAACAGACAGTAAACACGAAGTCTAAATTCAAGTGCAAAGGCTTCATGAGACTTTGGATCAGGCCCACTGCACACAAAGGACAAGGACTCTTCCAGCTAGGAAAAAAAAGAATGCAAACCCACAAGCATATGTCAAAATATATCTACCAATACTAGAACCATTTACCCAACACAGAATTGTTTACTCTTCTTTTTTTTTATGCACTCACCAGGTTTTGTGATGGACAAGTATACACTTAGAATGTACATATCACACACAAGTTGTTTGCTCTCAGCTGTAAAAAAATACCAGGTTGGAAACCTCAGCTGTTTCCTACCCAGTGAAAATCAAAATGGCTGCAGCAGCTACTGTATGAGCCACATGGGACTGCTGCTGGTGAAGAGGAATTAACACAGAACAGTGCTCAGAACTAAAGTGGCAATAAAGCAGCTGAAGGAAGAGCCAATCCATCATGAAGGATTTTATTGAAAAGCACTTAAACATCAAGTACTATGACTAGAGATCTGAAGAAAAAGTGAAAAACATTGTAGCAGACAAACTGCAGATGTTAAACTTTGCAAAACCCACCATGAACAGCCTGTTTCATGCTGGTATGGATGTTCCTATAAAAACCACTGCACACACCATGACTTAGCACACAACCAAGGACAAGTAATACAATACCAAAAATTTTAAGTGTCTACAAATGGCAAAAAAACAGCAGAGAAACACTGCTCCAACTATTTTATAGCTGAGGGTATGCAAGAGACAATAATGCAGAACTCTGAATGGGAGCACAGGTGTACTTACTTTAGGGTCTCATTACATACATTTTCAGCTTTAGACAACATCCAGACTAGCATTTAACTAAGGTGATAACTAATTTGACTTGATTCCTCAATTAAGCCTGACAAACAGCTTGAGCACTGCTCAGTTTGGTACAGTGAAGCAAATGTGTTCTTTTGTAGTATTGCCTCCTAGAAATTAAAGGTATCTTCAATAATCAGTCAATCAATCTATATATCTAGGGCACAAATAAATCAAAAGTCAGCATCTCCCACAGGATAAACTTTAAACAAAACTGAAATCACACGTGTTCCCTGATATATTTCTACCCTCCCTTTGTAGTCACCAGTGGATAAAAAGTTCTTTCTGATGAATTCACCATGGTAGTAATTAGATTAAAACGAAGGTGGGCAAGACAGTGGAGGCAGCAGAGAAAAGGAATTAATGTGAAGGCAGAAAAAAGCAGTAATTTTACCACCTCTTAAGGTAAACCCTTTAACACGCTTGGAAATCACTGCAGGGCAGCTCATCCTCAGGAAGAAACAGTGTGGAGGTGTGAAAACAGAGCTTCCATATTACTTGAAAAAGTAAACATTCACAAGATCTAGAAGCCAAATTCAAAGTGTGAAGTACTTGTAAATCATCTAGAAACGAAGACGATTCAGATTCTGAAATCTAAAAGAGTTATTCAAGGAATTAAGGTATTGCAATTAAACACCTGGAATGAGCACAGTCCCTCCCCTTTGAGTGGGGGCTGGGAGACAGCACAAGTTTAGATTTGCTACATAAGAAAGGCTCTTCAAGTACCCAATCCAGAAGCAATTGCAAGGAACAAGAAGTAAATGAAATACAGTGTTGAAGCTTCTAGATTACAGCAGGTACTGTGGAGCAAACATGGCTGCACACATTTTGCACAACTAAAAGACAACTGTTTTCCTGGAAAGCAGCCATGAGAGGATCAAGCTATTGCAGCTGAAGCACAGGAACTGATGGCAGAGCAGAGCTCATGTCACAGATTCATGCACTTTGGGAAGACAGCCCACAGAGTTATCTGAACATCAGCTCCCTGTTGCCAACAACTTTACTACTTGAAAATGTAATGTGTTTTTTAAGAACCCACAGTGGAGGACTTCTGTAGCCATGCATGCCTGAAGAGACCCTCTCCCGTAGGAATATCAGCAATCTCCCAACAGGAAGGAAGAACGTGGGACTGGAAACAGCTGACCCATCAAGTTTCAGCATGCTATGAGAAGGCACTTGGCTCTCCTGAAGGCCAGTCATGCCATACTCTTCAGTCCACAAAGTACCCCAAAAATTAGTTGAGATTATAAAAATATAGGAACTTCTATCTATTAAGTAGCTGATTGAAAACTAGGTTGATTCAAAAAGCTGGCCTGTTTGTCCAAAGTGAACCACTGAACACACTCTGATTTCCCTGTACAGCTGTCAGGCTCTGAAGTAAAACATATTACCCTTGAGGTTTTAAAATTTGTCTTACCTACCACACATGATCAGGCCCACTGCACACATATCAGGCCATATGCACACATTCCCTGTACCATATATGGTATGAGGAAATCGGTTTACACTCTTCCAGGAACTGTGGTCCACTGCTAAAGTAGCAAACAAGAACCAGAGCACTTGGGTGCACTAATGAAAAGGTGAATATCAAAATACAGTGAGTCAGAACACTGGACATACAAAAACTGCACCAGGAAATCTTAAAATAGGTGACATTATAGCTGCCAGTTCAGAAGGCAGCGTATCTTTCTTTGACTTGGCCTTACCTATACTCCCAAGTCCAGAACTACCCCTGCCTTTACATTGGCCAAACAAGTAGAATTGTCAACCTCAGGAGATGACAGAAAATTACTAAACCAGCAAATGTCATTCTAAAAGGTTCATCAATCCCAGCTCAGTGTTTGTTAAAGCATCTGGTTAAGAAGCCAACTAAATACTTATCCTTGAGAAAGAGATGGAGCTCCAGGTTCTCCAGGCAAAAAACACTAAGCCCTGCTATCCCAGGGCACTTGAACCAGAGGGGAAGGTGCCATTTACAGCAGCCAGTTATTTATAGAAGGTCTTTTGTCCAAGCACTGCCTGAACCCCATCTTGGCTTTGCTGTAAGACGAGTCAAACCAAGCCACACTTGGATACAACCTGGCTGCAAAACCCCAGGTTTCAGTCGTGCCCCAGAAGAAAGGGGCACCTTCTGGGGCACTAAAGTAAAGGTCAGAAAGGCAGCAAAAGGCCATCTCTGCACAGTGGACAACATCTGCCTGTGGGGCTCAGCTCACCAACCTCCTGCTTTGGTTTGGGGCTTACAGGACCACAGTGATGAACATATCATTGTGAAATTTAGCTCACAAGAATAATTTTCCTTGGAAATAATCTTCTTGCCCTCTCCCCCACTTACAATACATCACAGCACACCACCTTTAAACATTTTAAGGTTTTAGAAAGTGAATTAAAAAGAACAAAAAGGAGAAGGAAACATGAAGACTCCTGAAAGATTTGTACAGATTATTCTGCTACTTCAAGCAGGTTCACTTAGTGTGGAAGTGGAATGGAAAAATGCCATTATATTGGGGAAAAAATCCTTTTTATAAACTGCACATACATACAAGATTATAAAATTACATTTTTGACCTTGTCTTTCCTCTCCCTTCCTCCCCTCTTCTCATCTTTACTTTTTACATAATGCTGGAATAAGAGCTCATTTTATTGGAACCAGTAACTGTTCAAGTAGAAGACCTGATGCTTTGTCAAGAGCTTTACTGAAAAGGATAAAACCAGATTTTACAGTAGTTACATGGCTCCACTTTCTACTGACCTATTCCTGAACTCTGAGTCAGTCAGGCAGGGAGTTGCATTCCCCAGAGATCAAATAGAAATATGCATAATCCATTAGATACTGTTTTTCAGTCATGTGTGGTATGATCGACAGTCCCTCACAACAAGGCATAATCTCCAAGTGTTTTGCTTTTTAGCAGGAAGGGTTTGGACAGTTTTTTGTTTATTTCTAAGAAATTGGATTGTGTGAGACATGGATGCATTCCTAACTTGAAGGTAAAAGTTGTGGTACACCTGGGATTTATTTGAACGTAAGACCAAACCAAGGTACTACCTGAGATGGCATGGAGGAGACAAACAGGATTTTAGAACTGTTTTGTTAACATGGGATTTAATGAAGGTTGGCTTATCATAACTTGTACATCACAGTTTGCAAAGCAGGATTTCTAAGAAAAGGCACATGCCAGCTGCAGTTTTTGCTGTATTCAGGGAATTTTAAAATTCTCTCTCTGATATGAATGCTTGCAAGGATTTTTGCCTCAGTATACTTAACAGGCTTCTCTACTCAGCTATCCAGTTGCACAAATCTTGTAGAAATTTGAGCTTTGTGAAAATATTTTTGACCCTTCTGTAGAATTTGTCTGGACAGTGAGTTCAAAACTATGGTAAACCTAGAGAGGAAAGGGAACAGTCATCAAATTACTTCATCACCCTTATAAACAGTGGTAGGAAGACTACAGGGGCAGAAGAAGAATTGAATTTGGTGTCTGAAAGAAAGAACAGCACCAGGCACCTCCAAGCTTGTTAGCTCAAATTAGTCGTCATCCAAGGAACAAAAGAGAATACAGGGAGACCCTCTCAGAGTTGAAAGAGGTAAGTAATTCTCTCCTAAAAAAAAAAACAAAACCCAAAACACCCACTTCTGTCAAAAAATGCTGTACTGTTGAAATCTGAACTTTAAAAAACCAGTTCAACGTTGCCAAAACCTTGTTTAGAAAAAAAAAGTAGGGAGGGTGATGAAAGAAGGGGAATGCGTTCCAACAACATCAAAGCATTCTCTTCTATGTTGTTAAAATATTTTTTTATCTTGAAACACAAACTTTTTGTGCTGACATATTTTTTTTTGCATGACAGAAATAATTTTGAAAATTAAAAAAAAACCCAATGCAATAGAAAACCCCCACAGAACTGAACACTGACCAAAACAGCTTCCTTTGCTACTCCACTGTCTGATTTCATTTCTCTGGAAAATTTTGGAACTTCAGGCCTTGTTCCAAGGTGGAACAAAACACGTTCTGAAATCACAAAATGCTTTGTGGAAAAGAACACTAACCCGCTGACAGAGCTATTGTTTGCAAATGCAGGTGGACCTCGAGAGAGAATCAGGAGGCCCCAGACTTCTGCTGCACAAACTAGATAAGCTCATAAGAAACATGAGGAGAATCACTTCATTTGTTTCACTGCTTTCTGCATTGGAAGGAAAGAGAGGTTAGCTCTTTCCTAAGGACACCCTAGAGTATCAGCAGAGATAGAAAGAAAAAAGAAGGGGAAAATTATTTATTGATAAATCTTAATCTCTAAAAGTAAAGTGAGAGGGAGGAAGGAGATGATTCTACTAAAATTTATATTAAAGAAAACCAAACAAAAAACCAAACAAAAAAAAAAAAAAAAAACCAAACCCAACCAAACAAAAAAACCCCAAAAAACAGCAAAACAGCCAAGTATGAAAAACACTGTGCAATATTCCCTCTGTCCTGTTCCTGCCTGCACATTCTCCAGCCTAATCTGGACACACACACATAGGGTGAGATTCTTCTCCCATTTTTTATCATTATAAAAAAAATAATAAAAAGTCATTTTTGTTTAGTTTTCAGATATTGAAGTTATTTGTATGCTACCTTTCAGCTGCCCCCAATACCATAGGCCAACTGCATAAGACACTGAGATTTTTAATTTCCCAGATGTGATTATAGAAAGTATCAGCCAGGACAGCCAGATGATAGCACAGCAGCTTCCAGGCAGTAGTTTTCCACTTATGGTTTGCAAAAGTCTAGAAGCATGTAGTATACACATAGGGAACCCACAGAAAGTAAGAAAAGTCAGTCAGTTCATTTGTGCCATAAACATTGGAGAGGTGATTCTATAAAGGGTTCAACACTAAACACTAAACTCTACACCAAGAAGTAGAAAATAAAGGATTTCATTCTTGAATAAAGACTGGTTTCTTCAACCTTTCCAGAAGCATTAGGGATGTAGAAGAAGCTTTTCAGGATTTCAGATGTGAAATAATAAACAAAACAAAAGGAAGAAAAAACCCACCATCCTCCAACTGTTCCTACTAAAACACAACTGTTAGTTGTTACTGTTGCCTGCTTTAGTTTTATAGTAACAAGAGTATTTATATGAAGGCGGATGTTTAAAAGCCTGCAGTCTTCTTCCCACTTGCATAATTCAGCCATCAGCGCCGGTGAAACCAGGGTTACATTAAAAATAAGTTACTGTAACTTTTCCTTTGGCATCCCAGCTCAAAAACACTCATGGCTTTCTAAGAAAAGAAACTTCATGTTACAAAGAGCTCTCAAAGCTATGATGGATGAGCCGCAGCCCAAAGCTCTGAGTGCCGCTCTGCCGTCAGTGTTCATGCAATCACAGTATGTTTGTCCAAGCTCCAGCTGCTGATCATATCTGGCCAGCGCCTCAAACGCACAGACTGCCTGAGCTAAAAATGTGCCCAATTATCCAGTGACAGATGGTCTTTCCCGGGCTACCCTTACCTCGCGTAATTCCAGCCTCTGAGCGACAGCTTCCAGGCACTCCTGCCCCGTGCTCTCCACGGACAGGGTGCACTCGATCACGTTGCTGTCCAGCAGACGGATCCTCGTCACAAAGCAGTTCTTGCTCAAGACATTGTAGCGCCTGGTCCGTCGCAGTTTCAGCCCGAAAGGCATGGCTGAAGGCCTGCAGGGTCGCCCCTTCCCCGGGCTCTTCCCAGAGCTATCAGCACGCTTGTCGACTCGCCTCGAAGGCTTCTTCAGCTGGCACTACTGTCCTCCAGAAATGGAGGTAGCTGTCCATTCCTGGGGCGAGCTCCAAGGGATTCCTGAAAAATACACACCAGTAAGTAGTCTGAAGCGTTAAACAAGATGTTCCTGAGGTTCAGTGGGAAAGAAATAAAGTTTAAGAGTCACGTTTAAAACCATAAAATAAACACCTCCACGCACAGGATTGCCAGGCACTTAGCACATATCCCAAATGAATACCTTATACAACAAATCTTCCGAAATGCTGTTTTGGCGCTGAATTTAAAGCACGGATTTAATTGCAAAGCCGTTCTTTGAGAGGCTCAGTACAAACAGCAACTCTACAGGGCACTCATCCAGAGGTGCTAACTCTCCCACCATTACCCCCACCACAGGGGTCTATAACATAATCTTCGAGTTTTCATGCCCTCGGGCCAGCTTTGAAAACTAGTTTCAGAAGCTAAGGAATAGAGGCATTGAAAAGAGGTGAGATCTTGAAAGAAGAAAAGCTGGCTGCAGTCCGCAGGAAATGCAGGCACTCAGCACCTCCGAAAAAAAAAAAAAAAATCAAACCTAAAATATGCATGTGAAAAGCAAGAAGCATCCGAGCCATTTCAGAGGAGCCTCCTCTGAGGCAATCCCTCGCATTTTGCTTGGCTTCCAGCTCCAAAGCAATTCGCAGCCCACCCTTCTGGGCGGAATGAGTAAACGGCAGGAACGCGGCTGCCAGAGACGGGGCAACACCGAGTGGGAGGAGGAGAACACATCTTCTAGATACTGATTCTAACTAGTACTCCTGAAATTTATCTGGGATATATGCAACTGCTGAGCCAAAACACAAAGTAGATGGAAGAACTAGAGATACAGATGTAATGACGTTTAAGAAGTTATGATCCTCACCAGCAAGAGCCACTTCTCTTAAAGCGAAACAAAGCAAAAAAGTTCAGTTAAGGGCAGGTTCAAGCTAAACTAAAACAAAGCATTTGCACTGACACAACCAGCTCTAAAATGCCACTTTCCGTGTACTGAGAGGAATGAAGCAAATAGTAAATTACTTGCTACCAGGTCTTCCTGGTTTTGTTTGAATATTCTGGAGCGAAAAGTAGAGGAACACTACTGGTGTTCCTACTGCTACTAATGGTGGCATTTAAGAGTCCCTTTCTCTTAACCAATAGTACTGCAAATGAAAAACTAGATCCCACTTCCTTACTTCTTAAGAGAAGCAAGGGAAGGCACTGCCAGCAGAGTACGCATCATTTGAATGCATCAGCTGAGTGTGACATTTCAAATAGAGAGTACATTGCCCACGCATATCCCTTGGCACAGAACTGCATGAATCAGTTATTTCCGATTTTTACCGATTTAGTTGCTATGGAGATTATTAAAAGCTGTCCGATTGACTACAGTGTTTTATCATTACACTAGAAAAATAACTATCACATTTTTACACGAAGTGTACTTTCCAAAGCCAGTATAACTTGACATTTCTTAGGGAGTTAGAGCAACACAAACAAAACAAAAAAAAAAGCCCCACACAGACAGAAAACCACTGGTTAGGTGTGTGACTAGACTGGTAGTCTACCAGCATCACCAGAGAAAAACCTAGAGACTGAGAAGGAGCACTGCAACTTGACTGAAATGCAAACAAACCTATCAAATTAGCTGCTGTGGTTTAATCTCCCATTTTTAGCTTTCATGGGAACAGACATAATGTATTGTTTTCACATAATTGCATGAGAGTGCAGTTACACCTTGCATACTCTAACATCAGGAGCCATCAAAGACATATAAACTCATCCTCACAACAATCCGAGGCAGAGACGTGTTACCCAAGACTCACAGAAAAGGAATTAAGCAAACATTCACCAGCTTGTCCAACTCTGCTCAGGAGAATGGCTGCAGACCTAAACCATGCAGGACAGGCTACTGCTTTACCCCCTGGCCAACTGCTTGCCAAGTACCTTGCTGACCAACCTATCTGAAACTACTGCCTGAATCTGAAAAGTGGGAAGAATGAAAGGAAATTACAGAGAGGGAAGGGTGTGGAGGGCTACATCTTATCAAGAACAGCATTTTTGTTCAGTCTCTGGCTTCACAGATTATTTCAAGCTGGACACATGGATAGTTCTAGCTAGCCAATTCAATTTCAAAAAAAGACTTTTACTGTTCATTAATGTTAGTTGCATGCATTTCCTGGCAGAGAGTGAACCATTCTCTGTACAATAATTATACAGTTAGCAGTAGCCTAAGGATGAAATCAATGTTAGTTTAAAAAACCCAAGTGTTTGGCCTTGCTGAACAGGTACAGCTACAGCTGCACAAGCCATCCCAGAAGGCGTGTGTATCAACACACTGCTCTGGAATGAACCACCAGCTCCTGTATACCAGAAATGTCAGCATGGATTGGGCATTAATTGCTCTAAGTTGTATCATATACTCAGGTAAACAAGACCAGTATTTCCCTTGCTTTTCAAAAGCAGTAAAGGAACAGGAGTTTTCCCTTAATTCTGCTGAGGACAATCAGCCAGCACCATTTTCTCAAGGCACAGATGTACAAATGCGTTAATGGATACACTTTGAGTAATATGGATTGGGTTACTTTTTCATTTAACTTAAATACATACATGAATGCCCAATGACATCTCTCTCACATGAAAGGTCACACTTCAACTAGTTTCCAGTTAAAGAATTAAATGGGATGACAAGGCTGGAATCACTCAGAAACAGCTCAGATTGGCCCAGCTTGTAAAAACTATTAACTCTCAAATCAATGCAAGTGTCTGAGCTTTCTGTTTACACATATTCTGATGGCCGACCAACTTCTCACTGGGTTTTCTGCTAAGGTTACTAAGTAAGATCTCAAAGAGCAGTCACCTACAGGCACCTAAAGGTAAACTAGGCTCTTCAATGTTTGCATCATCTTAAAAGCATCAGGAGCACGAATTTTTACTCATGGTTATTTTGCAAATCACTGAAAAAAAGATGCCATTGAGAGACAGAAATGTTTTGGTCTTCCAAATGAAGGATTATTCTATTACCAGATCTCCTTTCCCCATTTAAAGTTGCCTGAGAGAAGCAATGTCCCTAACAAAGTCATCCCAACTGTGCAGGCATTCACAACACTCCCCTCCTCAAACTCACACTTCCACTTGAAACAAAACCAAAGCAGTGAAATTAATGCAAGCTTATAAACAGCTTATCAGCTAACTATGAACATGTTCTAATGTTAACAAAGGATTTCTATTAAGAGTATTTCAGGTGTGAAAGGGAGACACAACATCTTTTAAACTGACATTTTCAATTATGAATTTATTTTTCTGAAATAGAAATTACACTGGGCTCCTTTGGGTACTTACTCTCTTTTTTGTGTGTGTGTGTGTGTGTGTGTGTGTGTATCAATTGCTCTCTGCAAATTAAGCTCATTCTAAGAAGTATGCTGAATTAAACAAGGCTCTTAGTTAGAGCATAAGCTCTGGAATTTAAACATTCTGCTAAGTGGAAATTCCTTACGTTTAAAGCACCTACTCTGTAGGCCTACAAAACACACACAAAATCTTAAAGTCCTTCTACCATTTCCCAGAAAACAGCTACTAAAAAAAAAGCATCCTAAATGCAGTTTCATCAATATGAAGACAAAGAGATACAATATCTTTGTGGATTCCTGATAAAACTTAATACACCCCTACTTTATCGGACCAAGAAAAAACTGAACAATGAGACAGCTCCTTTGCTATCAGACATTGGAATCGGACTTTTATGGTATTTACTTGAAAAAGCCATATGGAAAAATCAATGGCTGTTGAATGGGGAAGACCAAAAATGGAAAAACAGAATAAAGAATGAAAACAAATTTCAAATTTGACACAGAATAAAACTAAACCTTTAATCCACGATCTCATGCCAAGCACAACACAAGTTCTCCTAAGAGGCCTCACTAGAAAAAGCTTAAAGAAAGCCACGTACGGCTCAGCTCAAGGCATTCTTGCCTATCTCTTTCTCTACTTGTGACCAACGAGAAACATCTCTATTTGCCTGGAAGCCTTTACCAGCACACTGTCTATGCAAAGGCAGCAGACACAGAGGTATGCATCTCTCCAACTGCATTTGATTCCTCCACAGCACCCCTGCATCCTGAAAGGGCAGAGAGGAGTCACCCTTGCTCATTGGAAAAAATCCTTCTCTGTACAGAAGGGGTTTCAAGAAGTACGATTCCCCCAATGTTCAATCATAGAAAACTGCTGCTCATATGCCAAAAGCTAGGAGGGAAAAAAGGCATAACTCATACAACCAAGGATATCTTGCAAGCACAATGCTGGGGACCAAATAAGCATCTTCAAGATGACACAGCTATAATGGTTTAGGGAGGAAAAGGCTAATACATTAGTGCTAACTACTTATTAGTGATATTAGCAACTATCCTTCACTGGCCAATCCTGCATGAAGAACTAGGTCAGATTAACACTGTGATATGCAGCATAAAACTGCTTCTGATTTTTAAGAAAACTTTGTTAGCTTCTGCATAGAATAGAAACTCTCCCTATGAATTTAAATTAACTGATGCAGAAAAAAAAATTGTGCTTTTCCAAACCAGTAATTTTCTTGGCTTTTTCTTTTATGAGACATTACAATGAAACCAGGTCAAACCACTACTACACAAAAAGTAAATGAAATAATATTTTACATGTTTTCCAAACCTAAAACCAAAAGAAGCCAGAAATACAAAAAATTCTTCCTTAGCTCTCCCAAAGTCAGCTGGGGCTGGCAAAATTTTTAAAAGACAAACTGAAGGGACCAAGGGAAGCTGAGCTGCTTGCTGTGTCATGAGGAAGGGGGCCATACAGCAGAAGCTGCTTCGTGAGGTGAAGGGCACTGCTCCAGCCACTCTGCATTCTCCTGCTTTCTTAAATTTATTTGAAGGCCAGAAGTGAAGAAAAGCTTATAAACAATTAAGGCAAGTATAACTCTCAGGACATTTCCAAATACGTGACTCTCTCCTCTATTACAGACAACAGGTACAGACAGTACTACATTCAAAGGAGCATAAAAAAAGAATAAATATCATCTGATTTGAAATGCACTTAAAGCAGAACTCTTTCCTTCACTTTGTTTGCTTTTTGTACGTAATTTCTGAAACTCCAGGAAGAGAGCAATTATGTCAAACTGCAGCCTGTATTTACCAACAGAGCCTGGCAGCCCTCCAGCATTCCTGGCACTGCAGGAGCAGCAGCACACCTAACTGAAGTATGTAACCCTGGGCTGGGCAGAGACCGCAGCATGGACAGCAGCTGCAAGTGGTGTGCTGGCCTGCAGTTTTAGGGAAGAGTAAAAATAACAGTGCATGGGAAACAAGGTCTGACACAATCCATTTCTATCCAGCTGAGTTGTCTAGAGGAAGAGATCTCTCTCCCTGTGAAACAGCTTTCTCTCCCTTGAGTGCTCTCATGGGAGCATTTCATGCAGGTAGAGGACAGCAAGGTACATTTCTGTGCCTAACAAGGTGTCTGTATCCCACACAGTTAAGGGTAGAAGTCCCATAAAGCCTGATAAACTCGCAGAAGTCAAATTCATCTCTGGACAGATGAAAGGGGGTTTTAACCCTCACATAATAACAAGTCTTCTGCTGTACAGCCACTGTCTTCAACCACTTGTTTATACAGTCCCTGGCGAGACATAGGCCTCATCCTCAGGCATTTAAATCCCCTTAAAAATTCTTGCAGGCAGGAATTTAAATATTTCCCTAATCCAAACAGTAATAAAACTATTAACACTCTCACCTCTACATTCTGGAAAAGGAGTCAAATTACAATTTCATTTAATTTTTAAAACTAATATTCTATGCAAAACTTCTAGAGTCTGTAAGTATCTGGAGATCCCACACCCGTGTGCACAAACAGATGCCAAGGCTTCTCCAGGACACTGAACACAGAAGACAACTGCTACTGTTACTACTACTGTGAGTCATCAGACAACACGCAGCAGCCAAACATCAAAAAACCATCTCAGTTAGCAGTTCTACTTTCCCAATCCAATCACAGCTTTCCCTTTTCCAGGAAAACTTGCTTTCTCCATCAGATCCACCACTGCTTTAACAGATCTTACTTGATTTAAATTGTGTGTTTTCACTGTATCCAACTTGGTCAGCTTCTGGTTTCATTAGTCCAAATAAAACATCTAGAGAGGTTTAAATAAAGTGAAAATAACAACTTCAGCTCAAGCCAGTTAGAATTCTGCCCCTTCCACTCCTTTGTGGCAGTACCCAAGAGAGTATATACTCAATAATTCTGAAGCATGTAGAGATTAGTACATGCACCACTTGTTATTCCCTCATCTCTCCCCTGCTAAAGTACCACACTTTTGGTATAAACACACCTTTTTTGTGTATCCACAGAATTATGAGGTTTTGTGGGTACAAATCTGTCAAGCAGCACCTAAGTCCTCTTCTGTGACAAGATCCACAGGTAACAAGTATTTCTATAGGTTCTAGTAAGTCTGTGACCAACAAGGCTCCCATCACAGACAAGATGTGAACTTCCCAAACTGCAAATTAGCACCTTATCCATTATTTCCTTACTTATCACTCCAGAATACCCACAGCAATTCAACGGGTCTTTCTAAGGCAGCTACTGATGGAGGGCTCTTTTTGAGGTAGTCTAAGCATTCAGGTTAGGAATAAAGTGACAAATCTACATGACACTTGCATTGCCATTGTGATCAGTTTTAGTCCACATCATATCAGTAACGAAGGTGGAGTTACCACTACCCCTTAGTGTTCTAAATATAAAAAATAAAACAAAAACAACCTACCAAATCAAAATGCCAGACTCCAGTACTTTTCCCTTCCAAAGAGGAAATGCTGCCTGTCCATGCCAGGTGTCTGCAGCAGCTCCACCTCTCTGTCATGGCAGGGTTTAAGTCTGCAGGGTACAGCAGTTAACCATTTACAACCCTCTCACACCTTGGCTATGTTATTGCAAGACCTCAAATTAGACACAGCCAAGAGCCTGGCTGGCACCTGTCCAAGGATGCAGTTTTGTACCTGAGGCAATCTCATTTAAAAGCTCCCTTCTGCCAGGAATGGAGAGAGGTCCTGATCTCTTCTCCCTCCCTTAATTCCAGAGCACATTACAACTTGTCTTGTGCCAGCTCTGAAAATCTGCTGGAACCTCCTCCTGGTTTAGCCACTTCACCTCCCCAACTTAGTTAGATAATACGATCTTTTTCAGCTTGGTTAGTGAGTTTAGATAGCCCACAGCAGAGCCCAGAGTGAGTAGCTCATCTGGCAGAGGGAAGAAAAGAGCCACACAGCTCAGAGAAGGAAAAATAAGAGCAATTCTGCCTTAATTGACAGCAGTTGGTCAGGTCAGGAGAGCAGTTTGTGAAATCACAGCTCAAGGAAGGTTCCTGGTCTCAGCAAGCAGAGGAACTCCCCAGAAAACAACCCCATTATTCCTGTATTACAAAGCTATGTTGGAATCAAAATTGCTTTATTTGAAATAACCGGTTGATTCAAATAGCGCTTTTTTTTTTTCTTTTTGTTCCCCCACTCCAAAAATACAGCATAAGAGGATTTAATATTGCAACATCTCTATGTGTTATGTTTCGTACATGGGACAAGCCATTCAGAAGAGGAGAAGCAAGACCAAGACCAGCATTCTGGTATTTTGGTATATCTTTCTTTTAGACCTGGTACAAAAACTGGTCTCTAAGTCCCACCCTTCAGAAAAGGCACAAGGTCCTGCAGGCTAAATTTTAACTGAACTCTTCCTAGCAATCAAAGATCAGGAAAGCCTAACCATTATTGTAAGGGTCAATTATTTAAAATCCATTATAATCAAGTGACTTAAAAATGCCTGAGAATATTTGGCAGGATTCTTCACCTTTTGTCCTTATTTTACCCCTACTTGGTACAATCAGTAGCAACATAGTATTGACGCCATTTACTTTCTTTCCCTCCTAGTTAGTTAGCTTTCTAAAAGTTTTCAACTCCTTCAGACTTTCTGGAGCTACAGTGAGTTTTAAAGGGTTACATTTCCTGCTAAATGTGATTGATGGGCATGCAAAAACATCATAAAAACAATGAATGATACTCTTAGTAAAAACCACAGAAAAACTTCTTACAGCATGTTTCATTATTCTCTCATGTTACAAAGGAAGACACGAGTAAAACTAACAAGCTCTGAACACAGGATAATGTGAAGAGCAGAATCAATAGCTCCAAGAGATCCAAGTATCAGATAGGGAGTAAAGTTATACACCCCAGAGCATTCTCACATCCCCTAGCACAAACTGCTGCCAGTTGGTGTATAATTTTAAATAATTCAATAAAAACTTATTAAAAAAAAAAAAAAAAAAAGACACAAAAGTTCAAACATCACCTGTCCTGCTTTAATGAGAAGATATCTATCCTCCAGAAGTGGCTGTAGCTTCACATCTGTACTGGGATTTTGGGGGAGCAGTTACAAGAGAGCACTTGGAGATGAGGAAGCAAATAGCCACACAGCTCATGAGACTGAAAGATCTGCCTGCAGCTCATTACATGTCTCTGGTGTTGGAGACTGGAAGCTGCCTACCTGGACTCACACGATGCTGCTCTTAACTGAGATCCTGCTGGGAAGGTGTGTTACTGCAGCAAAATATGGTTTTATGCATTTAAGTAGGGTGTGATATTTCTGCTCCTGCCTTTCTTCTGATGTTAAAATGGCTTATACAAGTGTATTTTTACGATTTCTGCTTAGTGTGGTAGTAGTGTGGAACCTTCCATTCTTCTTCATTTTTTAAATATATCTATCTATCTATCTATATATGGAAGATTGTAAAATCTTTTAAATAAACAGAAACTGGGAAATCCTGGGTTATAACTACAGATTTCCAAAATATATCACATTACCTCAACTCTTGCAAAAGTCAGAATGGTATTTATTTATCACATAAGGAGGCTGCAACATATTGATTCCTTTGCCCACGAGGAAAGATCATATTTTCTTAATATGTACAACTGGGAGAGAGGGGAAAGATCAACAAGAAGCACTGAATTTGCAACATTTCAAATGTTAACAATGTGGTGGCCATTCTAAACTGCCAACCTGCCCTTCTCCTTACAGGAACAAAATCTAGTCATGCTCCCACTGATGTTAGTAACAGGACTGGTACCAAGTGAAGCAAGACCCATGCCTGCAGACTTGCAGTAACAACAAAACTTTATTCAGTTTCTTCAAGTTTAAAACAATGGTTTACTCTCCTGGAGAGGTTCAATTAGTCCCATTCACATATTAGGTAATGAACAGAGATAATGCAATGGAGGAGAAGTGGCCTCAGGTAAGCAATGAGAGCCAAGCATGATAGGGTGAAGAAAAAAGAGAAGAGGGAGAGAGAAAGAAAAATAAAGTTTAAAAAGCATACACACTGTCAATCCCAAACCACAACCAGGCATATTTAGTTACATAAGTAGATACTTCACAGAAGACTGTAACATGAACTTTTAAACTTGCAAGGAAAAAAGCATCTCCACTACTTAATGCATTAAAACATCAATGTACGAAATGCTGAAAAAATTCCTTCAAGTTGTTTCAAAGGAGGATTATATTGTGGGCACATGCATGAAGAAAGCAAATCTATTATCTTTACTGAATATAGGCCTTGATGTAAATCACACTGCCATAGCCTGTGAATAACTGCATTTGTTTCGACAGCAAAACACCTCATCTGAAATACAGAATAGCTGCCGGAAATGAGCTAATGGTACTTTTCTTTCTGTATTAAAGGATTATTTTCCAGTGCCCACTGTGTGGGCTTAAACACTAGACTGAAACAGTCAAAATACTTAGAAGTAAGATTTATGGCTAAAGAGGGGGAGGCTAGGGGGGAACCTTCTTTGAAGTGGCTGACTTCTTTGACCAGTCTCAGAATTACAAGGCTACAAAAGACCCCCTCTCTGTGAGCAGCCTCCCGCATTCTTCCTTCATCTCTCTGGCAGATCATATTGATAAACACGATTTGAAAACAATTACCTGGGAATCACAGAGCTGGACAGAACACAGTAACTGAGATACTATGAACTACAAATGTCTTTTTATTTTCTAATAGTTTATAACACCTCAAACACTATCCATCAGACATCAACGTTAATCCTTCAGTACTACTGTTTTTCAAAAGGTTTCAAATGAGCTTGAAAGAAAAATCAGGAGTTTACTTCCATAGTATTCCAAAAAGTGCTGCTAATTAAATTGATACAGGAAGAAATTGTACCAAGTGGAACCCCATATTCTTTCATTGCATAAAAGTAACATATTATTTGTCATTAATTCGACTCAAGAGAACAGCTTTGCACTGAAGACTAGTATATCTGTATTAGTTTTGGAGTGCAAAATACATGCTTCAGCTTTATACACAAACTCACTATGATAAATTCTAAAAGCTGTGGCATGCCATTCTTTCTTCACCTTTCCAAACAGTACTTTGACAATCTCTTTACAACCTTTCACCATAAGTCTGCATAAAACACCCTTTAACATATGGTGATAGCTTTATTTGGAATCATATCTGAGGTTATCAGCTTTTAATGAGATTATAGCCTGATTCTTGTTAACCACCCCTGTTAGAGAAAGTAGTTGCTTTGAAACACTTCAGAGTGAAAAACCGCTTTGCAGGAAATTTTACTTTGTCATGAGCTGAAAAGAAATTCCTCTTTAAAATAAATCATCTCTAGTCTTTCTCAGATTAATCCATTTTTATGCTAACATTTTAGCATACAATTGGAGCAATAAAGGTCAAAATTGACTTGTAAGCTCATGACCTCTGTAACTCTTGTAGTAGACTTTGTATATTAAAATTAAGACTTTGTTTATTAAAACGGAGAGAGACAAAAACCATCAAAACAGAACATCAACATTTTCTTGTTTTGCAATTCTTTACAAGCAACTTCACTTTGAAACACAGGAGTTAGCCTGACTTTTAGTTCTCAAGTGAAAAGCAGCAAGGTTATTCTAAATTTAAATTGCACAATTTATTAAAATAGCCTAGATCTAAGCACAACTTGCACTAAATCAAAACACCTTCTATACAACCACAGGTAGGTGTATTTACTGCATGTTCATATCAAAGTGGCACAAATAGGCCTTTGATCCACTGGATCCACTGCAGTGGCCATTGAAGTTCTGCAAAGAAAAATACTATATATAGGTTGTGTAAGTTTATTTTCTTCTAAGTACAAAACCTAAACACCAAAAGAGAAGAAGGTGGAGTAAAATAAATAACAATTAAACAGTTTCTCTGTATGCATCAGGTTATCTTATTTGTTATCACATAACTGGACTCACAGAAGTCTAAGGTGACAAGGCATCCCTTAAGATTTACACTCAGTTTAACACAAAGAGAATCAAAAGAAGAAACAACAAACAAAAATAAAAAGTGGAGAAAGCCCATATGGTACAGCCCTCCCTGTAATCCTGTCTCTGGTTAGCAAGTTGGAAGCATTTCATTTCTCTGACTTGAAGCCTGATATTCACATTCCTCTGTGGCTTAATGTAGACATGGACTACAGATTGCACTCATATCTTAAAGGAGCTAAATGATTTAGCACAGCAAGCCCTCAAACTGCAAGAGGGATAACAAGAAACCTTATATTCCCATCCACTTGGAAGAAAAAAGAAATTAAATTTCTTAATTCCTAGTCCAGCTGTGAAGTAGGCAATGCTGTGTGGATGTAGTGAGTGCCTTTACCAAAAGTAAGTAAAATCTGTCCTTGGCAGTTATGAAGACACTCAAGCCTCCTGAAGTGCTGTTAAGTGTGGCCACCACATCTGGGAAATCAAACACCCTGTACCAACAGTGTGGGAGTGAGACAAGTCTCCAACTTCATCCTTTCTAAAGCCTGTGCAGAGTGGCAACAGGCTGAACAGAAATGAAACAGCGAAGATGTGACACCAGTGTGCATTTCATTTAACAATTTACCACAAAGACAACCCCATGTTAACACAAATTCCTATAATGATGGAGTAGCAAGTTGTTGTATTTGATGAAAAAAATGGAGCGGACCAAACCATGCTGTCTCACAGCAACATCTACTGCATATGAGACACCTGTGTCAGTGGGAAGGGAAAGGGAAATGCTCCCCACCAAGTGGCCACAGCTCTGCAATTCCACCCAAGCTATTTATTTATTGCTGCTAAAGTTCAGCATTCCCATTTGCAGATTGTTCTGCATTTGCAACAAAATTCTGGGTCAAGCATGCCAAGAATTAACTGGCCTGCCTTTTCCATAAAATGATTAGCTGTGCTTTTGAAAGAGTTACTAAGGATCAAAGGGTCACAGGGTAATTATTTACAGAATGGATGCCAAGGATGAAGTGACAGATAAAGCCATTACACAGATCATGCAGAGTAAGAAATGAGACATTCCTGCAATTTATTGTCTGTCACTGTGAAGTGTGATTCAGAGATAGCACCAGCTCTGCTCTTTCCTCTTTATATTGATAGATTATAATGACTCAAGACCTTAAATTCTCCATTTCCCACCTCACACTGGATCTATTAAAGATGGTAAAAAAAGAGATGAAATCAAGCCCGCCACACAGTAGATAGACATGGTGAAGAGGTGATGTTGCCTTGCTTTGGTTTGGAAGGTAACCAGCCCAATTGTGACAGAAATGAAGTATTCAATTTCAGCTAAATAAAAGCTGTGGTTGCAGTACAAACCATTGCCCAGCACTTCAGCATAAGGAGGTTTACAACCTACTCCTGTGGGAGGATGACTGGAGGCAGCACAGTTCAGCCATGACTCTCTAAGAGAGAACAGGATCGCTGGAAAAGTGTTTCATGAATCCTTATGGAAGACAGAACAGCTCATATCTTCCCCAGCCACTCCCCCACTGCAGAATACAGGACACTCAGTCCAGAAGCATTTTCAGTGCCTAAATATAACACAGGCATTCACATAGCATAAATAGGAGAATCCTTCTGAAGGGCCGTTTTCAAAACAACCTCCATTTTTCAGTAGGGTTAAAGTTCAAAGTCATATACTGGCATGTCAAATTCTGGATATTCTCCTAAGAAAAATTAATTTGTTATTATACATGGCTATTTTTATGAAGTTTCTGGAAACAAGAAATATTAACTGTGCTTAATTAATACTCACACACCTTCTCTTAAGTCACAAGCCAAGAAGATTTGATGGAATATGAACATATCCTTATGGAATTTCATAACATCAGTTTTCATTGGCAACCATTGATTACATAACCCAAATAAAGCTGCTGGATTTTTTCAGTCTTTTTCTTAAGCTTTGATATATAAACTTGTCACAGTAAAAGATAGCTGACCCTTAATATTACAGTTCATGCCAAAAATAATACGAAGCTATTAGAATCATAAAGCCTGGAATTCAATTAGAAAATGAATGCTGCAAAATATCCAAGCATAAGCATTATGGTTTCAGGAAACAGTAAGCAAAAAAAGTGCAGTTTTGAATAAAAGTTAACCTGCTACTCATGATGTGCAAATTTCAAAATCCTTTGTTTCATTTCTACACACTCCAGTAAACCGAACATTTTAACTGGCAGTAGGATGTACTGTCAGATATATGTCTTCTGACAGTGACAAGGACAGCACCGAATCTACTACCATGTTTTCAAAACAGAAATTCAAAAAATAAACTAATAGAGCCAAAAGACCAAGTCCATATTGCTGGAAGCTTCTTCAGGTCACTGGACTATATAAGTAAGACTCAAATAGCACCCCCTCTTTACTACGACTTATGAAAGTAGTCAGCGTGACACTAGGGAAAAAAACAGACAGAAATTTTATTTAGTTAGTTTAAGTTAGAGTGAGAATTGAATTTGCAGAGGCCGGGGGGAAAAGCATCACTTTGGTATAAAGTAGAGAGAGAGTAAGGAGAAAAAAAAAAAAAGATTGGCAAAGATAAGCAAAAAACATGGAGAAAACATTTTTTTTCAGTGCAGATAGAAAAGGGAAAAAAAACATTCCAGGTGTTGGCCAATTTATGTAAGTTTTAAAAGTGTTCTGAAGAAGTAAAACAGTGAGTGACATGAATTTCATATAATATACATAATTCAGAAGACCATTCTTCTAAATTCCTTTGCCTATTCAGACTGCACTATTTCCCACTGCAATCAAAGTTCATAATTTATATTTTTTTTGCAGAGAGCCAGTAAAAAGCAACTCTAACTCATCTAACTTGTGTTTTAAACATAAAAAATGCACAAAAATCTGAGTCTTATCTTACTGATCAAAAAGAAATCTAGAAACCACCCCAATCCTAATTTATGTTTTAGCTCCTTCAGTAGAGAGGTCCAACATAACTACTCACCATCCATTCTCGAGAGTCAGGCTCATCCTTTTACATGCATTATTACTGAAGACAACAGATGAGAGCTATTATACCATTCCACGAAAATAAGTTCATATTTTCATATTGCTATCATCTTGTACTTAACAGATGTGAGAACTACACATTTATCTCATCTGTACACAAATTTTACAGCAGTTTCAGAAAGCCAGAAAGATGAATGATCGCATTCTGGAATCAAGCCTGCCTGCAACTCTAGACATCAAATAGCCTCCCAGTTTTTCACCTTGCTTTTCTTTGTGCATCTTAAGGGGTTCTAGAAAACAAAATTAACTACTTTCATAGACAAGAGAAGTAATAATGTACTACATCATTTTCTTCCACTGCTACAGCTACCTGTGGAATCTTAAGAAATTGCGAATGAGACAAGTTTATCTGTGATCTTGAGAAAAGAAGGGAGATGTTGAAGCAAGAACACCTAAATTGAATAATGGTCCACACAGCTGAGGAGGTTACAACAACTTCTTTCAGCTGGAGAAACAAGACAGGAATTATATAAAAGCTCTCAAGTGGTATAAAAATAATGTGCCTTAGCTGTACGCCATACATAGCTAGCTTCCCTTCACAGGGTGGTACCGTGTATACCACACAATGAAAGCAGAGGAAGACTCTGGCTATAGACATCAGTATATCAGTATAAATGTGCTTTTGTAAGTACTATAAAGTATTTTATACAAGTATTATAAGTATTTTATAAGTATTGTTTCCCTTCTACAGAACTAAGAGTGAAATACCCCATATGACATTTTATTCTCCTGCAAACGAAGAATACAACACGCAGACTTCCTGTAGTGGGACACACTTTTCCATGTTCAATTTAAACTGCCAGGTTTAAACGGAGAAAAATATTGCATGTATCCATGGATATCTAATTTTAGAAAGACAAACAATTTTCCTGTTCCAGCACCAGAGGGGAAAAATGGTAAGAAAGAAATAGTTGTTGCAAGTCTTACGGAAAGGAGCTATGACAATATGAGACATGCACAAAACGTAGTAAGAACTGGGTTGGGCAAGTGCCATGAGGAAAAAAAAGCTTTTGTGAGCTCTGCATCTGAAATGGACAGACTACAGTTAAAGCCATCACACCTTACTGACAGTTTGACACATTACTTTTTCACCAGTGGAAAAGCTTTGGGAAGGTTGATGCTTTTAGAGCCTTTGCAGCCATTGTCAAGCCCTGTGTCGTGTTAGCAAGCAGAGACTGGCATTATGATGGCTCCATAAAAGCAACTGTAATGTCTGCTTGCAACTTATACACTTGATTTTCCAAAGTTGTTGTGGTTTTGGCTCAGAATTTGGCCAGAACTCTTCAGAAATTCAACTGGGTAATTCTTCTTTGTATAATCTGAAGTAGATAGAGATGGAGAGATAGACAGTTTTATTGCATGCAAGCACATATTCATCACATACTATAGTTCTTGCTACTACAAAAGAATAAAAGCCAGTATGTGAAATGTAAAGAAATGTTAAGAAAAATATCTATGCTCAAACAGAAGCAGTGTGCTTTAATGAAGAGGCAAAACAAAGGCAAGCATTTAAAAAGAGAAAACAGATAAAACCCCTGTATGTTATGGGTTCTGTAGCAAAAGGCCAGAGCCTCCTTAGAAATGGAGTGCCATTTCTGTAAAATTCATGTTAAAACCAAGATACAGCAAAGTCCCTGTATTTACCTTAGGAAGCTGCTAAAGGTAACAGCCGTCTCTGAGGTAAAACTCACTAGTTTCCAGAAAAATTTATTCCTCAGAATTATAAACTGTCTAATTAGCAACTGAGTTAGCTAGCTAGGTTCAATTATGAGCAAACACTTTAATTAAGATATACCTTCGGGTTGTATTATGCAATTTATAAAACACTTTCATTCTTTAAATATACTGTTAACTAGGATCCATGAAAACAAGTATTGCTATCTCACCTTCAGAATTGAAGCCTGCCTTGCATTTCAGATTTTTTGGTCCAGAACTAGTGGACAGAAGTTTACCAGTCCTCAAGGCATACTGAATCCTATTTAAACTTTCCAAGTCACCTGAGCTTAAAAATTACATTTGTTTTCTTTCCCCAGCTCTTGCTCACAGAAACTCCCCGCATGATTGTACCAATTAGAAATCAAATTTGCAGTCTTGGGCTGATCTTAAATGCTTGGTTTTGTTTGTTAACAACATCATTAACAGAAGGCAAAAGAATATTATCCAGAAGGACAGAAAAAGAAAAAATAATTCAATTATCATGATGTCAAAAGTATGACAGGGCTTGTGACTTTCTAAAGATGAAAACAAAAAAGTCATTGTTCAAACTGAGGCATTGATAATGCTAAATCCTAATAAATATATCTCCCTGGCCTTTAATTCAATAAAATATTGTCCAAAAATGCACCTCCTGTTTAATCCAATTTGTAATTCAATTATATTGATTAAAAAAACAAACATTAAAATACACATAACTAAAATTAAACTCATTGTTCATTAATACTAAACCTTGCGCAGATGGTCTAAGGACAAAGTAACCACCCAAGGCCAACCAAAAAACAAAAGGCCAGGAAAAAAAAGTAACAATGTATTTTTTAAAGGGCAGTTTTGAAATTTACTATAAAGTCTAGAAATAGCCACTGAACAACTACAGTTACAAATTTAGCTTTCCAAGTTACCATTGCACTGCATAAAACCAGCAAGTTGTGCTGCACTAGCACCCCCATCTCAAAGTCCTACTAAGTCCTTTTAAAACACAGACCAACTGACCTCCCTCCTTTAACTCCCTCTGTGGTTCTTTCTTAGTACCTGACTCAATTTTCTCTTTCCTTATTTTTATCACACATGAGAACACTGGGATATTTAGACTACTTACAATGTTCAAAATATTCTTGAATTAAAATAGCCAAAATAATCAAAATAAAATGAATAAAAAAAAAAACAGTGATACACAACGTATTTCCCTCTTTTGAAACTTTGTTTTTTACCCCAAATTTTATCTGCCTAAAGTTTACCAGCCAGACTTCCTCCCCCTGCTCCAGCCACTCAGGCACTGTGAAGAGGCTGAATCTCTCTCACAGCAGCCAGCCAGGAATTCTCTAATTTCCGACCCAAGCAGTGACCCATGCTGAGCCAGAGGTGCCCTGACAACCAGGTAGTCCTCGCTCCCCACTCCCTGTGCTGAGCAAACCTCAACACAAATTCCTCTTTTCAAACAATATGACTTGTTTTCAATTCATAGTTTCAACAAAGGTTCCTAAAAATCCCCATAACAGGGAGTTGAAATTTGTCCAAGGGTGCACACACAGACAAAAAATATCTAAACCAGCTATAGGGTGGCATAGGAAGCCAGAACCTTGTTGGCGTGTTCAGGACCTGACAGAGTGGTTTGAAACATGATACAGTCAGTCCCTTTGATACAGCTCATGAGTTTAGAAATGGAGGGGCCGTATCCTATTAAAAATAACAGGAAATTGGCCACAGCAATAAATTTGAAGCTTTGGCTGCTGAAATTTCTTATCGTCCATGAGCAGCTGGTGGTGAAAAAATAAATAAATAAATAAATAAAAATTTGCAACTTTTCCTTCTTAGAAAAACAACACAAACAAACAAACAATTAAAAAATCACTCCAAAACCGTAGCTTCCACTTGGTGATAGCTTGCATCAGTCAGTTGACAACCTTGGGATGAGACCTAGATGCCAAAGAACTTTTCCTGTCACACTAGGATAATGATGGTTTACTGCTGCCTCCAAGCAAAAAACCACGTCACTGGGAAAGTGAAGATGGTGCACTAAGGTTGGCCAGTCCCAAGGAACCTTGTCAGATGCTTTGGCACTCCTGACAGTACTTTTCTCATGCAATTTCTGCCTCCAAGTGTCTCTGTCTCCTCTGATAGCATTTTTCTCTTTACCTACTGAAATTGAGGTCGAAGACGACAGCAGCTGCTTTTAATGGCTTACCAACACTTAAAAGGGACTGCACCAGGCATTGTTATCTTTGCAGTTCCCACTAGAGGAAAAGCACCTTCTGCTGGGCTGGGAAAAAAAAAATATGAGGGGGCAGGGAAGAGGTAGCAAAGGCTCTTCCTCAACTGGAATAAAATACATATGTCAGAGGATTTCATTCAACTGGCAGAGAATATACTGAGCTTTTTGCCAGCATAACTGTGTCTGCTGTGTGTATGACTTGTTTTCCCACTCATAAAAGGAAGAGCTTTGCCAACAAAACTTGAAAGACTAAGACCAACAAGGTGGGTGTGGGGTTTGGTGTGTTTTCAGTACGTGAGTGAAGTTAACTATGGTCCAGTTTCCTGCCAATCTAATCCACATATCATGTAGTGCCAGTATTTTCTTTATTTTTTACTCTGATTAGGTCCTGCAAGCATTTCTGGAGCTTTTCAGACAGAAAATCCTCCTCTGAAGCAATTTTTTTTTTTTTTAAATCCCAGTGTAAGATCCCAAAGGTGGGAAAAACTTAAGGGCCAGGTGGTTCAATACAAATGGCAGCTGTCTACTTTAAGAGCTAAAAGCACCTCTAAAGTATGTATATTTTGCCTATGTTTAGACAACCACAATGTGCTAGTTGTATGAGATACAATGGAAAGATGAAACCACTGCACTACTAAAAAAACCCCAGTCATCAACAACAATAACAAAAAAACATTCTTCCAGCCCTAGAGACTCAAAAACCTGAGGATGGACCTCTTGCATTAGAATTAATTATAGCAGAATAGTTACAACATGTTTGGAGATCACCTCAACTGTGAATACGTGCCAAAACCAGGGCTCAGTTCTCTCCTGCTCCCCTGGAGGAAGGTGGGAAGAAAGTAAGTTTCAGTTTGGATACTGCAGGACCCCAAGAACTATCTCCCCTTGAAAACAAGTGTATATATAGGAAAACAGGTTGAAAAAACTTCCTCTCCCTTGCATACACTAATTCTGTAAAGCTGTTCCTTTGGCTGGAAAAGCTGCACTAGAGCTGGGCATGCTATGTGCACCTTCTCGTCTCAGTTATCCGATTTTGAATTTCAACCAGCTTCTGATCCCAAGCATAAGGGAGGCTCATTTTTTTCAGCAGCCTCCAAGAACAAAAGCTTGTGAGCCAAAAAGTTCCATTCCTTGATTTACTCCTCAATAGTCTCTTCTCTAGCACCAAAAAGTCTAATACACAAGTCCACAGAGTGCGTGGTGATCCCAATGAAAACTAACATTGGCAAAGGAATTACTAGGCCACCAAAATGAACTTCCACTAGCATATTAGAAGGGAGAGTCAGAGGTATAGAAATACTTCATGCTTGAGGGCAAACTCTTGCCAACACTACTAACCCATCTGTCATACATTGTTTTGCGTCTGCTTTGATTTCTTTTTTTTTTCTGCGAAAAAAGAAATGCACACCAGAAATGTTATGGACCACCAGATTTGTTTCATATATTATCAAAGCTAAACACTCAAGCATTTTATGGCGATTAAGAGATTAGAGTCCAAGAGTTTTTATTCCTCTCTGTGCAAGGCTCTCTCTTTCAATCAATTTAAAAAGTGAAGTTCAAGGTATGTTGTTAAATCCTGAGGGGAAATGATACATAACCCACATGCACAAAGAAGTTGGCTTGCAAGAGGTTGTTTTTACAGCACGGAATCTGTTTCAATCTATGTTTGTTTAACAAGATGCAAGTCTAACAATGGTAATTTACTAAAAGCTTGTGCACTAAGTATGTACAATACCAGAAACAATGGTCATAACTCCTTCCAAAGATACAAAAGCATCTACAAAACTATCAAAACATAAGCACTGCCCTGGATTAGTTGTTTCAAAACCCGACATTCCAAACAGCTTCATCATTTCAATAATCCATCTATAAACATTTAACTAATTTTGGACTACTGTTTTGCATTCCAGCAATGAGTTACTGCCAGTCAGTCCAACACAAAAATTCACTATATGTATTTTCACTGATTCTTTTTTTTTAAGCCATAGTATCGTTACTGTTTGCTCAGACAACTTTTGCAACAGTAAATTGTGGCTTAAGTATTGAACTAGGAACACCTATCATTCAAATAGCTATTTACTGTTAAGCTCCTCCATCTATATTTAAGCATTTGAATAACCAGCTGCTTGTACAACTAATGGCCAGTGACCACACAGCTGCAGAAGGCAAGGTGGCACTCTGCCTCTCCAACGAGCCTGTGTGCCAGTACTTAGGCCCAGCCTGCATCCTGCAGCATTACAACCATAGTCACACTTCTAAATGATTCATTATTTACAATGTCATTTGATGCTTACTAGATGATATTCTGTTCTCCCTGAGAACCCAACAGAGCTAAATGAATCTTCGTGTTGAACACAAAGCCTTTAGCTATTGTATCAGACGGTCTAAGCTTTTTCAGTCCCTACCCTGTGTGCTCTCAACACCTGTATTTTACAGAACATATCTCACCATAATTTGTACCTGTGCACTGTCTGCACCAGAATGACTGAATCTTTCTTAGTCATGGTGAACGCACAGACTGTAAAAAAATTTTCATTCAACATTTGCATTTTTCTCCCAGACAGAGTTTTATGTCAAGATAGCACAGAAACTTCTGAACAGGCAGGTCACTTCATTAGAGAAGAATCAATCAGAAAACAACCAGGTGTAGCAATTCACCTCAAGCCTTAGTAAACTACTAACAACGTTTACCAAAGGGCATTGAAAATGTTAGAAATACTTGATTGGCAACAAGAAACAGTGCACAAACCTGCTCCTGAGGACAACTGGGGAGTGGGTTGCAGACAGTTATACTATAGTAAGGTTTGTAAACTATGGGTGTTTACAGTGCACTTCTTACTACCTTCAAAAATAAAGTGTTGCACATTTCAGACACATTTGGTCTTAGTTAACCATGGCAATCAGTTAACCATCATTCAATCACACATACTTGGAGACTGACTCACCAGATGTCAGGTGTTTAACTTGCATGTTCCCCAAGTAATATCTAGCTGCTGACATTTCTTTCTCCCCTGCCTCCAAAGCACTGTGCACAAATGAGCACACTAGTGGGAACTTGCATCAGAGGCTTAATATCATTAGTTATCATGGTTAGGATTAATATCGTTAGGAGAGATATGCAACGCCATAACCACTCTGAATCATGGGATGAACTGCAAGTTGTCTCTGTAAAGAAAGTAATTAAGGGAATGGAATTTCCAAGATTCTCTGGAAATTGCTTTTTTCTGATAGCGTTCTACTTTTCAATTATTCAGTCACTACAATGCAGGCACCATCATTATTTTATTTCTTTTAAGAAATATAAATTCAATGGTGCTACCTATTTGGAATAAACCTGGCACTTCAATTTGGCACATTTTGAAACTGTACCAAGTCATATACCTCATTGTTTTTCCCTTACTGGCAGGCGTCAGTGTATTCAGCACTCATAGAGCATCTGGTTAGCAAGATGTGGCAGCCTTCAAGTTTTGGAATTCCGTTCAGTGTTTCTCTAAAAGAGAATTGTTTTGATCCCCAAACCGGTCCAGATGGTATCTCAGAATTGTCCAACTCCTCCTTTCAAGACAGCTGCCTCTATTGTTCCAGAGGGCCAAGCAAACAGGCTTTTCAAAGCAAGCCATCACTACTGGAGATGGTCTATCTAAGGAAGTTCACAACATCTAAATTCTCTGATAAGCACTGACAGCAGAGTTTCTGTAAATCAAAACTATTTCTCCAGTGTGTCAGGCTAGAGCTTTGAAGTTTCATGCAGGTGCTGGGCTGGTATGGGTGACAGATTTCCTTAGAACTCTGAGTGCTGATCCTAAAACTGCAACAAACAGCCTTCAGAGTTGGCTTGGACCAGAGAGCCTGATCCCACAGTCTAGCAAAATGTCAGAGCTTGCATGGAAAAAACAAAACACTTAAAACACTTGTCAGCAACACAAGGAGACAAGAAGGGCAATTCCCATTAGAAGAGAAGATTCTGATTACTAAAGCAGCTTGTGCACTGGCTCATGTGCCCAGCAGACCTCTGAGAACCAGAATCATTCAGGTTGAAAAAGACCTCCAAGATCATCAAATACAATCTTTGACTGAACACTACCACATCAACTAAGTAAGTGCCATGTCAAAATGGTTTCCACTTCCAGGGAGGGTGACTCCACCACTTCCCTGGCCTGCTCATCCCAATGCTTACCCAGCCTTTCAGTGAAGACATTTTTCCTGATGTTCAACCTGAACCTCCCCTGGTCCAGCTTGAGGCCATTTCCACAGGCTACTTAGCATAGGCAATAAGTTAATGCAATTCATCATGTAACCAAATAAATAAAACAGGTTTTTGATCCTTCAGGAGGAAAATGTACATGTAGAGAAGTTCATTGATAACAAAGCATAGCAGATTAAAGCCAGGCTTTTTGTACCAAAAATTTTTACAAGGGAATTATAAGGGTATTCTCGACCTCTTGCAAAATAACACCAGTTTTTCTACAAATTGTATAAAAAACATTGACATTGAATGCAGCAGAAGCACTGTGTTTCTGCAAAATCCAGGAAATTTAATATAAAAATGCTCCTTTAAAAAAAAAAAAGGTGCATTTTTAGCATTTTAATATAGTGAGAAAAGAAATGTCACTACACACTTCAGTCTCTACAATTTAATCCTTTTTACTTGCACTGAATCATCATCTACTGTGTACAGTTATCAGGAATCACATTTTGCAGCTAGTAAACTAATTTAGAAAGAAAAAAGGGAAGCAATTATTTTCACCTTTTGTGGGGGTGACACTTCAAGGAAAGAGTTAATGATTGTAACTTGAGTAATACCTTGAAGTATACAGAAAAAACTACTTTGCAAAATTCAGGAGACAGGGAGAATAAAAACCAGACATTATCATCATTACTATTAAGCCTTCATTATAGATAAAACAACCAAGGGGTATAAGAAAATGAGGTGCTTAAAGTTTCTTAATAAGCCCAACTAAAGAAACCAACACTCCTCAATGCTTTGGAGAACTCCTTTGTTTTTCCCAGTTTGGAAGTGAAATTATCCTTTTGGAAGTGAAAAAAAAAATCTGTGCAGAGAAAGTGACTGTATCACTATGATTAAGGAAATCCTCTTCCCCCAGATGGGTTTCCCCACTATGACACTACAAATTCAACAAGCCACATTTGGTCCAAGTCTTTAACAGCTATATACATTTTAGGAGGTCTTTGAGCCAGCAAATATTAAGGGCATTATTTGCCCTTAAGATACCAAGGAAAGAGTGTCACCGTTCCAGGAAATGTTCCAAAAATAAATCTCAAAGAATGAAAACTTAGAAATCACCTACAACTATTTATTACAGTCCTACATTATCTGAATAAACAAATATATTATGTCACTTGGATAAATGTTTTTCAACAAAAAGCCAGACAAAGCACCAAAAATCATTTTCAGGTTTGTAAACAATAAATATTAACTCCATTAAAAGGATATGAAAAACATACCCATGTCCAAGTTACTTTTATTTTTAATGGAAGAGTTGCCTTTGCCAGTACTCATTCATCTTCTTTGAAAAGTGTGTTTTCCATTCAGCCCAATACTTAAAATATAGTCTTCAAATATGGCTGATAAAGTATATATTTCAAATGCTGCACCTTTTTATTTTTGCTTGTGCTCTAAACCAATAGCATGTATTTCCTTATGAATGTAAATCTATTCTTCAATTGTTAAAACGGATTATATGCAACGAAAACTTGCTGCTTTTTCCATCAGCCTTAGCAATATGAGGAACAAGAAAAGGGTGCTAAAAGCAGAGGTGCCTGAGGAAGAGTAGCTTTAGATACAAAGCTGACCTCTGGTGAAAAAGCAAAATCTGGCAAAGAGGCTATGCCAAAGGAAGAGGTTTTTACATCTCTTCTACCCAGACATGGAAAACTCACACACAAATAATTTATTTCTAAATGCTGAAATGGATTTTGGAAGGTAATGCTGAAATCCTTCAGAAAAACATTTCACAGCAAAACCTTCTGCTACAACAGGCTGCTCTTACACTGGCATTGTCCAGTTTCTTTACATCAGGCAAACTACTGGACCCTTAATGCACATCACCATTCAAAGAGTACTGGAGCAAAATACTGACCTCAGCTAATAATGTGCAACAACCAAATCACAAAACTGCAGGTACACCTAGCACAAACCTCAAATGATGTGGTCAAAAGCCCAACACTGTGGCTGATGAATGCACTCACACACCAAAATACAGAAGCAATCTATTTTTCTGTATGCACATGCAGTACAGACAGGGTCTTAAACTCATAGTGGTGCCTGGTTTCATAACATATGCCCTTCCTTATCAAATGTCATTTGTATTGCCATCCCTGCATCTGTCTCCACAGATGTCATCCCATGTAATGGAGCATATGGGCTTAAGCTGACATTGTTTGCAAACAGGAAGAGCTTTTGGCAGGAGGAATCGAACATAAAGTGATCTGCGGGCTGCCTCTCTTAACCCATCTTTGGTTGGCTCCTCTGCTCAGCTGAAACTGGTCGGCTACTTTCTGAGAGGGCAGAGTGCCAACCTGACAGATGGGCAGAAGCAAAGTCATGCCAAAGAACCAGAATGTGCATCTAATTTGATAATTAGGGGCTGAATTCCCCCTTAGAAATATTGCAATGGCAGCACACACAAAGTTTTCAAGCTTAAGGGTAAAAGAATATGTTTTAGCTTATCCAGTTGAGGGTTAATTCTGAAAATTAAAAAAAAAAAAAACCAAAACACAGAAGTGAGCCATGGAGGAGGGAGGAGACCAGCCATGGGCTCCTATCATTCAGGATTAGTATTCTTCAAGGATAGAAGAAATGAGAGAAGGGGAGGAAAGACACAGCAAGATTAATCCTTTATCCTGAAATAGCTCTCCACAAGGGGCACCTGCAAATCTTGGCCAGAATGTTTCTGTGACCTTGCTGAAAATAATTTATGCTGAATAGAGATAAAAGCAAGGAACTGATGGCCACTTTACAAAGCATTAAACACAGCTTTCCTGTCCACAAGGAATAGCCAAGCCAATAGCTAGTACAAGGCAAAGGACAAAGAGTGTTTATGGCTCAGTGGAAATCAAATATAATAATGTACACACGTACTTGGAACTGTTGACAATTATTGTCTTGGTCTTGATATACAGTGATACGGAGCTGTGGCATTCAAATAAAAAAAGTTAACGGTAAAAGAGAGAGAGAGAGAGATGGGGACCTAATTGAAATTATCTTTTCACACATTTTACAGGTTTTCAGGCAGTAAGGCAGTGGTCCTGTGACTGTCTTAGAGTCCTGTCAAAGCAGGCTCCTCTGGGTCATTTTTCTCTTCATCTTGTGTATTCCCTCCACTTTCTTGAGCCACTTAACTCAGCAGAATGAATGCCAACAGCCATGCACAGCTCAATTTGGAAAAAACATTGTTCTAATTCATTCTTCTTTTTCCAGTTCTAAAGTGGTTCTTCCAATTTACAGCTTCTGAAACAAAAATATGAAGAGCAATAACTACGATGGCTTCAGTTAAGTGGGATTTACAGGCTTACATTTTGGATAAACAAAGAAAATTTTTAATCTGCTCTTTTTATCATAAGCCCTCTGTTGAAAAATACTCCAAGAAGCTAAGAGGTTACTAAATCTCACTTTGCCTGCTTTGGAAATATGATGTTTCAAGAGGGCTTTCACATTGTCAGTGGATGGAAATTAGCTCTCCAACACAAGTAGTGTTCTGAGTCATGTCTTTGGAACAGAGCAGAAGGCTCAGTCGCAGATTTAAAATAATTTTAAAATGATAGCTGGAAAGTGTCTAATATCATATGTGCTGCTTTACAAACCTCCACTGAGACATTTCCTTCTGAAGAAAATGTTCAATGAAATGTCCTTTGTTGTACTGTCAAAGTCTGGCAAGCTGCTTCCCAGTATAGCAGGAGACTTAATTGGGGTTTTGTTTAATTACCACCAAGACAATGACACTCAAATGAAGAGCACAACACCAGCAAATAAGTGAAAGCAATCAATTAGGATGAGCCTGAAACTATCTTCAAGAGAAAGGAAAAGGCTACTCATTACTGCGGTCATAGGCTAGAAATTCAAAATATAAACATGTCATTTACTAAAATAATATATAGCTTTTAGAAGCAAATAAATTAAATGACAGATAGTTATCATAAGTGAGAAGCATCGGTTGGGCAAAACTCTCCCAAATGCACTACAGGTGCATATTTAGCAACAGTCTAGATGCTACAATAAATGAATCAATGAACAATGAAAGAAACTGTCATGGAGCATTTTAGGTATCAATTAGCTTGCAATGAATCAAGAAAGTAGTTGGCACCCCCAAAAATAAAATATGGCAAAGAAATCTAATTATTCTGGTAACTCCTAAAATCAGTAATACAACTGAGAATAAAAGAACACAAAAAGATCTAGTGTATGTTCTACAGCAGTAATGCAAGAATTTATATGAAATCCACAAAGAAACATCAATTGGCAAGACAGCAGAGCTGTCCAAAGCGCTAAAAAGGTTAATGAAAAGGGTAAAACCTAAAAATAAGTCTAAAGAACTTCACATCCAGTGTTTACACTAAAAAGTGCAGTCTCCTACACTATAGGCAAACATACACACTAGCAAGCAAATGACATGTATTAGTGGAAAATGAGATTTAACCATAAATGACACACAGAAGGTCAAGCAGGGTACACAGCAATGGCAAAATGTTTGCCCATGATCTAATAAGATTGGGCTGACCTGAGGAAGTTCTACCTCACTGTTCTGAAAATTCAGCTCCACTTTTTGCTCTAAAACCTCAGGTCTAGGTTTACATTTTGGTTTGATAAGTAAATGAGCCCATGTAAAATCCCAAAAGTCCATTATTTTCAGTGGCCACAGTTTTCTCTTAATGGTAAGAGAATATACTAAAGATTATGTATTTCCAGACTTATATATTCAATTTCTACCCTAGATGAGCCAAACATGACACTGTGCATCTCAGTTATTTATTTTCTCAGCCTGAGTTCACAACTGCAGGGTCACCTATTAAACAACAGCACTTTCCCCACAAGAACAAGACTAAGTAGTGATACAGCTAAACAGACTGTTGAGCTTTTTCCACCATTTATATTAGCACAGCAATTGCAGACAGAAGTTGTATTATGCTTTCTTAGCCTGCATGTTATTACAATAGCATCTGCCAACAAGTAAAAAAAAACCCACACCTGGTTAAGTATCAGAGTTGAAAAAATATTTCAGACAAAGTAAGGAAAGTGGACAGAGAAAAAATTCAAAAACACAACAGAAAAAAACCCCGAATACATAATTTAAGAGAAACCTTCATTACAGAAACATGATACTGGTACCTCCTGAAAGAGATTATAAAAATAATGGAAAAACCCTGGTGAGACAGGAAGCTTAAACACAGCTAATCTAATGATAACTTTCATAATACAGGAAGCAAGCAGACTACCAAAGAGACGACAAAACCAGAGATTATTTTAGGTGTTTACTTATTCCCAGACAAAGCTATAAAGTGTGCAAAAGGAGCTTGGAGTAATAAGCACACCAGACTTAATGCTACATCCTCTTGCTTTAAAATAAAATCAAAGCACCCAACTTAGCAGGTAATAACCTCCAGCAGAATTTACTTTGGTACGAGTTGTCAGGAGTTACAAACACTCACCTTTGGAAGTGCAATTTCCTGTGGCAAACTGGTGTCCTGATCCCGCAAACCTCTGCTCACACGAACGCCCTGGTTTGGTAAGCAGGGCTGCCAGCTGTACCAGTGGCAGGGGGCCGGCAAGCACACGCCAGAGGCTTGGGGATGTAGTGCTCACCAACTGGACTTCCTGCCTGGAGCTTACAGTGCCAAGGTAAATAATTACGATACCACACTGACAGATGTGTCAGAGGTATGAGGTATTAACTAGATTTACTACAGTCTTGAATAACCGAGTTGTAATTTTCCGCTCTCCTGGCACATAATGCAACAATGTGAGGTGTCTTACAATTCCACGATGTACCCAACTGCAACACTTAACCTTCTGTATCTTAGAACCCACGTGCATTGCGCTGCCTCTTCTTGCACAAGACTCTGAGCCCCTTTTGTCTAATTATGCTGTCCCTCCATTGAAAGAGGGCTGAATTTAACCTAACAAAGTCTCAGTTACCTCTGCCTTGTAATCTACTGAGACTGACAATTTAAGAAGTGTTTGAACAACATTCTTAGACACATGGTGTAATTCTGGAGCTCATCCTGTGCAGGGACAGGAGTTGCACTCTATGATCCTTGTGGGTCCCTTCCAACTCAGGATATTCTATGATTCTGGTCAAAGGACATAAAACACAGTTGTCATCATCATGATCCTGGCAGGACAAGGATAATGTAATCAGTGTTCAGTCTCAGCAGATATGGCAATCAGGCATTCTTTTGTTTTTAATTTCCTCTGACCTTGCAGTTTGTCCTTGTAGAGTTCTCACTGTTTATGAGCTAAGGCATCTATGTTTGAACAAAGTTAGTACACAAACTGCTTGCACACACTCGATAATGTCTTCTGCTCAACATTATGCCAGATCTTCAGAGCCATCATTCATTGCCATATTCCTTAGGTCAAGAAGATATGAAAGTATAGAAATCACGGAAAATATGAAAGATTTGACACAGAGTCTTTAAAGGCATATACAGACAAATGCTACAATGAAATACCAGAATTGATTCCAGTATTTCAAAGTGTTCTAAAAGCAATGTGAACATTTCATTGTCTGATTTTTCTAACTTCTGAGAGACATAAACTGCAGAGGTAAAGCTCATGATCATGTCTAGACACCACTTATCCAGTGCACAATGCTGCAACAGTTGTGGTGATAGGCAGCTTGCAGCACAATCATTCACAATCCATAATAAACAGCATCACGTCTGGGAGATTACAGATAAATGGTCTTCATCTGTTGACAGAAACACTCTTAAAAGCCACATATCTTTGTTATTTTATAAAATTCATTACCTTTCCTATATATCTCTACCATTATGGGGATATGTTTTAAAACAAAACAAAACTACAAAAACCCCATGAACATTCAAGCTCTCCTCAGTCTCTTTTCCTAATGGGTAGAGGAATCACTGCATAAAGACTTAATGAAACACCCATCACTGACAACATCATCCAGAACAGATTTGGCACTGCTGGGTGCAGAGCCCCTTCCTGTGCAGTTAGCACTTGATACCCAGCCCTATCAGTTTGTTACTCTGATTAAATTCTTTTAGGTTTGACCATTGTACACAAAATCAACGCACATACCAGTAAAACAACTTCACTGAGATAACAGTGAAGGAAATCTGCAATTAAGTCATCACCCAAACAGTTCCACACTGGCTCTCGGTGATGGGCATTTAGGACCTTGCTTGAAGCACAGTTGCAGAGAGCAGGTCAAATGATGTCTGACAGAATGTGGTGTAGAAAGCACCCAGCGTGGCCAACATGAAACATTCCAGGGCATCACAGCTCAAGAGAGCCACAGGTGCGGCAGAAACACGCATGGGTGGATAAATGAATGGCCTGTTAAATGCCTCAGGATAAAGCAAATGAAGTGTCTATCAAAGTACAGGTACAAAGGTATGAAATACTGCAAAGGAGGTCACTTTGTTCACGAAGGCCCCAAAACACTGCACTGCCAAAAGTACTTACTTAAAGATATCTGGACTGGTTTTCTACTACCATTTTACCAGACCCTTCACTAAAAAATGGGTTCAAATAATTAACCAAAAAAAGAAACCCCACAAAACAACCAAAAACCCCTTGATCTTTTCCTAAGTTCAGTAACCAAATTCATCTTTACCCCTAAAACAATGGCGAAAAATAAAAATTACTGGAGCTAATACCACAGGTTTTTAAATTAAAAAATACTTTATTATTTCAAACTACTATGAAGAAAGTGACCTCTCTGATTACAAAGCCAGAACCTTGTCTTTCTGACAAAGACTTTGACTCTTCACTGAATGCTTCAGTGGACTGGTGAGTCTTCTTTAAACACAGTTTCCAAAACAGAGCTGTTCCTAGGAAATTAATACTATGAATCATAGAGCTTATCATTAGGAAGTTTTCCTAATAAACAATGTAGATTCTGCCTTAAACTTATAAAATTGTTTTATTAACTGTATTACCAAAGGGTCTTTTTCAACATGGAAGTTCTAAATGTTATTTTTATTCACGTATCTTAACCTTTGCAAAAGGCACTCAACGAAACTAACATGTTCTGCTTTCAAAACCACTGTCACAGGGTGCTCAGGTTGTGGCAAAAAGCCTTCTTAAGATAAACATGCACAAACTTGTTTCCTTCATCATAAGAAAATATAGAAATAATGGAGGACATCCTTCACTGTCATTGTCCTATCCTCTGCTGCTCTCTTTCATTGCAACATGAAACATGAAGAGATGACAAATGCATTTGCTCTGATTCCATCCCAAGTAAAAAAATAAATTACTTTATAAATCTACACTATTAAAGAGAGCAGAGAAGGCAAAATTAAGTGGCATTAAACAGTGGACAATGTTACCTGAAGTTAGCTGAATGCTCCTCTTATTTAACAAATTTCCATGTGGAGGACTTTATTATTACCAGCTCATAGTCCAGCCAGTCATGACCATTGAAGTGAATTTTTGAATTTACATTGCTGAATGTATAGAGGGGTAGGAAATGCAGAATTTCACAACTGTATGCAGAGAACTAGTGATACTTGCAAAGGACACTAACTACACAAAGCTAACATGGAAGTTAAACCACGTGTTAACAAGCTTCTACCGTAACACAAGCTGAAAATACAAAAGTAGGTAAGAAACTTTATATAACATCAACCAAAGCTGACATTATTGACTAATAGACAAAATGACTAATTGTCTCCAATGCGCACCCACCCCTTGTCAGATGTTTTGACAGATTAATTAGTGCATGGGTGGCAGTCTTCATACCTAAGTCAGGCTCAAGGAAAAACTGCAAGACTACATCAGCCTCTCGAGATAAAACCATCTGTACATCAAGAGACAAGTGGGCCATTCTTAGACAAGGTTTTGAAAGCTCAGCCTATCCACAGTGATAATTTACCTTTTCAGCAGTGAAAAGTTATATGCAAATGTATACTGTAAGAACCCAGAGCTGTTCTGCGACCAGCAGTTTTAGGTTACTACATCAGCAGCAAAGAACAAGAGCAGCTAGAGCAAAACTAACACACAGCTAGCAGAGAAGACCAAGCTACTGCACTCTCCTTATAGGTGCTTTCTTTCATTCCAGCTCCAGAAAAATGCTCATTACAAGTCAAGCAGGACTTGAGGTGGTATTTTCTTCCAAAACAGTCTCAACTACTGAACCATAAATCTGCATTTCTGAATTTGCATATTCAAATATACACAGCAATTTCCCAATCAAATGCAGAAACCAGAAAAACTTTCAAGAGGTGAACCAGCATCTGAGGGCAGGCTGTGACCAAAGAAACCAAAATCCTTATAATACATGCCAGTACTCCCCAACACACCATTTGCCTATTGCACCAAACCATTTCTTCTCCTCTTCCTTAGACTGTAATTCAAGATGTGTATTTTGTCTTTTCCTATCTGTAAACTTCTCAATACATTCTACAATACAGAAAGGAATGCAAAAACATTACTTATGAATTGAGATCTATCTCTCCATATACATCATTGTATTTAAACACCTCTTTGTAGACAATGTTAAGCAGCATGCAACAGCAAACTGCATAGCAAAAGCCCTAAAATATGCAAAAACTAAAAATAACATTCACCTTTAAATGGCATCTTTTATTTCCCCCTTGTCGGAAAGACAAACAATTTAAAAAAAAAGGAAGTGAAACTGTTAGCAACTAACATACCTACCATTTGGATGCTAAATGTTATCCCACCTCAATAATGCTCTCCTGCAAGATTTCTGTTCTATTTTAGAAACAAGATTTCTAGCTATGCACAGATGCATTTTGGGGCACCAAGCTAAGAAAGGGAACATGGACACATGGAAGAGAACTTGCAAAAAAACCAACCCTGTCATTGTCTTTCTCTGTTCCCAAAAAGAACCACAACAAAGTGGGGAGCAGCAGCACATCGATAGTGTGATTTAGCTTCCTCTGCTGTCACAGATTCCCACAGCACAGTGTTGGCAGAGGTAGAAGGAATCACAGGAACTTTACTCAAATACATCTACATAAGTTGTTTAATCCACAAGCTGAAACTTTCCCTGTCCACCCTCCATTCTGAAACTGTCAGAGCTCTGAAGCTCTGTCAATATTTCTGTCTACCAGCAGCAGACTGCACCAACCATCCCCTTCAATTAGCAGCTGATTTCTTTATCTTGTAAGCTGACCAAAGCATCTTCCCAAACAGGCTGAATCTTCTCAACACTATAAAGAATGTAAATAGACGTCGATTACACTCAGTAGCTCTTAGATGTTTGCCAAAGAAGGAAAACCAAGAAAAAGAAAAGAAAAATTATTATCATTTCAGATGCCTGTTTTCCAGGACCTTTGAAATTAATTTCCACCCCCTAAGCTCATCAGGGTTTTTCTTCCTGAGGCAGGTCTGTTCACATGGGACATTTTGCAAGGCTCTTAAAGGAGAAGTCAGATTTCCTCTGAAATACCTCTTTTCTCTGTTTGAGGTCACCTGTTTAAGGGCCTGCTCCTTCTGAAGGCATCAGAAGGTTCATTCCACCTCAGCACAGGGCAAACTAAGCCACTGAATATATTGCTTTCCCCTCTCTTCTCCCTCTGTCCTGGTAAACAACAGGCACAATGTTTTCTGTAGAAATTCCTTTACACACTGTCTCCCTTTCAAAGCACCTGAGATAAGCACTGCATATCACATACCCAGAAAATGCAGGGTTTCCACCACCAACAGGATACATTTTGCACTGAAAGGACAAATGAAAGTCCTGTGTGAAGAGGTCAAAATCAAAACGGCACCAGACATCAAAAATAGGATCTGGCTTCTATCTGCTGAATCTCTGATTGGCAAAGTCCCCTGATTTTGCCCAGGCTTGTCTAAAAACCTGGCTTAATTATCATCACCAATAAAAACCTAAAGGCATTTTATCTACAAGGTAGTGAATGCCTCCTCTCAAAAGAGGGAGTTCCATGATAAGAGCTAATCTCAAAAACCTTAGGAATGCAAACTATTTTCTCAGTTGTAAAAACAAGAAAGAATTTCACAAACACAAGTTAAAACAACTACTGGTAACCTCCCGGTTCTCCTACACTGCCAGCTTCTCCTGGGCTAAGGCCCTACCCTTTGTCCTTCAGAGAGCTATGCATTGAATCCAGCCCATAGCCAAAGGATGTCCCAGGAGAGGACATCACTTTTATGCACGTTTACAAATGACAGCCTCCCGATAAACTTTATTTTCTAAGTTCAAAAAGAAGTGCAAGGCTCCCTTCTCAACAGCTTCAGCCTTCTCAACAGTGAAGGCAGAGTCAGTCCATAATTTATTTCGCAGATACCTGCAAGGCAGGCAGCCTGTAAGACAACTCATTCTGGTTGGTTAGACCACCTAAAAGTTGCACAAGTCCTGGCTTTTTATTCTTTCGGGTATAGCATAGTTTCTTGAAACTTCCACAGACAACTCTTAACTATGTTGTACTACATACTACATGTACTACATACACTAATTTGTTAACATGAAGTGCTGATTGTTAGATCAATCACAATTCCTGCTACTAAATCAATCTTTCCCCCAGCAGGTAAATATGCAAGAATTCCACTGTGTTGGCAATATTTTCTCTGAAACACGCATTAAGCTGCAAGAGATGCAGTTACCTCCATAAACCAGTCCTTGTGCTCCTCACAGCCACAGAACTATCATTGTTACAGAAATCAAAACTATTTATATTAACAGCCCAAATTAAAAAATACCCTTTGTCCATCAGAAAACATAGTAGAAATCCTAACCAAATTGAGTAATAACAGATATCAGTGCTATCTGCCTTTAAATGAAGCCTAGCCATCACTGTCCTCTCTATGCCAGCCCAGGCCACAGCACAGCACATCTCACTAAGTTAAAACATCAAACTTGAATGTGCTAAAGACTTGAAGTCCAAGTCATGCTTTCCATGAAACCTGAACATATACCAAAAAATTAATCTTTCAATTCCCCCTGCATGAATATGTAATTAAAATCTGCATCACAGTACAATAGAGAAACTAAATTACTATAGCGTGTCTAATCATCAGCCTGCTTCTAAGAGCAGCTTCCCCTGTAAAAAAACATATAAAATATCACAACAGGCACATATGGCATCATCTGTCCTACGAGAAATTTCTCAATCCCTGTCAGATAAGGTTGATTTATGCCCTACAGCAATACAGCTAACATCCCTTCGTTGTAGCTGTGACTGCTTTTCCTGTCCCTAGAACAGTTCACTTATCTTGTTTGTCCTAACAAGCTTTTGGTTTATATGATCTCCTTTGGCAGTATATGACAAAAATGGTGATTTAGAAGTAATTATACACTTTGGCTTTCAAACTACTCCTTATAACAAGCCATTGTATCAAAGAGTAATGGTCAAGCACTATTTTGCACATATACATCCTACCTCCTCTAACTGACCCCCTTGAAACAGTGCTACATGAATATTTCCTGCTTAACTTCATTTGATTATTTTTCAATCACTCTTCATTGATAGGAGACCACAAACTGATTACTCCTGGTGAATTCAAGCACCAGTTTAATAGCATCTTTTGTGTCATTAACACAATATTACAAAACAACTGTGGCATTTTTCCTCTGCCCAACACTGAGCATTAAGAAGGCACACAAGTTCAAATGAAACATTGTTGAAATTTTCCTCTCCACTTTAATAAATATAGTTAATTTACAATCCAGTAACATGAAGAAGTAATTTGATTATTCCGTCTAACATGCATGTTCTTGAATTTATCAACATCATCTGCTATGCCTCCCTTTTACCCAGCTTTCTTGGATTCCCTTTACAATTTCTCAGTCTTCTTCAGTCTTGCCTAATCCAAATACTTTTGCATCATTAGCAAGTTTTGGCACACCATCATTCATCTAGTTTATTAGATCACCAAAATGCACATTCACCACCCTCTTTTCAGAGGTGTTTATACATCGCATAGTGTAATTTTAGGTTTACATTGTTACTGACAAAATAAAAAAGTATTCTTAGTCATAAGGACAGGTAGACTGATTGAGAATTAGAGAGTTGCAGAGTCCAGAAGACGTGCTTGCTGTTGAGCGAAGCTTGGTACCTAAACTCTACATGAGCAGAAAATAAGACTGAAACAATGGCTACAGGACACCAGAGCAGTCAACGTTCTCTTCTTCCCCAGCCAGCATGCATCCATTATTTCATACACCCAACATCCTCCAGAAAAGTCCTTTGGTCAGAAAACCTTCTTAACGTTAGCCAAATTTACAGTCACTTAGGTATTCACATACAGCTGACAATAACATTTTCAGCTGCTTATTAGGACAGGCACGATAAGGTAGGAAACACATTTTAGAACAAATATGCACTTCTTTTTACATACTTTGCATTGCACCATGATCTTGTGTCCTTAATTCCTTTCACATTCCTGATTTCTCCTCATTTCCTCTGACAGCCCAAAGGAAAGGGGAAGAGTTCCTGCTCCTAGGGCTATCTCCACATAGGTGAGGAGCCCTATTCTTTCAGTGGGTATGACGTGTCTCCTCACCAATCACCTGTTCAGCTCCACATGCACAGCAAACCAAAAGGCTTTGAGGAGAACAAGGGCACCCCATGGGACAGGCTACACTTGATCTGGACATGAACTGATTCCAGCACCACCAGAGGAAGCTGCACCTGCTCACTGAGTTAAGGTCCCCTGCAACAGGGAGAGGAGAATACGGGTTAGACAATGAAGCCAAAATCCTATTTTTACCACAACACAGACTTCAACTCAGGTCTACCTCCACTCCTTTAGGAACTACTCTTTAATTCTTGGTTTTTAGCAATTTCATAGGTGGAGGCAGCAACACTCATGAAGTTTGAATAGAAAACCAGTAGATTTATAAAAAGGAACTTTTTTCACATAAAACTTCAGAGAATCTCGTGCACAATCTTGTACCATACTCCCTCCTCACAGGAGGAAAATCTACACCATTCTGCTTTATTTTCAAAGATCAGGATCTGTTCGAATGGAACTCCACAAAGCATAATAGGTGAAGGTATGCTGCACTTCACAGTGGACTTAGACATAAAAAGTACTTTTATGGCATTTTCTCAGCATAAAAATTAGGCCTTTATTGAAATCTTCTTACAGCTGAGCTGGATACACTGCATACTAAGTATTACAGCCTGATTCCTACAAGGACTCGTATACATGTTGATTATTACATATATAAAAGAAATCACATGGTTTCAAACACATGATTCATGAACGTGAATTGAAGCACATGGGTGGATCTTTGCAGGACTAGGACGTATATGCTGCAGCAGCACAGCCTGCTGAAAACTTTGTACCTGTTGTATAGTACCAGCAGTTTATACATTCCCACCTCAGCTGACAAACCCTTGAAACAGAGAATTCGCTTCTAGCGGAAAGAATGGAGTTCTTCAGTTTCATACAGCATATACCTATGCTAAATGTAAATCCATATTAAAATGAGCTACTTAAGTAACAATTAATCAAACACAGCTTCACAGCTTATGAAGAGAAACAGAAGGAAGAGCAGCAGATTGACTCAGCAGTACCAAATAAACATAGAAAAAGGAAGCCATAGAGTTATCAGAACTCTGCACACAACTATCTGTGTCGATATATGTAAAATACTTTCTCCCTGATTGGAGGAACCACTGTTGGCCAAAGCAATTTGCTAAGTGCACAAGAGTGGATGCATTTCATAGAAACTCATTCCATACCTAAGTTACAATAACTGACTCATGGGCTTCTGCTGGACAAGAATGAGCAAGAGAAAAGTCAGTCATTAGTACTAACACTGGTTGCTAATTAACCCTCATGAACAAGCTGCACCAAAGCTACTTCTGTTACTATTACAGAAACATTTAAAAGGCATGTGTAAAACTCTAAATACAAGGTAGATACAAAAGCTCACATTGCTCAGTACAGAGATCAACCTAGCAGCCCTTGCTCTGGCCTTGGTCTGCACCACTGGATTCCATGAGGATGCATCAAGACAGACATGCTTTACAGCTTCCCACACACAAATGCACTGGCAGAATTGATGGCCCACAAGTTCTGCCACAGATTTTAGGGACTATCTTTTTTTTTTGCTGATGGACTGTGGTTCAGCCCATAAGTTTGCAAAGCTCCCAAATTTTGTATCATGACCCATGAGATAAGTGCCCTTTGTAAGCAACTCTGGCACAGCCTTCTAAAGATACCAGAAAGAGTTCAACTACTGCCAATAACTGAACAGGTCCTAAAGCTTATTTGCATTACTATAATATCAACACACCCTCTATTTTATACCGTGTAACAAGTACTAGATGTCAGCAACAAAACCCGCAGAAGCCAAGAGCAAAAGCTACTTCATCTGTATTTTGTCACTCATATTTGATGGGACATTTTCAGCTGGATAACAAGAACACAGTTCCTGCTGGGACTGCCTCCCTTCACATCTCTCCTCAAAAAGAGCTACCTCCTCTCATAATATGGAAGTTGGCAGGTGGTGACTTGTGATTTGGGAAGGGGGGGAGGCATTTTATATGAACAGTTTTTCAAACTCTGAAGAACTGCAGCATGTAACAGTGCTTTTGGAATAACCAAACCCTGTAGCAACTATCTGCACAGAGTTTAAAGAAAAAAGAACTGGCTTCTGGTAAAAGCATTTCTTCTATGGTTTCAGGCTACATGCCAAAAATGCCAGAAAACTTCTTGGGCAATAACATATTGAATCTGAGCCTTTTACGAGTCACTGTTCCCACCTTGTTAAAGTTACGACCAACCAAAGAGTTGCTTATAATGGAAACATATCATTATTTTATGCAAATCAGAGAGATAAAACATACTCGATAGGAAAGCTCCAGCACACATCATATCCACATACCACACATACATTATGTAACGCTTGTCCCAAATACACCCCAATAAAGTGAGCTGGTTTGAGATCTTAACAATTCATCGACTTTGCCACATCAGAAACGAGAGCAGATGTCACTCTTCTCTGCCTAGCCGCGATCTTTGCTGCGGCACTCGGCAGAGTTACAGACTTGCTGAAGACGGCCAGTTTAGGCTTGACTGTAACTAACAAAGAGCAAGGTAAAGCCCCGGGCGGGGAGGAAGGCAAACACGGGCATGCCGCGATGTAAATAGGGGCAGCCCAGCACGGAGCCCTGCCCGTTCCTCGCTATTTACAAATACCTCTCGACTAGACAAATGCCGTGTTATCTGTGTGTCTAACAGATGAAATTCACGGGCTGGACGGAGGATCCAAGGCTCGCTTACCGCAGGTCACCGACTGGCATTTGTAACCCAAGCGTGGCTATTTTGGTGGTTCACAGGCAGCGGTGCACACCCGGCGGAGCTGTGCTAGCCCGCTGCCGCGCACAGCGAGCCCCGCGCAAACGCTGCCGACCGCACACTCCGAGTGCGAGGCGCTGCTCGGGCGTTTCAAAGTCTGCGCGGGGACGCGCCCGAACTCGAGCGAACTCGGCGGCGGCTCCTTACCTGCTGGGCAGCGCGGCGGCTCCGGCTTTGTGCGCGCCCGCGGGAGGCGGCGGTCCCGGCCCGCGGGCAGCGGCTGCCGCCGGCACCGGGCGCTGCAGAGGGAGAGCGGCTCCCGCCGCCCCGGCCCGGCCACCGCGGGGAACTTCAGCGGGGCGGCCGGGAGGGCGCTGCGGCCGCCGGTGGCGGCGCGGAGGGCCGGGCGCCCTGAGCTCCTGCTGCCGGCCGCGGGGTGCGGGAAGGAGCGAGGCAGGGCGGGAGGGAGGGGACTGGTGTCCCGCGGGGGCGAGCGGGGCCGGCGGGCGGGCGGACGAGCCGGAGGCGGCGGGGCCGGGGCCGGGCTGGGGCCGGGGCGGCGCGGGGAGTCACGGCCCAGGAATGCCAGGAATGTGGGGCGGCCGCTGCGGCCGCGGGGCCCGGAGACGTCGGGGACGCGACTTGGGATTTCTTTTCTCTTTCTCCTTCTTTCTTTCTTTTTCTTTTTTTTTTTTTTTTTTTTTTTTTTTTTTTTAACTCTTACCCCCTCCCCAAGGAAGGAGGAGGAGGGTTAAAACCCACCCCGCGGAGGAGGGAAAAAGAGGGAGGAAGAGGAGGGCGCAGGCTCCTGCCAATCCGGGCGGGTGCCGGCGGCGGCTCTCCCTAGGAGGGCAGAGCTGCCAGGTGCGGGTGCCGGCCCCTTCCCGCCCCTCCCGCCCCTCCCGCCCCTCCCGCCCCTCCCGCCGTGGAGCTCCGCGCACGTGTCGGCCCGGGCCGCCCGGGAGCACCGGGGGAGCTGGGGGAGCACCCCCGGACAGACTTTGAGAAGGGGGAGGCGGGGAGCTGAGACAGGCTCTGCACGCGTGGGCCTGGAAGTTCCTGAGATCCTCCTTCCAGCCCTCCCGTACGGAGGCGCGGTGCCGCCCTGCTTGTCTGTAACCACTTTTCTGCCCTTCCTTAACTCCCTGTCCATATCCTGCAGCCTTGCGCGACAGCATAGTTTCTCTCCATTCCTCCCCTGTGACTGCTTCTTCTCTTCCCATCTCAGCCCTTTCAGTCTCCTGCTTACTGTGTGACCCTCGCTTCTAGAAGTGTGGTTATCCCTCCTCTTCCAGCTCCACAGAGGGTGAAATACCCGTGATGGAGAAACTCTCATGATGCTGGTGTCATGCCTCTGTGCCTTGCTGGAAAGCAAGCAGGAGAAAACCTGAAGTTGGCCTAGAACGTGGTGGTTTGTAATTACACGAAATGCCCAGGACTCGGCAGATGTGGGAAAGCCCATCTGATGCCTGGTGTAAATGACAAAAGGAGCAGGGAACACATCACACTGTAGGAATACTGTCTGGAAGATTGAGGCTAGCAACAGTGTTGAATCACCAAATCAAGTAGGCATACGAGCAATGTGAATAATAGATACTATGTGTAGATCCTCTTGTGCATCATAGCCAATGTGCAATTTGCAAAATTATTTTTGACTGAAAAAACTATACTTATTTGAAATTATCCACATTCCAAAAATAATCCACATTCTAGAAAGCATATACAAATACCTCTGGTACCAATGGGCATGTACAGAAGTGTCAAAGGCAGGTGTCCTTTTAAAACAACTGCGACACTTTGAGAGACTTAAAGATTCTTGCAAACTAGGGAAATTATTGAAATAGTGATAAATGAGAATTGATACTATTTTGGAGTTGTTGTTACTTACTGTTTGTTTCTTGTGCATTTTACTGAAGCAGTAAGTGAGCAGATTCACTGGAGTCAGAATTACTCAGATTATTAATGGTAAGAGGATCAGGAGCTGAGAGAAGGGGAAATAGCACAGATTCTTGATTTTGATAGATAAGTAATTGTATTTAAACACTGTACATGGAATCATAAGCCTATGCCTTACCTCTGGCATAATAATATTATAATTACATTTTGCAAGCACTCCTTTTCATCTGAGACTCTCAAGCGTTTTACAAGCACCACACCTTAATGAAGTAAGTAATTATCCCCATTTTACATATGGCTACAGAGGCACTAAGAAGTGACACCATTTAGGATTTAAACTTGAATTGTACTTGACCATGTGTAGATACGAGAGCGTAGTGTAACTATCTGGAAGGAATATCAGGTGTCAGATGATAAAATGGAGCCGCTGTGCTCTGAAATGATACAGAAAAGAGATTACATTACTGAGAAGAAAGTTGCAAAAGAGGGTAGTACACATCAAGACTAGGGTTTAACTTGTTTGGTTGCTGTCCTGTCCTCCCTATGATGAGCCAAGTGTAAGGATGCTGTTTTTAACACAGTAAATACTGATTTTTGCATCTGTGCCTCAGGGTGGTGTGCTGGCTCCCTAAAGCGTTTTAGTCGGATTCCTGCTTTGCAGCTGGTCACTTTCACTTTCTCAGGTCTCTCTGCATTTGAAGCAAACTTATTTAGGGAGCTTAGCTGCAAAGGACACAACGTTGCAAGAATCACTGACACAATGAAGGATGGGAAGATTTTGAGGGGGGGAGATTTGACGTATTGGTTACCTGCTGGATCCAGTCCCCTAGAAGAAATAAAATTAACTAGAATAAATAAAATCATACTGCTTCTCAGCAAGAGCAAGGTCCGCTCAACAAACTCTGCAAAATAAAATGCACTGCAAATTTACCCAGCCAAGAGAAGCTCCTGAAACTGGGAATGGTGATGATTATTGCTTGTCATGAGATTACTTAATGCAGTAGTGGACTTTCAGAGACTGTAGCAGTAGGTGCTTTAAAACACCAAACTTCCCAGACATTACAGCCGGCAAAGAAGTTTCCATATGTAAATCTGCTGTGTTGGTGCTACTACAGCTTTCTAGGACCATTAAAATCTGTAATCTTTACATATTATTTTTGTTCCTCAAGAGCAGTCAGGAGTATATTGATTTGGGATTAAAACTAACCATTCTTATCTGCTAGTTGGGGAGTCTGTCACCCTGAAAACTCAGCTTCTGAGCTTGCTGACATGGTTTTCTAAGGACTTTCCCAGGACAGTAACTGTAAACATAGATATGTGTACATTCTTCCTGTTACACATCCTGTGATGGGCATCTCTCATGGCCAGTGCTGTGAGAAAGTGTTATCCTGACCATCCAATCCCTGGCTGTGGTCAGGAGCCTATAAATCCTGTGAGGAAAAATAAACTTTCTCTTCTTTTCACCACACCTCGACCTGTGTCCGTGTGACCTATTCATCTTCAGTGGCAACAGGGAGTCATTTAATAAAAGACTAAAACTAGCTTAGGTATTACTCAAACTGTTTCAAGAATTGGAGGTAAAAATGATACAAATTATTGATTTGGTTCCAAATGCCTGTGATGGTTCAAATTTGTCCAGAAAACTTTGATGGTTAATCTTTTATCAGTCATATGTACTTTCTATGCTGCTAGGGAATTTTACAGCAATTTCTTTCACCTGAAACTATGACACCTCTAAATTATATTTAGAGATTTTATTGACTTGCCGTAATGACTTATGAAGTCTATTTCAAAAAGATTTCCTCTGCTCTGGTATAATTAATTTTTTGTACTGGATCCTGGTACAGTATCACCAAGATTATTGTATTAAGTGCTCTACAAAATAGAATGAATGTCTAAATAACATACAAATAGAAACATCTCAACAAATGAGAGATAACTCACTGATATAGGACTGTACCTCAGTTACTTTAGCTACCAGTTTTTTGGCTTATGTTGGGCATGTAGCAGCACACCCCTTTGTCTGTTTTCTTGTCTGAAAATTGAGATAATGATAGTGATCTTAAGAAGGTGCTTTTTGATTTCCATATGAAAGCAATGCATAGGAGAAAGACATTATTTAATTTTTTTACCCAAATTTTGGAATTGGTACTCCTGAATTTTCTCAAACCCTCGTGAAAAAAGGTCCGACACCATTCAGCTTGACCAAATGGTTAAATATCAGCAGAGGAAAACTGACTTTATGTCAAAATATAGGAGACATTTATTATGAAACTGTGCAAGGAATTTTGGGGTGGCTTAGCACCTTGACAGTAAAACCTGTATTAAACATATGTTGAGTGTGTTAAAGAATCTTGTTATAACATGGAAAAAATCTCAGTCCTTGCTGGTCGGTAAAACCGTGTCATAACCTGTTTAATACAAAACTGTCTTTAAAGTCTGCTTAAGCAACAGCTGGTGGTTTCTCCTGTGAACAGTAGATGATGTTTAATTAGTTTTACAGTCATCTACATTACAATCAAATCAAAGAATGCAGTTGCAACACGTTCCCAATTTGTATTGTAAATGTGACCTTAACTGTGTTCCTAAAATCTCTGTCATGTGCTACAGCTGGGTACACTGACCTGATTGTAATGTAAGCAGAAATTTAGTGTACTAGCAGAAATTCCCATTCCTAAAATCATATTAGTTCTTTATAAATTGATATTTGTAATGTTTGAAGCTTACAAAGAAAAAAAAAATACTTCTCTAGTATTCAGTGCTATCATTAATTATTCCATTTAATAGTGCTTCTCAAAATAATCTCTTAGAAAAGGAATTTGGATTACACAACCTAGGAAAACAAACCTGTTGCCACCAAGCATGAGCTAACATGTTATAGTATTCTATGGCTTATCACAAGTAAGCCAGCACCCAGTTTTGTAGTCCAGAAAAAGTTTTGGTTGATTATCTGTGCAAATAAACTATACTGTGTTGGATATTCTGGTTTGCTTAGAGTTATATTCTGCCCGAGGACTTGTTTAATACCTGTGTGCCTTTTCAGCTCTCCAGTGATGGCAGTAAAACAAAAAACCCTTTAGTATTTGTGAATATAGTAATGAACTTTTGATTCCATGGTTGCCAGTATGCCAAAGGGGTTTGGGACCATGAATGTAGCTTACTATGCAACTGTTACTCCTGTCCAGTGACAGAATGAATAACATTTTTACAGTTTCCGTGGATTACCTATTTGGGTATCTTTGAATGTACCATTTAGCATGGTATAGGTCATCAAATTTCTGAAGACAGTGTCCTCTTGAAAAAAATACCAAACACCAACCCAACCCCATAAAATTTACTAGCTTTTAGCAGAACTTAGTTTTTCAATGTGCCTTGAAGTCAGTATACACCACTGATTTATAGATGCTTTAGTGCCTGCCCACTTCTGATAAACTTCATGCATCTCAGAATGGATTTATCTGTCTGACTGGGGGCACCTCATTGAAAATTTGTCACCACTGAGAGATAAATGGTTTCTTGAGAAAGCAAAGAGCCAAAGTCATAATCTAAAATGTGGGTTTGGGACTGTCACAAACCTGTGTAACTTGAATTGAGCCATTAATATTTGCTTATCTCTGTGAAATGGGATCCATGCTTGGATACAAGAGCACTCCATATTTTAAAGTTTTCTGAAATGATTTTCTGATGTGCATTGTAAAAGAATAAAACCTCAGCTGGATGTGTCTCAGCTTTTTGGAATCCATGTATTGTTTCTAAAAGAGCTCTGATTTTTATTCTCACTTTTGGTCAAAACAAACTGGGAACTTTCTCTGAATTAGAGCAATTTGGCATGCTGAGAGGTGTATATATAAATATTATTTTCTATGCTGACTGTCATTTGTGTGATAAGCTACATACTCTGCAAAGACTTGAAATACATAAAAACATTTTCCTGGAAAGGATTAATACAAAAATAGTATAGGAAATATAAATAAAACTGTTGGCATTTAGACTTGGAAGAGTGAGGAGATAAAATGATAACCAAAGTCTTTAAGATGTAGGGAGCAGTTGTTTTCTCCTTCCATACTTAGTCTGTTGGATCATTTCAGTTAGTGGCTCATAAACTATGGCTGATTGAGATGGGTTTCCTACTACAATTACTTGGGCGACTGAAAACTCACTGTAGAGCTTGCCTGTAAAGACGGCAGAAGTAATGTTGGGGTGGTTATTGTGAGTATAGGATAAGGAAGTGTACTTTTGTCTTAAATAATCAGACTTTGCACAGAGAAACACTGGAAAATTTTAGAGTCAGCATTAAGATAGGTAGAGGCTAAGAAGTGATTTGATTAGTTTGTCATGAATGGTGTAAGGGATGTTCTTAATTAACTCACTGTCTAACAAATGGTTTGACCAGTAAGTGAACACAACACAAAGCAAGTATAGATTCTCAGACAAGTACATGCATGAAAGTTACATATAAATACATATAAATTTTTATACATACATATATATATATATATATATAAAACAAATATATGTGTATACTAAATAACAGTGGAATTTCCTCCCAATGAATTCTTGATTGTTGGAAGACTAGTATTTCAGCTTAAATCTTGGGTTCCAGGCTGAAGACCTAAAGCCCTGTGTCAGTGGCCAGGTTAAGTCAGATGGCAAGCAGTCATCAGGGCTGAAATGAGGTAAAGACTTAATCTTTTAACAGCAGTAATGATGAGTGGAAAGGCTTCTCTAAGTCTTGCACTGAGCAAGAAATTGGAAGCTGAACAGGAGATACTGGCAGATAAGCCATCTGATAAATGAAAGAATTCAGTGTGCTGAACATGTCTTTTAGTGTTCTGATGACTCCTGTCAAGCGTGAGGGAGAGGTGTTCTTTCCAGGATGATCCAGTAGTGTGCCCAAGCAGGCAGAACACCATGGAGAAGAGTATACAGTACCTGAGAGAATTACCTGTGCTCAAGGTAATCTATAGGGATTCAAATAGAGAGCAGTCCCATGTAAATCCAGATGACATCCACTGTACAAAATCCATGAGACAGAAGTTTGTACAGAGCTGCCTTTACCTGATTCTGGGGAAAAAAACCAAAACCAAAAAACCTAAAAAACCCTGAAAACAAACCAAAAATAAAACAAACTCTGTCTCCAAGTCTGTTTTGTTTTTTTTCCAAAAAAGTTTATATTGTTTTTGTTTAGAAGCCTAATTTATTTTTAAGTGTGTGGGCACAACTTTAGCTTCTGTGATTCATGTTTGCAAATGCAGAGACCCACTGTGCAACCACTTCATTTGTCAACAGTCAGTCAACATCATGTTTTGCCAGAAGGAAAAATCATGCCAAACACAGTCTTGGTTGGTGGAATATATTTAAGGGTGAATGAAGTAGAAATTTGGAGTTTCTTTAAATTATACAATACTGTGTGTTGTGATGTAAAAGTAGTTACTGACAGAACTGGTGTTTCTAAAGGGTATGGGTTTGTATCTTTCCTGGACTGTGTGGATGTTCAAAAAATAATAGAAACTCAAATTAACTTCCATGACAAAAAGCTGAAATTGGGGGCAGTGATTAGAAAGAAACAAAACTTGAATTCTTATGTGTATCCCAGATCATAACAAGGGAGAAACAAAGTTTGAGCTCAAGACTTTAATTTGAGTACTTTATAGGAAGGGGATGTTCAAACTGAAGATTAAGCATAGCAAGAGCAGCCATGATAAATGATCAAGAACCTAGAATAGAGAAGCCAGCAAAGAAGCAGAACTCAGACTTGAGAAGGCAATCATGCAGATATCATGGCCGGGTACCATTGGAAGAGTGGCCTTTGAGGAAAAGGGAAATTAAAAAGTAGTGAGAAAGAAAAGTTAATAACATAGATAAAGATGATAGAGGGAGAAAATTATTGAATGTAAGCCAAAGAAAAAACAAACCTTTGAGAGGTCTGACAAGAAACAGAGGAAACCTAATTTACCAGCTGGAATTTTCTAAATTTCCCATTTTAAAAAGGTGGTGGTAAATGTGGCAGGAATCAGAGACAGCTATAAAAAAGTACATGCCTTTTAGTTTGTATGTAGCACACTTCTCTCTTAACTGCTTTTCTCTCTGGTTAGAAGAGAATGTTATGCAAAGTAGGTGTACTTGTGTGTGGTTAAGCATACAGTTCTAACAAAAAATGGGGCCAAAGGAGATGCAAGCTATAGATCTGTGAAAGTTAGGAAAGAATGGACCATGAAGGATTCATGTTCCCAACTTAGCAAGTGCCCTTTGAAATCTCATAACTCATTGCCCATAAGATATAACAGTTTTTGATAGTATAATGAATGTAAAAATTTTTTGTGTTAACGTATGCAGCATGAAATATTTGCTTGGTATTGCCATTTCTGGTTGGCAACAGAACTATAAAGAGAGGGAAATCACCATTAAAGAAAAAAGTGTTTTCCAATCTTATTTACAGCTTAGTAACTGGTAATTTGAAGCCCTAGACAATATGGACTTCATATGTCAGATCATAATGTAATTGCTGTAATTATTTACTATTCTCTTAACTGTACACCAGGCCTTTAAACATTATGCTAATGGCTGTATTCATAGTGTTTGAAAATAATGTTTTTAGAGCAGGAAAGAAAGGCATTAATACCTTTTAATTACTATAACTATTGCTATACATATATATATATATATATTACACACACTTATATATATATATACTATTTGCTGTTGCAAGCCCATCTTCAGGTAGGATGGTATGTGTTAATTTGCATAAAAAACACTTCATTTTAGATATTTGCTTTCCTCTTCCATCCTTCCAATATACTAACAAGTGTTAAACAAGTAACATTTACATTAAAAAAAAAAAATTTACTAATATCAACTAACAAGCACCTTTGAATATACCATTTAGCATGGAATTAGGTCATCAAATTTATGAATATCAATATGGTTTTCAATCCTTTATATGGTTAAATAATTTACTATTTTTTGTTGTAGTGGGTCTATCTTTCTAACTGCTCATCAGCTTTAAATCCAGGGCTTAACACTTCTGCAGAAGTTTGTATATTATTTAAAAATCACAATAATACTACACTGCATGTAAAGGTCAGAGAATACTTTTCTGTGATAAAAATTATTCAGAGTAATTGCCCTTAATATATCAGAGACTTAATTGAAAGCAGAAGCTGTAAAATAGTTTTATCCCTTTAAAACACACTGGTTATAAAATGCAAGATTTCATTTATTGTGTAATGGTTTCTTACTATCATTTGTGACAGATAGGTGTTAAGGATTAGAGCACAGGGATTTAGGGTCTTGTTACACGATGTTTTAGCTCATATGAGCTGGTGTCCCCACAGACCTCTTCATTCTCTCCTGCATATCCCTGTTCTACCTGCTGAGCTGGGACAGGCATTTATCTAACCAGATAATGCAGCAGTTTTCAGCCCAATGTATTTGTGTACATGCTAATGCTACCAGAAAGGTCTTTGCTTGGCATAGTACCTCTTACCTGTTCAACCTTTTTACCTGGCAGTTCAGATCAGCACCAAAGCTGTCACAAAGGAGCAGTGGTAAGTGGAGGACAGAAGGGAGTGTGGCAGTGTGGCAACATTGCCTGGAAGTGTTTTAAACTGCCAGGAGCTGAACCTGTGGGTCCTTATACAGCACCTGCATGTGATTCAGTCTCACCTTAGACAAGCTAGGTAACCTCAGTCACCTTCTCAGTGCTAGGAAACCTCCTCACTGGTGTTTTATAAACTGTACTAGCCAATGTGATCTCAAACAATAGAGCAACTGTAGGTATTTGATCCACTAAAGCATTCATCCAGTTCACCCTTACGGGGAATAAAACAGAGAGTACAATGGAATTGATAAAGGAGCCTATATCTTAGGCCTGTTCAAACCAAAACCATGGGAGAGACAGACACGAATAACTGCTCCCTGGGGTAGAAGTGACCAAGAAATATGTTGTGAAACTTTGAAATTATTACCAGGTAAGTGATGTCATGAAGAATGTATAACCAATGGGAAATTGTTACCAAAAATAGAACCCTATATAAGTGCTATACAAGTAAAACCCTATATAAACACCTTGTATACTCAATAAAATTAGCTTCTGATCTAGCCTTGGATATCCCCATCTCCCAACTGCAGGTAGACCCTAGCACAGGTGTCAGCATTGGCATTTCAGTAGGAGTTTCAATTGGTACATAAAAAATACAGTAATACTTACTAGAGAAACACCCCCATTTCTGTTGGGAATAGAGCTATAATTTGGGAAATGCTGTGGTCCTTGATTTTGTTAATAAACTATGAAAACAGATTGTGCAGGTCACTTCAACCTTTTCTAAGAGCAAAAGGCTGTTGAGTAATTTAAGATGCAAGGTTCTCTATGCATCCCAATGGCATCCACCTTAACATTTATTCTGTTCACCAAACAAGCTGTGTGTTCTGTGAAAAACCGCGTGAAGAACAGGAAATCTAAGGGTGTACAAACAACGAAACATATTTTACAACAGTAGCTCGCTGGGTTCTAGTAGTGCAGACTTAACTGTGCAGCTGCAGTACTGACACCTAAACTGCTACCACATTCTCAGTTACATTCTTGCATTGGCAGAGATGGGGAATTCTGTTTTCCAGAGGCAAGAGGCATCATTTAGTACAGGGTGGGGTTTGGGTGAGGCTAAGGAAAATGATCTGTCTTCTCTTTCACACCCAGCCTGGCAAAGTGTTTGCCTCTGGTGCCTCCACAGGGAAGTTGGGAAGGTGGAACACCATCAGACACAAAGTACCCAGCCCATTTATCTTTCCCTGGGTGAACGGGATTGCTTCAGCTCCCCAAGTGCCCTTTGATGTGCATATGTATTTATATATACACTTACATGAATTTGGCTTTTCCTGATGGATTCTGAGTTCGGCAAGAAAGAATACGGAGGAAAAGCTCCATCTGATTTCTGCCTCTTGAAGTATCCAAGTAGGGGAAGATTTTCTCATCAGACGCTCTTTTCCTTTCTTTCCCTTCTGGTTTTGTTCCATCACATGCTCTGACATAAGCTGTAGCAATACAAGTTTAACCTTTAGTGGCTTTACTATTCTACCTACTGTTTTAGCCCCTAATTAGAAATTGCAGTAAGGAATGCAGGTGAGAAAGCTTAAATGGTGATTTTGGCATTTGGCAAAAACTGAATGGAATTTCAAGGACAGAGAAAAGCCAATTCACGAGACTTGAGGTAGTCTTTGCTCAAAATCATGGGGAACTCTAAAATAGGGGATTTTGAGAGCCTCTTAGAAAGATCTTAAGAATTCTAGCCAGTAGAGAATAATGAAAATAATTACAAGTGTTAGACAAACTGATGGTTGCTTATAATATTCTTCATAACTTATTATTTTTTCAGAGAATTTGATCTTCTTCTTGTATCTCATAATTCAATCTTACATTTACTAATATTTTTATTCTTATATTTACTTCTGGTAATTAATGTCTTGACACTTGCAAAGGTGTTGTGCAGAATAAGTTGATGTGGCAAAAGAAAAAGCAAGTTTCTGTACTCCTTATGAGTCTTTTTATCTTTCATGATAATTAGTTAATTCCTGCAATGGTTACATAAAGACTGTCAAATATGAAAGAATTAATTTGTAAATCATTAATCCAGTGAAAACCTGACCATTCTTAGAAATCAGCTTCAGAAGAAGTGTTTTCTTATATTTAAGTTGAAAACAATGGTCAGGTTCCCTTTCAGTTATCCAGATGTCAATCAGACTGTTAAAAGCTCTGCACACACCAGCTGATTTTCATTTTTCATGCCTTGTAAGAATGTTGGAGACTGCCTCTACTTATTCATTCCCTTCTGAAAAATACGCCACCAGTCTTGGAAGTTGAAGCTGTTTCACTGAAGTCTTCCCTGAGGGATTAATCATGATGAACTGGTTTAAATGCTAGAGCTCCATGTCCATCAGTAGTCCCATTGTAATATTATCTGTAGAAATTGAAAACTCTTTGGCTTCTACAATTGATTAAGTAGCATTTGTTACTGTCCAATGGGAAACACTTACTGAAAGTAGCATATAATGGGTATTTTATTCTTACAGAACATTTGCTCCTTGTCCACCATGCAGAGGATCCCCTTCAGTTCAGACTGGTTCTCAGCTCTCATTAATTATTTGGCAGTACTGTGTGAGGGTTTTCCACTTTTCTAAAGTAGTTCCTGTTCCACTGCTGTTCTGTGCTGTTCCCTCAGGAACACCTGCATGGAAATTTCTAGCCTGTTTGGTTGTTTTGTTTTGTTTTTTTTAATTGTAATTTGTGAAGAAGCATTTATGATGGATCAGTTCCATCACTGCAATGGCTTGTTTTGTTCAGAAGACAGTTTGGAGACTTTTTAACAATGTGCTGGTGAGTTTGTTGTGCCATATTTATTTACAATCAGAGCTCTCACCAGCTGACTGGTGAGCTGTTTAACTTTTCAGGGAAGATTTGTTTAACTCGGTTTCCTAAATATGATTAAAAGAACAGTGCTTGAGTAAATATTCTCAGAACGGTTACAGGAGGCAGTACATTTAAATAGGTAAAATGATAATCAGATCGTAGAATCACAAGTCACGGATTCTGATGGAAAGGAACAATCCAAAACTCCCCGCAGAGAGGTGGTCGTGGGATAGGGAGGGGAATAGCACAGGATTTGAAAAACCAGTCACAGGTACCCAGGGAACTTCACAGGAACTTTAGAATCCTTCAGCCTTCACTGTTACCATGTCCATTCTGTGCTCTGTGTTAGACCATACTTACAAACTATTTGGGGCATTTTCACTGTTTGTATTTCCGGGTAGAAAATGTGTAATATTTGGCTAAATTGCCTCCCATCGCCTCAAAAAAAAAAAAAACAACAAAAAAAAAAAGCAAAAAAGAAAAAAACCAAACAAAAACCAAACTAAAGAAAAAACAAGCCGCAGGAGCAGAACTGAATAGAAAGCACTTCAGGAACCTTCCACTGGTCTTTCCCAGTGAATGGATGAGGACCGGGACAGCGCGTTGTCACTCCTTTTCTCAGAAAGGTTTTTTTCTCAGGTTCTCTTTGGGGTCGGGAAAGTGGGTTTGGACAAAGATGTGACACCGCCATTAGACCCCACAAGTGCTGCCTTCATCCTCACCGCTTTCCCCATCCTCATCCCCTTCACGCCCCGCCTCTCACCCCGCCCAACTGCGGGCACCGCCCCACCCAGCTGAGGGCAACGGCCTCGGCACCTCCACGCGCCTGCGCCGCCGCCTCCAATGGAGTTTGAACGCTTCCGAACCAGCCACTCAGGAGGGCGGGCGCCGCCACGCTGCGCTCCCATTGGCGACAGGGTGGCGAGCAGCGTGGCGATCGGGCCAATCACCGTGCAGGGCTGCGGCATGGCGGGGGCGGGCGCAAACGGCCGTGGGGCGGTGGCGCTGGGTTTGAGTCGCGGCGGGAGCGCGTCCGGCCGTGAGGGGCTGGGGACACCGGCTGTGCCGGCAGCGGTCGCCGGGTTCCAGTCGCTGTCGCCGGGCTCCAGTCGCTGTCGCCGGGCTCCAGTCGCTGTCGCCGGGCTCCAGTCGCTGTCGCCGGGCTCCAGTCGCTGTCGCCGGGCTCCAGTCGCTGTCGCCGGGCTCCAGTCGCTGTCGCCGGGCTCCAGTCGCTGTTGCCGGGCTCCAGTCGCTGTTGCCGGGTTCCAGTCGCTGTTGCCGGGTTCCAGTTGCTGTCGCCGTGCTCCGGTCGGCGCTTAATGGTGGGTGAGTGGTTGGATGCGGGGCTGACGGTGACAGGCAGCCCCCTTGTCCAGTTAGGGCTCTCTCTGCTAGTCGTTGGTATCTCGTTTTAGTTACTCTGAGATGCCCCCAGCTCAGCTGCGTTGCTTTGAAAAGTAAATAAAGAAGCGTCGCTGACGCCTCCTACGGAGCTGTGTGTTTTTGCAAGGAGACGCCACCTGAGGTATATAGCTGTCGAACGCAGCCATAAGAGTATAAACCGAGTTGTTGCCCGGCGATTCTTTTGAGCGAGATTTTATAATCTTCTCTTAACTGCGTAGAAGTGTGTCAAAATAGGAGCTAATATTTTAAGGTGCTGCTTGGTGTTTAGATCAGGAAGCCTAGTCAGTAAGGTTATGGAATACTGCATTCTAATCGCTACTAAGCTTAAAAAATGCAATTTCTTTAAAAGCGGCGCTTGCTTAACCTCTTGGAAGGTCTCACTGTAGTTGTCTTTGTGTTTCAGGCATAACACTATCCATTTATGTGAAACAAGAATCCGGCCAGTATGAGCTGGGCTGTGGAGGAATGGAAAGAGGGCCTCTCCCCCAGAGTCCTGCAGAAGATCCATGAGCTGGAAAGTCAAGTGGATAAACTTAAAAAGGAGCGTCAGCAAAGGCAATACCAGCTAGAGACTTTGGAGGCAGCTTTGCAGAAACAGAAGCAGAAGGTAACGCAAAATACCATTTTCCATGCCAAACGCTGTTATAACAGTTTATTTTCTGGTGGTTGTTATGGAATGGATTACTGCTTTGCTTCTTCTCCCTGACTGAAAGGCAATGTAGCACAGAATAAGCTGTTTGTCTTCATCTTACTTAATACTAATCATGTTCTTCCCTCTGTTTATTTCTTTTTGGTTGTCAATATCATTCCTGCTTCCTATCTGTTTGGTATGATTGTTTATTTCTAGATATTTATGTGTACTTTGAAGGTTTTCTACAGCTCTTTATGATTAGGAAAATAAACATTTTGTTGTTATACCTGTTAAAATCCGGGATAGTGACTGGGCCTGTTTCATATACCAGAATTGCTCAGTTGGTAGCCTCTCCTTATTTCACCTTGCTTACAATAGGTAATTGCCTACTTAAAATCTTAGTTTATGTTATTCCTTAGTTTTTTCCTTGTAGAGACTGAGTTTTAGGATTTGGTGCTCCTTTTCATTTTTACAGCTGTAATTTTACATTTCATCTAACCATCAGCCCTCTAACCAGGGGACTAAAGACCTGATTAGTCAGGGTCCTGCCATGCTTCAGGTCAGCAGTGACCCATTTCCATTTTTTTTTTGAATATTTGATTACAGCTCAGCTCAGAGACAATTCACAAAGGTTGTGTGTTATTCCCTTTAGATTGCTACAACTTTCTAGAAAATCTTAAGCCTAGCAGTTTCTTCCTGTGAGTTTCCAGGAAAGTGTTTCAACCATTCCAAGGAATTGCTGTGCTCTCCCCCAAAAAAGGGAAGGGTGCTTTAAGGCTCTCAGAAGCAGCAGTGGGAAATACAATTTTTGGTCAGAAGAGCAACATTGTGCCAAAGATGATGTACCTTGGATGCTCCTCCAGGGTGGAGAAGGACATCTTTCCTGCCAGATTCTGTCTTCAATGCTGTGACCTTTGATAATTATTGTGCACACTTTGTGGAGTGAACCAATGTCTTCTGGCTGCTTAAGATAGGCTGGAAAGGGAAGTGAGATGATCAGTGAAGAATGTGGACTAATGATGATTATTAGTATTTAGGGATTGATGAATTTTTTGAAGAGCTCGTATCTTGTCAATAAATAGAAACTGTTAATGTTACTGAGTTGAATTTTAGGAAATGTGGGATTTGTTCACACCCAAGAATATTTAAACAATGTGTACATCTGAGGTTTTTGAAGCTGTCAGGATTTTAAAGTGTTAGGAAGAAAATAAAAGCATGTAAATTTTGTGTTACTAAAATAATAAATGCACTGAAGTATAGAGAGGAGTTGATAATTTCAAAAACGTCTCTGTGTTCCAACTAGGTTGAAAATGAAAAAAATGAATCTGCAATACTAAAAAGAGAAAACCAGAGCTTGATGGAGTTATGTGATAATCTTGAGAAAGCAAAGCAGAAAATTTCACATGATCTTCAAATAAAAGAATCTCAAGTCAACATTCAGTCAGGTCAGCTGAATTCCTGCAAGAAGGACATTGAAAGGCTAGAACAAGAACTGAAAAGGTGAGAACTTGCTGTATGTCTCTAACATATTTACAATGGTTATTTTGTCATGTTTTTGCTAATGCCTCATACAGGTCCTAATAGAAGCGAATAAAGAGGAAGCTGTGTTGCTCCTTTGTTTTTTTTCCTCTTTGATTTTTGTGAAAACTAAAGAGTTATTTGACAGCTGTGAGAAATAATACAACACAATTTATGGCATGTAGAAGCACCAGCTTTGTTCAAGGAGTTGCTGAGATCCATCAGTAAAGAATCTAGTGAGATTCAACAGGGTTGATTGAACCTCACTAATGTTCTCTGTATCTGCTGTCAAAAGTTGGGACAAAGAGGTTGTGAACTGAGGATACGTGTTCCATTTATCTGTTCCCAAAATTAAGTCTTGTTTGCTGTGTTCTCCCTTCCCATTATATTATTTTACATAACTGTTCATTGCAAAATACCAGTTACTGCATTGCACCTCATTCTTGGCAACTGTTTGTGATTTTGTATTTGTCTGTATTTTGTTTGGTGTGTGGTCATTTGCCACTTCATCCCAAATGATGGTCCTCTGGGAGAGGAGTTCTTGGCATTGAGCTGTAAAAGAGGGGGGGAACGGAAAGGCAAGTGTGGAGTCACTGATGCAGTGGGACTGGCACTGGGACTGTCATTAACCTGTGCTCACTGAACAGGACAAAAGTGGTCCTATGGTATCTGAAATAGTTATATGGTTTCCTTGGATGCCCTGGTAACTCTTCAAGCTCACAAAAGTCCCTCAAATACTGTGCTGTTTTGGGTAGTGATGTGAATGGGACACATGAAAAATAGCCTGTTGAGTGGAGAGTATTCCCTTGCCATGTTTGAGGTATGCATAGTTTTCTGAAAGTGTGCAGTAACAGAACATAACAACTGAAAATTATGTTTCCTGCCCATAAAGATGTTCACTGAAGAGTAAGAGTTTGATATTCTCAGTGCTTACAGTCATTTGGGTATGTTTAGCTGAACTACAGCTTCATACAGTCAGACCTCAAACAGTTCTGATTTTCATCTGCTTAGAATTTGATTTTGTGTTTTAGCCTTGCCTCCTATGTACTTGATTAAGTACACTGGAACTTTAAATAAAATATTTTCATGTTTTTGTGTTATACCACCTAGAATTTTTCAATGGATGTGTCTTGCCTTCATCTTTAAGTTCTTAGAATCATATAACTTATTAATATATGTTAGGCTCTTAAAATAACTAATTAATTTTTTAGTTTCCATTATTAATTTATGCTTCTGCTTCTTTCCTAAACAGATGCAAGTGTGAGCTTGAGAGAAGTCAGCAAACATTGACTGTAGGAGATGTATCATTCAGTGGCACTCCACAGAAAAGTTTTACTGCTCCTTTAACACCAGTTCAAAGTAGTAATGGTAAATGATCCTTTTCTTCAGCCAGAACGGATAGTTGACTGTCAGTTTTCTTGGAAGGTTGAGTATTTCAAACATTACACTTTTACTGAGTTGCCTATCCTCTCTTACATAAGCTATTATGAGAGTATCTAATTTGTTGCACCCTAGGTTTCAATTCTAAAAATTTAGTGCAGATTGAACACATCACAAATATTACATCTTTTCAATGCTGCATTGATGGACATGGAATAGTAATAAAGTATCCTTCGACAGACTGCAGCAATCTTTTGAATGCATGTTCCTGGTGTCACCTTTTCCCTTCATGTCCTGGAAAACAAATTTCTTTCTCCCTGTACCACAGTTACCTTAACTAAAATGCAGTCAACAGTTAAATGTGTTATTTCTTTGGAAATTTATTTTTTGATTAGATTGTTACTATGCATTATAATCTATGCAATTAATGCTCTGTATCCATTTCAAAGCATCACTTCTATCTTCAAATTAGTAACATCAAAAAGATTTAAAATATTTGAATGAACTGGAAAAACAACAGGAAGTTTCCTTAAGTTGGAGAATTCTGTAGCCAGACACCCTTATGCTCTTTATGCTGAAAATCTTTGTTGTGTTCAATGTTCTACGTGTTACTTACCTCTTTCAGTGCTATGAACAAATATTCTGATTGTGGTATCTCAGTCTTACTCCAGTGGGAAATCTGAGATAATCTCTTACATTCTTGTTCCTTTATTTTCTTTATGCATATCTGAAAAGGGGAGCAGTTCCACTGCATTCCACTAAGCACAGCACTCCTGAAATAGGGATAAGATTAAAATGATTTACCTAACTGTATTTAAAATTGTATTCCTGGGGAGATATTTTCCTTTGAAAGATGGAGTCTTAAATTCATTAAGATCATTGAATCCTAGAATGTTGCAAGCTAGAAGGGTCCTATAAGCCCATAGGTGTAAGAAACCTGGCTGCATTGGGTGAAAAAGTGGTTGGACTAAGGCAGATTGTGAAGAATTAGTCATCATGTCTTTGTAGATGCTAAGTTTGAAGAACTAGAAGAAAAATACAAGAAAAAAGTACAAGAAAATAAAGAGCTGGAATTACAACTGAGAACCATCCAGCTTAAGGTAAGTATTTCTTGGGAGTGGTTTGTGTGATATCTAAGAAAGTAACCACTGAGTGAACATGGAAAACTAGTGAAAAATATTGTACATCACATAAAATATAATTCTACATTAATATATTAAATTTATAATGTGTTAAATTTATATTATTAAAAGAAACAGAATTAATCTATGTGTATTGCCATTCAGAAGTAGTCTTGGAGAATTCAGAAAAGCCATCCTCTTTGAATAGCAAAGGAAAGAAAGACATTAAAAATGAAAACACATCCTTCAGAAACTGGAAGTCTCCCGCAAGCAAGAACAAGATAAAACAGTGTCAATTATGCCAAGTTAAATATGATAAGATAGTAAAATAGCCTTGAAAAAGTTTGTGAGAACTAATTCACACCTAGAAAATAGGACATTCAAACATATACGAAGGAGGAACAGTATTAGCTGATCTCTGAGAACAAGATGAATAAGATGTGAAAGCCCTCAAGGAAAAAGCCATTGCAGAAAATGTGAAATAATTTTATCTTTGGTGCTTACTATGTAATGGTTTAAAAACTTTTGTATATCAGAGCCTTTTTTCATTGGGGTTGAATCTGTGGCACATTCTCAAATTGGAAAGTCAGAAGTAGTCTTAAATTAGATTGGTAAAATGAATAATAATAATAAAAAAATCACCAGATACAGACAATATTTGCCCATTAATTGACAGGACATTGCAGTATGGGACTGCTGAATCACTGTGATGTGCAATGTTGCCTCATTCTTCTCTTGATACTGAAAGACTACAAGGATGATTATTAGAAAAGGAGGACGATTAGAAAAAAACAAAGTGCTGCTTCCAGGAAATACAGTTTAATCAGGCCAACTTTCTGTCCTGGGCAAATTGTTAGAAACATGACATGATACATTCATTGAAGTATATGGAGAAAAGGTCAACCATTTACTGATAAAGGAAAATCATACCTCATATATTTTCAGACCTTTTGGTGTTCTTTTAAAGAACAAATCTGAAAAATGTAGGTTAAGTGTGACTCAGTGTAATGTTGTTGAATATACACTGATGAAAGGGAAAAAAATTTGATAAGAGGAGTTCTTACAAATTTAAAGGGAAAGATTGAATGCAGAGTGGCAAAAAATGGTCCATTTTTACTGGGGAATGGTCAGCAGAGGAGCCTGAAAAGGCTTGGTAAAGAGAACTGTGCTATTCAGCATATTGATTAGTGTTCTGAAAAAGAGTTGAATAATATAGTTGAAGACCACACTGTTTTGTAACACTTGCAATAATTAGGATGGTAAATAAAATTCAACCTAAAAATCATAATGAAGTAGTACATCAGGAAAACATAACTTGAAGAAGAAATACCTGATACATTCAGACTCTAAGTCTATGATTCCAGGAAGCATTTAGTTGTCATTGTGGCTATTTCTGGATTTAAACTTTGGCTCAGAACCTATAAATTTAAACAGCATATAGGGGAAATGGTCATTGAATGCATGGTTAGTTTTCTTTTCCTCTTTCTCTGTTAACAAGTTATTTTACAGGATTGGACACAGCATTCTGGACAATAGATTTCTGGTCTTGGCAGAGCTGTTTCTAGATAACAGCATATTCTCTGGTTTGACTGAGAAGTCACACTGAGTATTGCATAGTTTAGCGATTTAGTTTAAGAAAAGTAATTCAAATGAGCTGCATTTCAAAATCCAGTTAAAAATACAATAGGGGCTTTACTGTTTGAGGCTTTGTTTGTTTGTGGGGTTTTTTTCACTTAAGAAGGAAAAAAATCTGATTTTTTTCTGTTTTATTTTTCTGTGGGAAAATATTGAAAGCTTGTACCTGGAAGAGTTTATTATGGCAATTTTGGAGTACTCTGTTTAAATAATTAAATCTGTTTTGAATTTACCTGTGCTTCTCCAGTAGAACTAAATGTTGGTCAAATATCAGATATGTTAGACTAGACTTTTTTTTTTCTTATTTGTATTCACTTGCCTGCAAAAATGTAGGCTTTGATTTTTAAATATGTAGGAGTTAAATGATGGCATCTCTCCTGAGAAAAACAAAAAAATTATGTATGTTTCTTATAAAAATATACAGATCAAAATACTTTTTTTGATATCCTGGTTTGTACTTGTAAGTATCAGCTATGCTTGGATACTTGTGCTAAAGTTATTTAATTTACATACCATAAAAAATAATGACATGTATCAGGACTTTGCACTGGTAGATGCTGTGATATTATAACAATGTGAAATGATGATGACCTATTAATATTAATGATTAATATTGATGACCTAACTTAATATTAAATTAGTTATTTTGTTATGTGTTGGATAAGAAACCTTGTAAAGGTACATCCTTTTCCTGTTTTTTTGGACACAGAAAATAAATCAGCCTCACCCTCAAAACTCTTTGAGTCACAGAGAGATTGCTCGACATCAGGCTTCCTCGTCCGTGTTTTCATGGCAACAGGAAAAGACACCAGCTAGAAACCAAGAAACACCTGCAAGGGGAAGTTCTGCAGCATCCTCCTTTCCATGGGATAAAGAAACAAATTCAAGTATTCTGTCAGAGAAGAATGAGTTTGACAACAGCTTTTCTGAGAACTTGAATTCTTCCCTCATGATCCAGCGAAGAGCACAGAACCAGGGTATCTGATGCATTTCTTTAAGACCCAGAGGCAGTCTCTTGTATGGTTTCAAGAAACTGGTGTGCAGATAGAAGCAAGCTATTGAAATTAGTGCTTTAGCAAGGAAAAGAGAAAGATACTTGCTGATGCCTTTGGTAGATAGCCCCGTTGGTAGCTGGTGTATTTTCAGTGATCAGCCACACACAGTGATTACCTACAAGCTGTGGTACCTTTTACATAAGGGGTATGAGAATTAGAAGGGAACATTTTTGGGCTGAGTAGGGGATATCATCTAAAAGGAAAAATGCCTTTTTCCATTAATACCTTTGCTCATGGAACAATCTTCTTAAAACAGCTAAAAAAAACTCTTCAGGATTTCATTGTATCTCACTGTTAAATTCAATTATATTGTTTCCTTATTTTTCTATACTATTGATACTTTTGACTGAGTAATAGCTGTCTTAAAAGTTTGATGATTAAACATGCTTAGTGCAGAACTCAGTTGGTCCATGATGGATGTTACTGGAAGCACAAAATGAAGTATGCTGCAAAAAGTGCAATCAAAATACAGGGATATGGTCTTGTATTGTACATAGTGACATGAAGAAGTAATTATTCCTGATACCTGATAGTTGAAAGAGAGGAAATAGTTGGTTTGTTGTGAATTCACTTGAGCCTGCTATTTGTACTCTTTGGACAGATTTTCCACTGTTTTAAAAGTCCCTGTACTCTCCAAACTCTTCATTCAAATACCTCACACACAGCTTCAATTTTGGTGGCTTTTTGAACTTGGAAGCCATACAAATTCAGAATCAGGAAGACAAGACTTCTTTAAACAAAACAAAACCAAACAATAACACAAAATCCCCCAGATAGTAGCAATTCTGGATAATGCTTCCTGTAGATGACTTGGTTTTCTACTGTGAATTGTGTTTCTACTGTGTTGTGCTTTATGGAAGATAAACTGTTAGAGTCTGTGAAAATATTACTTGGTTTAGTATTATATGTATGCAGTTTTGAGACAAGAAAAAAAATTAAAATATGAAATGGGACATTTACAGTTACCAGATAGTTGAAAAGTCTTTTGGAAGCACAGTTGCCCTAAGCAAATGCTTGTAGTGGATATGCTTATAAAAATAAAAAGATATTTCAAGTGACATGTTTCTGCATGTTTAAAAACAGTAACAAAACCAAACAAAATCAACCAGCGGAGGAACAAATTGTCTTTGCCTTTGCAGCACTTGCTCCTGAGCTATCATGTTTCTGTGTTCTTTCACATGAGGTAGGAATTATTGATTTAGAGTCAACTGTCTTTCAGTCCTGATAGGTTTTGTTATTGATGTCATAGTAGAAGAGAGTTAAAACTTGTTTTAACTTGCTGAAAATTTCACAGGGTGTCTGCCTGTGTCAGGAAATGGGGTTGTTATCAAACATTTTAAATACTTGGAAGTGTGTTGGAAGAGGTACCTTCCAAAGCAGAAAGTATCCTTAATCTTTATTGTTTTTTAAATTCAGAACTAAATTCCATTATCAGAGACCTAGAACACCAATTGCAAGCTCAAGAAAAATTGAAGAGGTCCCATATGAATAAGCAGCAAGAAACTGAACTGGAGCTGGACAGATTGAAGTTGGAATTAACTGAGAAGGATAAAATTCTGAACAAAACCAGAGATAAACTGACCCAAATGAGTACACAACTTGATCAAACTACCACACAGGTAAAATGTTGCCTCACGCATTTTCTGACTGTCCTTACAATTCATTGCCAATATTCCTATGTGTCAGTTTTCAGCCATTTAGTGAGACCCAAGGTTCTCAGACTGAATTTCTTGAGAGGTTACTGAGGATCAAGTTTATGCTATGAGAAGTATATGTTAGTTTGATATGTATTATATGTAAAACCATTAATACATATAAGCAGTTGCCCATTTTCTGGAAGGTTCTTACACCACCTAAATAAATGATTTTCATACTCAGGTAAGATTGATTCAAATTCTGAAAAATATTTACTGATCAAGTTGCATGGAGCAACAATGACATCTGGTGGCAAGTTCTGACCTGAAAAAGACTGTTGCATCTTTGGCTGAAAATCAGAATTTGTTGCTCATACTACAGGATGTTGTGGGGGTATAGTCTTTGGATTGTAAATTTCTTGTTTTAAATAGTGTCTAAGTAAAAATGCAGTGCAAAATTAAGAATATATGCAGTTTCTAAATGTAATTAAAAATTAAAAAACCTAATCCTAAGGAGTTTTCTTAGTAAAAATCAATAGAATAGTACAACTTGGATAGTCAGGAATTTACAAAGTGTATGTAAATACACATAAAAATCTGAAATGTTTCAGACTTTTGCTGATAATCATGCATAAAAAGAGAATGCCAGTGCTTAAAGTAATTTAAAGTGCAGAAGGTAACAAGTAAGTCTTTTCTTTTATTAATCAAGTTGCCTTACCTTCCTGAAGTCCCTTTTCACAACACTTAACAAATCTGAAATTAGTGCACAGATGTCATTATTCCTTGAATCCTCATATTTTCATTTGTCTTTTAACTTTTTTCCTTTACTAGTTTGATTCATTTACAGCATGGGGAAAAGATGTTTCTGTGAGTATCTTCTCTGAATAGAATAATTACCCATGTTTGTCAGCAAGTTTCTGCATGCTGCTTAAATATATTGGTGAGCTAATGTTTCCCACAACTCCTGTATTGGCCCTTAAAATATAAACCTTTGCGTGTAAACCTTGATCACTCTACCTTCTCAGAGAGACAGCAACATGTGCCTATTGATAATTCTGTGAGGAATTAGTTTAGGGGAAGTCTTGGCTGGGTAAGGGATATTCAAACACCTGACATAGTCCCTTGACTTCATAAAGGCAGTATCATCAAGGTGAGTTTGTGGGAAGACACAGTTGACCCAGTCTGACAGCTCAATTTCTCTGAAAAGGGCTTGATTATAATTTATTTGATTTCACAAATGACTTGATTCAACTTCCTGAAATATTAGGGTATTACGTATTTTATTTTCTCTTGTTAATTTTCTATGGGTTTAAGAGAGCGGAATTTTTTCACTAAGGAATCAAAGGGGATTAAAAGCAGCCCAAGGGAAAGGGCAAGGTTGTGTATCTGGAAAGATACCTGGGGAAGGACAAGGAGAAGTGGGACTTGCTACTTCTCCTTGGAAGTGTTCCAATACCATTGGAATTGAGGGGTGGCACATCCTTAAGGCGCAGTGCATCTTGCCCCAGAAGGTTCCTTTGGTCCTGCCATCTGAAGGTGACTCCTTTCTGTTCTGTTTCTTCTTTCTTGCACTGGAATTGGATCTCTGCCTTCCCACTCTGGACTTTGAAAGTAGAACTGCATTGAGATTTTACATTTTAGTTCATGCCATGTAACCTGGATTTAATGCTGGCAACCCCCCTTGTGCACTTCTCTGTCACTGGTACTAGTCACTGACCTCAAGCACAGCACCTCTGTGTTATCGAGTGTTTTCACTTCTTGTGAGATCTGCAGCCTTTCTGCCATCATGTTTCCATATGATCTTATAGGAGTTCACAATCCCTGCAGTCTCTGCCTAATAACCTGACATCCCAATACAACTACCTGCTTCTTATTTTCTTATTTCTACTGTTTCATTAACTAAATAAATAGCTCTTGTTGCTGAAGAATGAGTGTCCCATTCACCCTTGGCCATTTTTCTTACTCTGAGGAAAAAAATGTACATATTTAGCATTAACAGATTTGATCTGGAATAAAAATTAAAAATGATATTTTTTATTCAGGAAGTTAAGTGAACAATGCTTCACCCTCTTGGGTGACATAATATTGACATAATCAACTGAGTTAAATAACAAGTTAACATGGAGATGAACTTAGACATAGCCTGCTGATTTTTTTTTTTAATTAAATTTTAAATTGTAAAAAATACTCTTATAATAAACTAAGATAGTTTCTTCTTTTTTCTGTCCAAATCAACTTACTGAATCACTCTGAAATTTGGTGGAATATCCATTTATTTTGAGTCTAAACATGTAGCTGCTTAGCAGTTAGCAGTCATTCTTTTGTTGGTAGCAACCTGATGTACTGAAAATACAATTGGTATTAGTGCCAGATGTAGCATCTTTCTGCAGACTGTCAAAACCATTGATTTTCTTATTATATGATCTAAATATATATATAGGTATTTATCTTATATGTTTTTTTATTTTTCTAAGTATGTAAAGATATATATCTTCTATTTTCTTATTATTTAAATATATATAAGGATATATTTGTTATCTTGTAATCTAAAGATGTTTTTATTATTGTATCTGTATACCCTCATGTATACATATACATCCCTAATACATATACATGAAAGTACATATACTCTTTTTATATATACACACATTTTCTCACTAACATAAGGAAGAATTAATGAGTTTTGTACTTCAGACTGCTAGGAATTTATATGGTACCAGCTAAAGTTACTATGGTTAGATGAATGCTAGAACAATTGTAGAAGCTGACAGCAGTGATTTTTTTTTTTTTATGTGAGGGCTTGTATATGTAAATGAAACATCACCTGTACCTTTAACACTTGTGATTGATAACTAAATTATTATAGGTCCAAATGTTGGAGCAAAAGGTGAAGCGATTGTCAGAAGAACTGAATTGCCAAAGACAAAATGCTGAGAGCACTCGTCAGTGTTTAGAACAGAAAATAAAGGCCAAGGAAAAGGAATACCAACAGGTAAGGCAAGGAGAACTTTTTAACTTCCTGAGGACATGAAATCACTTGGCTTATAATACACATGATGTGTATCTGATTTTCTGTTAGTTGCAATCACATTTGACAGAGAGGTAAAAGTTGCAAAGTTTCCATAAAAATGGAAAACAAACATTGCAATAGGAGGGATGGGCTGTTGGAGAGGTGCAGGATTATTTTGGTATTCACTGGACAATAGAGAACATGTCTGAGAGATGGAATGAGATGCAAATCCATAAGAAACTAGGCTCCATTTTTCATAAAATTATGTATATGTGAGCTCAAACTTAGTAACCAACTAAATTATTTCTGTAGAATTTGAGTTAATTTTGTATGCATTTCACACAGAAGGAAAAGAATTTCTGTAGGATTATATCTCTATTCTAATTTTGGTTCATGCTCAGAAGATGTTAATATAGTCAATTAGCATTAACTGTCTTTCATTTCCTTCATGCTAGCTCTTGCAGAGAGAAAAAGTGTAGCACTATCCGAGGAATTTTTATGGAATGAAGTTTTATTTAGAATCAACAGCATTAATACTGATTTGGATTAGGGCTAAACTCTTTGTATTTTTCTTTTTAAGCTTAATAACGTAATTAGTGTTAGGAAATCTAAGACACAGATTCAGAAGTGATAGTGCTACTTCAGATGGGCATTTTAAGTTTGCTTTGGGGATTGAATATAAGGGTATTGCCCCGAGGAAGACTGTTGTGTCAAATGTCTGATCTGGAATCTTTTCTCTAAAGTATGTTCAAATAGATAAAATAATTGGCAGAGGAGTTTTGGTGGAGTAGCCAATAAACCGTGCTCCTACCAGGACTCTTGAGTGAAAAAGTGATTTTACGAAGTCTGTTAGTCTAGATGCTATCTCAAGATCTTAAATTGATACTGAACCTTGCCTAGAAGTGGTAAATTGGAGCAACTGATTTTTGGATTTGAATAGTTGTAGTGTCATTTTATTAATCAAAAGATAGGTTGACGGCCTATGAACCTTCTGTCTTGATTTTTCCTTTTTTTAGTTAGCTGAAAAAAGGCCTTCATAAGATTAATATGTAAGCCTACATGCTGCCACTCTAAGTTGTTCAGCAAGGCCATTAATTGAGAAGCTCTTTTTTTTCTTCAGTGGTTAGGATCTGTGAGCTGTTACAGGTTACTATAATGTTTTAATGTTCATTTGTTTATAATATTAGTTTGTCAAGTCCTATTTAAAGGCTCTGTATTATGTCTTCTTGCCACAAATTTTGTGCAATATTGTGGAAAAAAACAACCTTGTAGTATGGTAAGTAATAGCAGAGATTAACTTGTCTCCTTGTACTGAAATGTAATTCTTATGTGAAATTGACCTTTAGTATGAAAAATTTTTACACTTATTTTCATTAGCTTTAGTTCTGTTTTTTTCTCTTCCTGTGGCAGGAATTGTTACAGTAATTAAGTTCTTAAGCAGATGACATAAATTGGCCTAATGTCATTCTTGCCTATATATGGCTTTTGCCTCATGAATCAAAGCTGGTTTTAAACTGTTGTTTGCTGTGTAAGACAAGTGTCCCTGAGCAGGCAGCACCTGCTGATAAAAATCTGTTGTTATTTCTGCAGTGACCAAAATAGAGACTTGTTGTGGTCCTGTGTTTATTTTTTTGCTTCCCTGCCACTGTTTTCTAGGAACTCTCCTGTCAGCAGCATTCCTTGCAAACACTGGATCAGCAGTACAATCAGATAAGAAGCAAACTGAATCAGGAGCTACAGCAAGCCAAGAATGACTTCAATGTTCTGCAGGCAGAATTTGACAAAGTAGGTGTTTTTTAGCGTTAAAGCCCACTACTAGAGTGGTATTTAGTTGTCTCAACAGCACTGCCTTAATTTAATTATACATTAAGCAAAGAAATTATTAATATGGTGTCCTGTATTAATGTTTTTACAATAAGTATTTCGGGAAGAAATGGTAAATACAAAACATGTAATACAATGTATTTATATGTAAATTCTAGCCTTTTAAAAGTTTGTGGCTAGTCCACTTCTCATGGGGAAGGAGATGTAAATGCAGACAGTGCAGGTAAAATAAATCTGAGAAAGAAGGAGCTAGGGTGATCACAAGACACTTTATGAAAGAAAAAAAAAGCCAAAACCAAACCCATGCAGAGGTATAATTTGATGGTAGATCTACTGACCAGTAGGTTGCCACCCTTTGGAAAAACAGTCCTATTTTCATATACCCTGGCCATACACTCCTCATGTGATCCTGGAGACAGCTGAGAAGAGATAAAAGAGCAAAGAAAATATTGCATTTAAATTAGTATATCTGTATACAGAACCAAGTGTTTGCTATCAGTTTAACTCCCTGAACTGGTAATCCACAAAATCAGATGAGTTTCATGGCTTGTGTAAGGAAGAAGATCCAGTATGAAGGAGCTCTTCCACAGCTTTGGCAGCAGATGGCTTTAAAAACATATTAGTTGTCACAAACTCCCAACTTTAAGTAGGTTAGAAAGCAGCACAAGCCTCAGGAGTGGGTTATCAGAAAAGAGGAATGTTTAAAAGCCTCCAAAAACCCTCGAGAGCATTTCTCAAGCAGCAGAGCTAACTGTTCCACAAGTTCTTGAAAGTTACATTGAGAAGCTGCATTTGCAGGCAGCCTGCACTGAAACATCATTTCTAAAACTGCCAACAGCTTTCTTGAAGGCTTGTTTTATTTTAGAAATATAGCTGTGGAACTACATTCAGTCAAAAGTTTTTATTGGAGGCTTCTGTATAATATGCATATTCTTTTGTGTATGCTTACTGAAAAATTGATTTAATTGAGAGGACAATAAGTGCCTTTTACTTCCTTCTTAAATAAAGGTAATCTATTACTTGATGACCTCGGAATAGACTTTTTTTTTTATCCTCTAGTGTAATTTCCCTCCTTTTTAATCTGGAGCATTTTAGGACTCTTTCAAAAGAGTTAAAACCTGTTCATTTTTTATAAAATCAGTGTCAACAGAGCAGTAATTGCAGTTATGATCCTAACTTTCTGATTCAAATAGCTTAGCAAAAAAGCAATTATGTTCCAATCTCATTTCTATCCTACAGATATAATTGTGGTGATGTAGCTGCAAGTTGGATGAATTAAGATTATTTCAGACAGCCTAGAAATGTGTGTGTTTTAGAGATATCCCATCTTTTTGGTCAGAAGAAAAGGAGTGGAAAGGCAATAAGCAACTTTTTCTCTTAACAGTAAAGACAAAACACAGTAAAAGGTGAATCCCACCTTGGATTCATGGTGGGATAAAATAATATAGTTTCATTTTATAACAGAATGTTGAGTTCAAGAATGGGGATTTAAAGAAAAAAGTTGTGCCTGTGATTACAATGTTGGTTTTCCAGGTAATGGCAGCAAAACAACGCTTGGAACATGACACCAGTGATCTCACCCAGAAGCTGTGCAGAGCAGAGCAGGCTCTGTCAGCAGCCCAAACTAAAGAAGCTGACCTCATAAGAAGCTTTCAGGTAAGCAATGCTGAGGAGTATTTGGTGGAATTAATGCTATAAATTAGCAATTTGTAAACACTTAATACTCTAGAGTAATTGCTCACAATTGTGTTTTTCCCCATAAGCAGTCTTCAAACACTTTTGTGTTCATCCTAGTCGTAACAAAAAATGAGGCCTTCCCTAACATCGTGGAAATTAATGCAGTTTCTGGAGTTAGCTGTGTGGGGATTCATTGCTGTAATGCTGATGATATGGTTCTAGTTCATGTTGGACTTACTTTCAAAAAAATTAGATTGTGTTTCAAAAGATTCTTGCTTTTGGTTCTGAAATAAAATTCAAATAATAAAATGTGTGTTTGATTTTGAAAGTAAATTCTAGAATCATTGCTGCTTTGATTCATACTCTAAAACTCAGTGATTTTGTACAAATACTATATTCTCTCAAAAAAAATACACATCTCTTAGAATAAGACAGTCCAATAAATATACAGTGCTGGAAAAACTTTTTCCCAAATAAAGGTAAATTCAGAGAAGTTTCTGTATGCTGCCTAACTACCTTACTCACACACTCAGAAATCTTTTCACTTTGAAGTCTTGTCTGTCTTCTCAGTAACATTGTTTTGCTTTGGTAGCAACCAGACCAGCTACTCTTGAAATTCTTACAGTTTTGCTACTAGAGACCTATCAATGCAAATTTCATCCTTTGTTTGGAGAATCAGCACTAAGTTGGAAAAACAGATGGATTCCTATGTAATCCATGTCAGAGTTTGGTTTTGTTAAACATTCTCATTTTGCTTATTACCAACTGTCATCAGCAGATATAAAATAACCTGGTGTAGTCTCTGCCAAAAAATTACCATCAAAATTTTCTGCAAAAGTCTAAAGTAAAATAGTGAGTTTTGTTCAGATCATCGCAAACATTTGTATGGGTTTAGTATATTGTGAAAATTTAGGTACATTCTTGCTGGTAGACTGCAATGTCTGACAACATTCCCAGTCGTTGGAATGTGACTGTTGTTTGAATTGCACTTTGCATGGTTTTGGCCCAGCTGACTGGCTCTCTCTCATACTTTGACTTGTTGAGCAAGTCCAGAGGAGGCCACCAAGGAGATGATCAGAGGGATGGAGCACCTCTCCTACAAGGAAAGGCTGAGAGAACTGGATTTGTTCAGTCTGGAGAAGAAAAGGCTTTGGAGTGACTTAATTGTGGCCTTCCAGTTCCTGAAGGGAACCTGCAAGAAAGATGGAGAGAGACTATTTAGAAAACATGTAGTTACAGGACACAGGGAAATGGTTTCACACAGACAGTGGGTAGGTTTAGATTAGACACTAGGAAAAAAACCTATACCCAGTCTAGCAAGGGAGGTCCCTGCCCATAGCAGGGAGGTTGGAACTAGATGACCTTTAAGGTCTCTTCCAACCCAATGTGTGATTCTATGGATATTGGGAATGTTTACCCCAAATTGAAATAATTGGACCTTTCAGCCATTTTAATTCCTTAAATGTGTTTGTTTTTTTCTTTCCATAGATCACCCTAGGTTTTCTAATGAATGGCTTAGTTTAATTTGTGTACTTAGATTGCATCTGTGCATGCAGCTTTGAATGCAAGAGGTTTAGATGCTTGGACTTCTTTGAAAATTTATTAAGATTGCTAGAAAACTTATTCATTGAAATTTATATGTGTGTTTTTTTTTTTTTTAACTGTGGGTAGGGAAGGCTGTGAGTAGAAGGGAAGGCAACTGTCAGCAACAGTGACAATTTCAATCATGTTCTCAGGGTAATTTGAGGGTTGTTGCAAAAACAGCCCTGCCATGCTAGCAAGCTTTTAATTTTTTTCATTCAGACCTTTCCCTTTCTTGAGCTTGGCTTTTGTGAGTCAATGCCTATCTGCTAGTAGTAAATGGACGAATAATTGATGGTCTGTTTCCATTTGGGCCATGCCTGTTCCATACCACCTGTTGTCCAGAGCACAGGAGTTTGGAGAACAAGGATGAATCTCTTTAAAAGAGTTTTATTTAGTTTCCAGGGTGCAATGTAGTTACTACATAGTATTTTTTGGTGGTGGTGATAGTGTTTCATTAGCTTGTTTGGAATTTTGTAAAATCAATTTATTTGAAATAAAGTGCTGTTAATTGCAAAGCAACTACCTGAAAGTGTAAGCACTTCTAAATAAAATTTGACCAGTGTTGCCATGTTGTTGATATTCAGTGGAAAGAGAACTTATCTCTATATGAGATGACAGGTGGAATCTACTTTTCTACACATTTCATGCAAATTTTGATGCCATTGCAGGGATTTGTTTACTGAGCTTCTTTGGGAGAGTAGCTTGACTTCATCAGCTCAGATTTTGTATAATCTGTCCTGTCCCATCTCTTTCTGTGTGAGGTCATGTGGAGCTGTTTGTTCTAGGCTAACAAGGAACATGCTGACTACATCAACTGGCAACATCTCTCAGATGCTGTCAATTTGTTAAGAATAAAAAATTCAGCTTATGTTTCTGAGCAGTGCTTAGGAACCCAGGCATAGATGCCTAAAGTCTTAACAGGATTTAATGGAATATCTTTACTTTTATTCAAATGAACTGAGTCTATTGATCTTTTTATTACAATTTACATGAAATATAGCCTTATTTGGTTTTGGTTTAGGAAGTGAAGAAGGAGAAAAATGTTCTGAACTGTCAACTTGAAAAGAAATTGCAAGATATCCACCAGCTTGAAGAAGAACTAAATATGATCAAGCAATATCTAAAGCAAAGCCAGAATTTTGCAGACGAGATGAAAAGTGAGTTATGATTTTAAATTTATAGAACTCTTTCTTGTATGTTTCCTGCAATGCTGTAAGTTTCATTGTGAATTAAGTAAAAAGTTTCTGCTGGAGAATAGGATTATTATTTTTTAAGAACATTGAGTTTGTTGTCAATGAGAAGGAGTTTTTGTCTATGAACACGTACAGTTCTTGAAGATATGCTGTTTTGAAAATAATTGAAGTGTACTGAACTTATCAGCAAATTTATTTTCATAGAATCTATTTTAAACAGAAAACTTCTGTTTTGCAGTTCCTTTAGGGAAAGCTGACTGCAAGTAGTGCCTGCTAGCCTAAAATAATATAAATATCTTTCATCCAGTGATATTACTTAAGAGTAATGCTTTGCAGTAGAATGAGAATTGAAAATAGTAAAAGTAAATAGTAACACCCCATCTAGAAAGTTATCAGTAGATTTGCCAGTATTGACTGGCAAAGATTTGATGGTATTTTCTTCTACAGATAAAAATGCTGTTCAGGAAGTGGAGCTGAAGTTACTGGAAGAGAAATTGAAAAGGCAAGAGAGCTCTCTTTCACTGGAGAACCTGAAAAGAGCTTTAGCTGACATGGAAAAGCAGCAAGAGTCTGCCCAAGGTCTCCTCAAGGAAAAAGATAATCATATTAAAGAACAAGACTGTAAAATAAGGACAATGGAGGGAGAATCAGAAGCTTTGCAGAGACTCCTTGGATTAAAGCAGAGAGAATGTGAAGAATTGCAAAAAGAGTCTACAGTTCTTTCTCAATGGAAAAATGAAACTGATCATCTCATAAATAAACTTCAGTCTGAAAAGGAAGGTATGCTGGCTCATATCAATGACTTGGAGAGTTCCCTTCAAAGTCAGCAAAGCAAAAATCATGAGCATAGTGAGAAACTTAGAATGATGCAAACCGAAAGTGACAGGAAATCCACAGAGATTAGAGAACTTAAATATATGCTGGAATGTAAAAGTACAGAATTAGAAGAACAAAAAAAAGCTTTTGATGAACTTAAGCAGAAAGCAGAATGTTCTGATAAAAAGTACTGTAAAGAGATAGAAAATATGTCCTGTAAAATATTCCAGCTCACCAACCAAGTTGCTGAACTTGAAGAAAAGTTACAGCTGGCAGCAAGTCAAGGACTGCAAAGGGAGCAGTGCTATCACAACCTGCTTGGTGAATATAAAAAAATCTGTTGTCTCGTAAATGCAAAAGATACTTCAGAAATGACAGAAGATGGAGAAGTTAATTTAGAAAGCAGACAGGATAAGACTCAGTTAGTTAATATACCATTTGCAGCAACTAATTCCAGCAGTGAGGATCACGGATGTGCAGGAGCTCTTCTCGAAATAGGAAAAACTAAGAATCTGGCCAATTTACAAGAGCAGATCTCTTTTCTTGAGAGTTCTTTAGTGGCACAAAAGCAGCTGAATTCAAATCAGCAGCAGCAATATGAAGACTTACTGCAAATGAAGACTGAAACGGAACAAAGGTTATTTGCAGTAGAACAGATGCACAAAAACTTCATGACAGAAACCAAACAGCACATCGGTAACTTGCAAGCGGATATTTCAGCACGTCAGGAATTAGTTGAAAAAACTTCAGTTATTCTTGAGAAAAAGGACATGCAGCTGCAAAGTCTGAATGAAAAGCTAGAAAACCAGCAAGCTGAGCTTCAGGATTTAAAGATCAATAATAAATTGCTTGAGGATTCACTAAGCCAGCTGAAGCTCATGTCTGAAACATGGGATTCAGAGAAGAAGGACATGTCTTCAATGATTTGCTCATACAATAAAAAAATTGTTGAACTTACTGAAGAAAATACAGCCCTTAGGAATTTAAGCAGTGCTTTAAAGCAAGAACAAATAACTTTACTGGAGGCAAATAAAAATATTTATGACAGTTTAAAGGAAAGAGAAGAAATCATTTCTGAAATGTCTGGAAAACATGAGGAGGAAAGACAGCGTATTGAATCAAGAACTGCAGAGATCAAAACAGAGCTTGAAGTTTTGCAGGCAAAGTATAAATCAGTAGAAGAAGAAAATGGAAAAATTATGAACGTTCTGAGAGAGCAGACAATTGAATTAGATGAAAAGAAAGCAAAATTAGATCAAGAGAAACAGGTACTTAGTGAGAACAAAGATATCTTACATAAACTAATAGCCTCAGAAGAAATAAAAAAGGATTTGGTTAATGAACTTCAGCAGCTGCAGTCAGAATTTTCCAACATCCAACATGTGCCTTCTGTGAAGCTTGACTGTTTAAGCCAGGAAAGGTTAAATGCCAGGACAACACAAAATACACTGCAAGAGAAATGTGGCTTTGTATTTCAAGAAAAAGAGCAACTGGGGAAGGAATTAACAACAAAAAATGAACCTCTAACGTGCAATGTTAATTGTGAACAAAGACTCTGCTCAGAACAGTTGAGAAAATCGATGGAAGAAAAGGACATTGAGCTGAATAAATACCAGGTTAAACTTGAGCTTCTTCAAATGGATTTTGAGGATAGTGAACTCTCTCTAGAGAACTGCAGGTTAGAAGTGATGCAACTGGATACTGCTTTAAAAGGTATGGAAGTAGAACTTGAGAGAAGTGTGAGAGAAAAAGAGAGACTGAAGCAAGAACTACTGTTTATTAAAAAACAGAAAACTGAAGAGTCTTCACTTATAGTATTAGACGAAGATGGCCACTCATTGGATTATAATTATGGTGACATTTCCCAGGATTGCGGCAAAAGGGGAATAGATCAAAGTCCTTCATCAGTGTTGCTGGCATCCTCTTTGCAGGTAACAATAAACCAGCTGAGTGAGCTTGAGAAAATATGTGAGAGGTTGCAGTGTGAAAACACTGCATTAGCCTCTGGATTCAAAGATGCAAAAACCAATGGTACCACAGGTATTAATAAAGAGGAAGAGGAGAAAGATGATATAATGAATGCAGATAGCAATTTAAAAGCTGAGAGAGCTGTTCTTCCTGATGAACTTATGGATCAAAGTGACAACAGTGATCTGAAAATGTGTTCTGATAATAAGGAAATGTCCTTCAAACTTAAAGAATGCAGTTCTTCTGACTACGAAGATTTAAAATTGACCAGCAAAGAAGTTAAGGTACACTTTGCTGAAGTGAGAGAGAAGCTTTTGACTTTCCAGAATGAACACCTAAAATTATATGAACAACACTGTCGTATGAGTTCAAAGATATGTGAACTGCAGTCTTGTATGGAAATACTGAAAGCAGAAAATCCTTTGTTGTCAACAAGTCTGAGCAGTGCTCATGTAGATTCTGTGCAAGTGTCACTGTCACCCAGCCAAGATGACACACTGCCTAAACTAGATGAAACTAAGGCCACGGATTCTTCCTCAGACCTTTCTGTAAAACCCTGTTTGTTAGAACTAAGTGATGTGGTTGATTCTCGTAACAGTGGTCCATGCAAATGGACAGAGGAAATGAATCAGACAGACAGTTCTGTAGAAGTAATTTCAGAGGATGCAACAGAAGTTTTGGTTGAAAAGTATCATAATGATCACAATCTGGACTCTGTTAGAGAGCTTGGGAGTATTACTCCAAAAAAATCTAACCTTGAAAATAGAATTGAAGAACTTCAGATTCTCTGTCAGACATATGAGAAGGCCATCAAGGTGCTTGAAGATCAGTTTCGTGTTCAAGAGAATATGAAAAATGAGGAAATACAAGAACTGAAAGAAGTTATACTTTCTGAAAGGAAAGAAATACATAATCTCAAACAGCAAAATCTATCTGAAAAGGAAGAATGGCAGCAGAAGCTGAATAATGTGACTATGGAGATGGAGTGCAAACTGGCAGCAGAAAGAAAACAAACTGAGAATCTCTCTTTGGAGCTGGAAGCAGCAAGACTCCAACTACAGGTCCTTGATTTAAGTTCTCATTCACTCCTGTGCACAGATATTGAAAATGTAAGTAATTGCTGTTGTGCAAATGAGTTTTATGTAAGTCCTTTCATTTGTGGTCACCCAAATAGAATTTTTTGCAGTAAAATCTATTTAAAATTGTGCCCCACAGAAGCAGTAATATTTTTTGGAGAAAGATGAAAAATAATCCATACTCAAGCAGTAATCTTCATCCTTTAGTTATATTAACGATAGTTCACTTTGTCATGTAGACACCTATTTTCCCAAAATACAGAAGGATGTGGTATCTTGGCACATAGTCTATTAGCATATTGATCTGAAATTTTTCCCTCAATACATTTAAAACCTTTTGGCCAAAGATGATAAATAACTGTCAATCCTTTCTGTAAGAAAGGAGACTGTGAAGTAGGGAGGGATGATATCTATTTATTTTGCATAAGAGCGGGAGCTTTACTAGTTTAAGGAAAGTTTTAAAACTTACCTTATTTTTTTCTTATATGCGTTCTTCCCTCCTTTCTTGTAATTGATTTATTCTTATTCCTTGCAGAACATAGAACACGAAAACAATAGTCCTTATAAATTGAGAGTGCCTGTTGAAAACTCAGTTCTGAAAAACAGTAATCTTAAAATAATTCCCATTGAGAAAATGGCTGGAGGAGGTGCCTCTGTGTGTGAAAATGAAACCGAGACTGCTGAAGCAAAATTAATGGAAGATTACACTGAAAAAATTTCTGGAGAAGAGGAGCGTAAAAATACATCAGGAAAAAGAACCAGCTCCTCAGACCATGCCAGTGTATTGTCATTTTCCAGTAGTAGGATTTTGCGTGCTGGGTATTTCTGTGAAAATACATTAACCGCTGAAATGCTTCAGGAAGAGGCAAAACAACAGACTGCTGAAAATTTGAAGCTGATCTATGAGATAGAAAAAAACCCAAACCAGGTTGATTTAAAAATCCAAGCTGAGCAATCAAACTCAGAGATGAACTTCCAGGAGGTACAAACAATTTCAAATAGCTCAGCTTTTGCAGATCTGGTGGAAGCTACTGTAGCCATTAAGGAAGAAAACTCTAGCATAAAGGAAAAACACAGATCAGTTTCTATCAATAAGCAGGAGTTATCTCTTCAAGTAGTCTCATTAGAAAAAGAACCTGAGAACCTTAAGTCTGAGCTGGAGATATGTAAAGTTAGATTGCTTAATTCAGCAGACATGTTTGATGATGTAGAAATGACCAAGGGAGCTGGTCAGGAGCAATTTCTTGCAGCTGAAAATGAAGGGGGGAGTCTGAAATCTGAGCAAGTTAATATTGAGAGCCATGCCTTGTTCATGGAGCATGACATTGAAATGCTTCAGGCAAAATGTCAGCAATTAGAAAGGGAGAGGGAAGTTAATCTGAAAACTATTTCTAGCTTTCAAGAGCACCTTGCTTCAGTCACAGCTGAGAGAAACTATATTGGCCAAGAACTGACTATTTTGTCTGAAAGCAAAAAAGAGTTGGATGAGAAGTATCAGAAGCTACAAGAAAAATTAAAAGAATTAGAGTTAACTAAAATGGATTCCACGGGATTCATTAGAAGGTTAGAGGATGAAGTGAGGACACAAGCAAATCTCCTTGAGGCTGCAAAATCTGATGCAAATCAATTATCCAATGAAAAAGACTGTCTTCTTCAGAAGCTGCAAAGTTTAGAAAATGATGCTGTATCTTTCACCTTAGAGAAAGAAAAATTCCAGAATGAAGCAGCAGATTCAAAGAAAGAAAAAGAGCTGATTGCAAGAGAGTTGGGAATGATGCAGCATAAATTAGATTCGTCAGAAATGAAAAATTCAAAGCTTTCCAAATCTTTGGAAGGCTTGTTAATGGAAAAAAGAGAACTTGCTGCAAGACTCAGCGCTGCACAGAAAGAAACAGACCAACTGCGATGTGGAATTGAGAAGCTGAAAGTAAAAATTGAATCTGATGAGAAGAAAAAATGTCACATTGCTGAAAAGCTGAGAGACAATGAACGGAAAGCTGACTCCCTTCAGGATAAAATAGAGAGGCTTGAAAGGGAATTGGAGATATCAGAGAAAAATCTAGAAGATACAGTTATTGAGTTAGAGACTGCCAAAGCAGAGGCAGAAACATTAGCAACGGAGATGGAAGAGATGACTGAAAAGCTGAAATCTTCTAACTTACAAATTGATGTCCTCACCTCACAAAAAGAGTGTTTGGCTAACGATTTAAAAGCAATGCAAGAAAGATTCCTTGATCTAGAGTCTTCAAATTTGACTACAGCAAAACAGTTGGGAGAAAAGGAGGAAGAAAAGATACAAATCAAAGATGAGTTTGAAAATACTGTGGCATTGCTGAGATCTGAGCTCAAATATATGAGTGAGAAATTAGAGTTTTCATGCAAGAAGGAAGCAGATGCTAGAGCAAAAGAGCAAGTCTTGATTAATCAGGTGGCTCGTCTTGAGCAAGATAAAATAATGCTGATACAGGAATGTCAGGAAATAAAAAATGAAAACATCAAACTGGATCAAGCAAGGGAAGTACTTGTTCAAGAATTGATGGATTGTAAACAAAAACTCAATGAAAAGGTGCAGGAAAATGGTGCTCTTGAAAATCAGGTGAAAGAAACAGAAGCACTGTCTTTGCAGCTGACTCACATGCAGCATGAACTTGAATGCTGGCACCAGGAAAAAGAGAGGCTGCAGAACTTTATTGCTGAGTTGAAGCTGAAGGAGCAACATTTTCCTGATGGTGAAACCTCTCCGGATATCCTGAATGTTCTAAAAATGTCTTATAAGGACCTTGAGAAGGAACTGGAATCTACACTTTGTGAAAAGAACACTCTATGTAAAAAGGTAATACCATTTCCATTAGGGTAGAGTTCCCTTTGTAGGAGTGAGGATACAGGAGTGAGTGTCTTCCAGGTTTACCACTTCCTCTAATAAACTAAATCTTAAAATAATTTTAACCTCAGACTATTATGGATGCTAACTCTGAAATAGAGAGCATGGTGCCTGTGGAAATTGCAGGCTGCATAGCTTTCTCAGTCTTGCCTGAGAAAGAGGCCTGGGAAATCATGGGGAGGAATTAAAACAATCCTCAGAGACAGAAAACAGCCTTGCAGGTGCTGTTTGTCTGTTCCTTGTTTTCTTGCAAGAGAAGGTTGAGGGGTGGTGTACCCCACTGACCAATGATAGTGATGTGTTAGTTTACTAACCAATAAGAGTTTCTTTTCTGTATTTTTCACGTATTGGTCTATAAAAAAGATCTGAAGCAATAAACTGAGAGAAATTCTCCTGATCGACTCCCAAGAGAGTCTGTGTCGTTCTTCCAGCCGATCCTAATAGAGCAACAGACTTTTGCAGGAAACATCCTATTTTTAAAATTATGTTTTCTATGCAATTATGAATTTCCATTGAAGTTACAGAGCTGGAAAGCAGGGCATTGTTTTGCATAGGATGAATGAGAAGGTAGCTTGAAAGTAGACACAGAAGTTTAAGCAATCAAATAATGCAGGATAGTTTCCTCTTTCCTGTAGAAGAAAAAGAGGAAGAACAAATTGGTATTGGGTGGCTGAGTTTTTGTATCAAGAATAAATACTTTGGAAGCTCCAAAGAAAGTGAAGCAACAATAGTGTACTTGCCATGTGAAACCATCATTACCCCGTTGAGACTCTTGCTTAAAACTTGACCAACTATGGGAATAAAATAATCCATCTTAAAAACTGGTTGGTACCCATAAGTACATTCTTTGGAGGTCATGACACATGTATTAAAAATAATTCTGAAAAATTTCATTTCAGGTAAATGAACTGACTGAAAGTCAAATTGAACTGCAAGTCAAGCTAAATAATACTGATCAGAAGCTTGCCAAATTGCAGGAAGAAAGAAATAAGCTTGCTGAAGAAATGCAATATGTTCAAGAGTATTCAGAAAAGAACAAAGTAAGTTACTCCATCTGCAGTATTCTTGTGTAGAGGGACAGATGCTCAAGTACAGTACATGGGTGGAGTCCGGTCAAGGGAGTCTGTGATAATGTACAGTATTAGAGGTTATTGCTTCCAAATTTCAAAAAATCCAATGTTCTCTTCTGAGATAAAGTGATTACTTGATAGTTTTTTCCCCTCTTCCTTCCATCTAAACTATATTTTCTTGGCATAAAGGCCACTGCTGGTTATCTAGACATTTTTCAGTGTAGAGAAATTCTCTACTTCAGGCTTTCAGTCATCAGACTGAGGAGGTCAGATAAGAAATAACACATACTTCAAAACTACTTTTAGTGTTTCAGTAGTGCTCAAGTAATTCAGGACAAAGTCAAGGAAGAAACAGTTTTGGAGCCTTTATTTTTAATTTGTTTGCATTTAATTCTAAGAAGCTGTTTTATCATTTAGACAATTTGTCTAATAATATTGTGAACAATATTATGTCTTCAGTTTATGTGGTCGTCTGACCTACTAACTTTATTTACAAAATTCTATAACCAGGGCCTTGTTTCTATTGTGGCATTGAGGATTTTGAGTGGCAAAAGAACAGAGATTTCTGCAACTTTCAGAAATCCTAAATGGAAATACAGGTCAGCTGTCCAAAACCTAGCAATAAAAGTGGATGAAAATGAAAATTCTTAGAAAGGTTTGTCATCTTAAAGAGGGTGGGAAAAGTGACCCTTAATCTCTCAAGTTACTCTCAGAGGGAACAATGTTTGAAGAGGTTAAGCCTTGATTTTGGCAGTGCTGCTTGATTTAACACTCTTGGCTAATTTGCACTTGTTTTCTTTTAAGCACACCTTCCTTTGCCTCCTGTCCTACTTTTGTATTCAGATGTTCTTTTCTTTGATTACAGTGTGTTTAGCCACTGTTAAGTATCTTTTTCTTACCAAATTGTTTTTGAAAATTCAAAGATGCTTCAGATTTAAGCAGTTTAATGGGTCAACACTTTCTCCATTGAGATAATTCCAAGTGCCAAAGAATGTACTGTTACTATTTACAGATTCAGCTGCATCTAACAACTTCAGAAAAAAATGAACTGGCCAGGAGTTTGGAGATGGTCCAGAATCAACTACAAGAAAAAGAAGGTGAAATTAAAAGAGAAATATCAGAATACAAAGACAGACTACTTCAAGCAGAGAAAGAGCATCAGGATGCTCTGACAGAAGCAAACCGAAAGGTAAATCAGAAAATAGGAAGAGTAGTGCTGTGAGTTTTTAATTCAGTTCTATGTATTTTACAAAATTTTGCTGATCCTATTGCAAGAGAATTTATCTTTGTTAACAATATTTCCAAAATCTACATATACTTACCTTGCAACTCAGTAAGTATTAAATTAACTTTTTTCCACATAACAAACACTAAAAAGTGAATTTATCTCACAACTCAGTAAGCATTTAATCTATATAAAAAATCACTGGGACTCTTTTGGTAGGAAGAGGGAGGAAAGTTTAACCAGTTCTGGATATAAGGGCAAATTTGTTGGAAATACATTTTTTCAGATGTACTATATGCAAAGAGCCATCAACTTTTATGCAGAAATGTCTGTGAACTTAAGGCCAACAGAACACAGGCAAATAACTTACTGCAATTACTATAATTGTTTCTTAATAGTTTTCATTCTTATTAATATAAAGTAGATGTAACACCAAGTTATAGTGAAATATAAGGGTTTTCTTCTGACAGACTTCTTAGAGGCATGATTCTAATACTCAAAATATATACTTGAGACAAATTGCTCTTTCAATTTTCAACTCCTCAAAACATAACTATTAAATTTGCTGTGGAATTCCTGTGGGTTTGTGATATGCTGTTAGGTACATCTTTAAAATACATCTCAGTGTCCTTTTTGGTATTATAATAATTAGGCACATTTTCTTTCTCTAGAATGAAGTCGAAATTGAGGCCTGTCATGAGAAGATTAGTTCACTGGAGCACTTTATCAGCTCACAAAAATTAGAAATTGAGCATTTGAAGTCAAATAAAGAACAGTTAAATAATTCACTAGAAGAAGCTAATCAAGCCTTAGGAGAACTCCTAAAAACTAAGGTAAGAAGAAACCCTATGTATGACCAATTACATGAGATTCCAGACACTGTGTAGTAATATAAACATAGGATTGGGGACCAGTGCTCCAGAACTTTGGCTTGACTTTGGTACAGTCTTCATTTCACTAAAGAGAACACAGAGCCTGGAGAAAACATTGTTACTACTGATGTACATTAGAAAAATTCTGTTCTGTGTGTCGTGACTGAGATCGCCTAGAATTGGTTTCTGTGACCCTAAACACAGCAGTCTATTGACTACAGTGAACATTGCAGCTGAGTTAAAACATGGTTAGAATTCACTCAAAGGGACTTTGCAGTGCCTCTATTTTCTGTTTGTGAATTACTTTGATGGTAAAATGTACCATGGTCTATGCCTAAGCATTAATCTTGATAGATTGCTCTTGAGTCAGCTTTTTCAGTTCCATTTTATATAGAATTCTCATTAGAGCTATTAACTAGTGTAATTCTCTGACAGAATTGTTCACAGGGATGCTGGAATATGAGCTCCACTTACTGTGAGCTACTGATAACCCGGAACAGTTCTTCATGTTCTTGGTTTGCTATTTAGTAGCACAGGTGAAGCTTCTTTGTCAACATACTGTACTTCTGTACCAATAATCCTATCCCTGCATTTTTCTTGTTTTCTGGGTGGTTTTGGTGTTTTTGGGTGCTGCTTTAGTCTGTGATTGATTTCTGGCTCCAACTCTGTACTTCAACTTCAGGAATTAGTGTATCTCTAAATGCACTCTTGAAGAAACAGTCAATTCAATTTACATGCAAGTAAACACTGAATTACAATATGCTCATCTTGTTCAACAGTTCTTTATTCTTAGGGCCCTCCACTATGGTGTTAATTTGGTTAATAAGAGCAGTCCAAGAATAAAGTCCTGTGGGATGTGTGCCAGAAAAACTGTACCCATGGTAGTGTCAATGTCGCAGAGAAGGCTCCTACCTGTGCTCACTGTGTGGTATTTGCACACCGGCTGGTGCCAGACCAATGGGACGATAAAAGGTTCAGGCTGGACATTTTGAAGAATTTCTTTGCTATAGGAAACAGTGTAAAGTACTGGAAGGGGGCTGCCCAGGGAAGTGATGGAGTCACCACCCCTGGAAGTGTTCAAGGAACAGCTCTGGGTGGCCCTTAGTGCTATGGGTTTGTTGATATGGTGGTGTTCGGTCAAAGGTTGGATTCAATGATCTTGGAGGTCTTTTCCAACTTCAGTGATTCTATTACTCCTTTTGATATTATAATGTTTAAAAGGAGGAATTATGTTTTTGGTGAAATAACTAAATTTCTTATTTTTTAGGCTGATAATAGTGACATTATAATTCAGCTGAAGAAGGAAAATGAATATGCCCACAGTAAAGTGCAGATGTGGATGAAATCCTGTAAGCAGCTGGAACAGGAAAAGGAAATGTTGCAGAAACAACTAGCTGAACATGATGAGCTGCTAAAGAAGGAAAATCTGACTATGGCAAAGCATAATAAAGAAGGTAACTGAATCTAGATTGTCTTAATGCTTTCTTAGTGCTGCATTAATCTGTAAAACTTTCTTGTTCCCTAAAATGTCCATTTGCATATGCAGCTCTAGTACAGAGCATGATTCTTAAATAGAATAAAAAATTACAAGTGCAAATGTCACTTTCAAAATCTAGCTAATCTTTTTTTCTCTTAAAGTTGTTGTTTCTCTTCTCAGAAACAACACTCGATTCTGAATAAATATATTAAATTTTCCATTTTTGATGTTAAAAGTAACTTAAGGAAGAAAAGACATATTTTTCTTAAGTTTTGTGTGCAAGTTCTTATATAATTTTCCAGCAAGCTTTTCCTTCTTACTCTCATTCTTTGTTCTTAATATTTTAGCTAATCTCATGAGATATACTGTATTATAAATGATACTTAAAGTAAGTTGAGGGTGAAAATGGAGTGTTCAGAAGTTACAAAGTGAAAGGTTAAATGTTTCCCCATGCACTGGTCAAGGATTCTTTTTAAGATTTGCATATTTGTTCTCTATTTACAGAGACATTGTTATGCCTATCACATTACTGAATTTGTTTCAGTCATTTTTTTATAGTTGCACTGTTACAGAACATGTGTAATTAAAAGATAAATTCCTATATACGTTTCTTTTATTATGTCAGCTATATGAATAATCATGTTTTTCTTTGAAAGATGCTGATGATAATGCCATTACGGAAGAAATTAAGTTAAAATTAGAAGAATTGCAGGAATCTACAGAAGTGAAGACCAGAGAAGCAAATGAGAACTTGGAGAAATACTGCTCTCTAATTGTTAAATATCATAAACTAGAGGAAGCAAATGAGATGCTAAAAACGCAAGTCAGTTTGTTGAGTACTCAGCTGAAACAGCAAGCGAGTGATGCTGTCAGCACTCCTTTGTTGAATTCAGAGAAGTCATTAACACAGAAGAGCAAACACTCTGTCAAAGAGAGGAGGTCAGATGAAGAAACCACTAAGCTTTCAAGTAAAAGGCAGAGATGTGAAGACAGCAGGAAAGACAATGGAGAACCAAGATCTCCTGCTCCAGAGACTTCATTGAAAAAGAAGAGGAAGTGTGGTAGCTCTGTAAATCTGCAGGGTCAGGACAACACCGACTGTGAGGTGGATGGGCTTCCAGAAATAGTGCAGAAAGGTATTTGTCTTGTAAAGACAAATGTTCTCTGAGCACAACAGGTGTGCTTTTCTCTTGTTTTGTTGAATGGCTTTCAAGTCTGCCTAGCTGGTGACTCTGCAAACATTTTTGGTGACAGACAGTGATGGAAAATGAAAGGAGTCAATGAGAGATGCGGCAGTTGGTGCCAAGTTAGCTTTTGTGGAGCACAGGTGTTAGACCAGCAGAACACATTTCTGCTGGATTAATAACTCCCATTCTGCTAAGAGTTAAATGGTCATGGCAGTCTCCTGTGTTCCCATCACCTCACTCACAGATGTCGTGTGCAGTGAGGCAACTGGAGACCAGAAACTGGGGAGGAGTGGTGTCTGAAGGGAAGCACGAGTGTGTTCCCCAGGTGTTTGCTTATTTGTGTGCTTTTATTTCTTTCAGTACCAGTAATTAAAAGTGTACTAATTTGCAAAACATTAAACCAACTAAAATTCCCCAAGTTGAAACTGTCTTGCCCACAGCAGTAATACCTTAATATGTTCTTCACTTTCCATCTGCTATGAATACCATGAAATTAGGTAGCCTGGTATTCCATGTAAGGGCTTGCTGCAGCAGATGGTAACTGAGAAGACTGCACAAATCAGGACTTGAAAAATATCTTGTAAGTTCAACTACCTTTTAAGTTTCCCTTTATAATTGATGTAATTGCCATCATTAAAGGACAAACCATAGTGATACTGAGTAGCCTCAGCTCAGGTGGTCACTCCCAGAAGTCAGTCTTTCTAAGGAAAACATTATTTACATTTCACTTTCTCACCAGCATTAGTATATCTTCTAAAAATAGCCCTCTTTTGAGGACATATGTGTCAGTTCATATTTGACTTTTAGGCTAGATAGAGAGATAATAAACAGTCTATAACTAAGTAGTTCTACACAGAGAAAAGTATTAAAAATCAAGAGCATCATATCATGGTATCATGAATTAACCAGTACTGGTTTTTGGTTTGAAATTACTCTCCACATCATAATGTACCTGTAAAGAAAAAGACCAAATACTTGATTTTTTTTTTTTTTTTCTTATAGAATTGCTCTTGTAATTCAACAGTTCTTCTGTGATACCCAAGTTTTGCATTTCAGTTTTGGAATATGCAAGATCTATTCAGCAATCTTTGTTCCGTTTTCTCCAATGGAACAGATGATTTATTTCAATCAGCTATTTCACTCCTATTGTGGAAAAAGAAATCCATTTGAGGAAGTGTGATTGCTTTAGCTGGTTTCTATAGAAGCTGTTTATTTTTCAGGATTTGCTGACATTCCCAGTGGCAAGGTCAGCCCTTACATTTTACGTAGAACAACGCTGCACCTCAGATCCAGTCCCCATCCAGCTTCCTCAAGTGAGAAAAAGCCTTTGCCTACCCAGGACTCACAGAAGTGCAGACCAGGCCATCTTGGTGAGAGTTACTGTTCGACACCTGGTGGCAGCAAACCACAAAAGGTAACTTGGAAAAATGTTATCTGGGTATGAAAGTCGTGGGGAAGACATACTGCATTGACTAAATGTATTCATCTTGCCAAGTAGCTTCGAGTACATATCATTCTTTATGTTCCTCAACAATACAGTGCAGAGAAGATCATAAATACTGAATGACTGAAACATGACATAGCTCTTGACCATAATAGTGATCTGCAAATTGTTCATTGTGAGCTCATAGGAACAACCAGTGAGAAATGTAAATTCAATACAAGTATATTTTCTATTTCTTACAATGGCTATTAAAGAGCAGATATTCCTTATACTGTGGTTTCTGAGGTTGCAGAGAAACTAACCACCTAAAGGACTAACCTCTGGGAGTTTGAGCTCAAAGTTTTCTGCAAACAGCTTTTCTTGGAATTTATAGAATAACTACAGGTATTTGAGAGGCTATTAAACATGTAAATAGGGAACATTTGGATGATAAAGAATGGCTTGTGTTGGAAGGGACCTTAAAGATCAGCTAATTCCAACCTCCCTGCCAGACAGGGGCACCTTCCACTCGACCAGCTTGCTAATGCTTACCAGACTTTGATGTTATCAAAACAAATAAATACTGCATAATTAAGTTTTGAAAGTGGACTCTTATTAAAAAAAAGATTAGTAACTGAAGTTTACATTACCTTTGTGCTTTCCGTAATAGACACATTGCTGAATGTTTTACAGTGCATCAGAGCAATATGTTCTAAGATGAGGCAAATGCTTTGCAGATTATAGAAAGATGTTCCAGCTTTAGGACAGCAATAAACCTTTTGTTGTCCAAAACCTCCTCCAAAGTTTGTAAACATGTTATCTCAACTTGAGCAGTAAGAGAATAGTTATTGGTAGCTCTTTGTATGCGGGCTATATGGAAATATGTCAGTAGGTAAAAATCCTTCCAGTTTGCCAGGTTGCACAAAAGTATTCTCTTGACAATCGGCAGAATCTTGCACATAGCATTTTGGTTTTTTTTCTTTTTTTTCTTTCCAAGATACCAAAAGTACAGGCAAATGCCACATAGTTTAGTGGATGTATAGCTTTTGAGGCCAGAAAGCACCATTGGGCAGACAAATCAGACTCATAATTTTTTGGAGCTACAGCAATAGGAGATCGGTGTTTTGCAGTGAGAGTGAATACACTGAATTTGTGTTTGTTGTTTCAAGGGATAATTAACCCACTTGCCAAGAGTTGCTGCTTCATACAGACATTGCTTGGAGTTATGTGTTTTATTACTGTTTCATTAAGTGATGCCAATAAATTTTATTTATAATCCTTTATGTCTGTTTCCCTATAACCTTAGAAACAAATGGTGTTGCTTGTAAAGAATCTGAGCGAAAAAGAAAGAAAGCCTCGATCACAGAAAGTTGTGTAGTAATCACCTGCCAGCATGGTGTAAACTTGTTGTCAACTCTTGCTGACCATAGTCAGGGTTATAGAAAATAACAATTAATCCGTAATAATATTGTCTAATTTAACTGGAGGAGGGATTTCCCAAACATTCCTCCTGTTTTTTCAACCTTGTATTGTCTAGGTCCAAGGACAGGCTACTCCTCACTTACAACTAGATCACAGTAATTAAGATTTCAGTGTTGGTTTTGTTCCCCTCAAGTGTAAATATGCAAAAGTCATCAGTTCCAGGAATTTGTGCCCTTCTCTCTTGGACACTGCTGAAATGTGTTTTGGTTTCATTTAAAGAAGATGTACATCTGGGAATTTCTGGAGGAATTGCTCATATTGTTTCATCAGTTGTTAAAACCATTAAAACATATTGTTTCATGCTTTATATTAATACAGTAAATGGTGTGTCTTGTTTTAAAAGTGAAATAAACCTTGTTTCCTTCTCTTTGACAGGTACTTGTATCTACTTTATTTCAAATACCAGTTTCAAACTGTTGCAAATTTCTCAATGTGTTTAAAAAGTGCCTGTCATGTTCATATGCAAATTTATTCACTTTTCTATGTGAATTTAATGTAGAATTTAAATTGAGTGCTTTGACTGCACATCGGTCAAAATGAGAAAGCAGTGGTTTCTGCCCAGGTGTCAGCAAAAAAAGTGACACCTATGCTTTTAAGTTTGCAGAATATGTACAGAAAAAATTAAATACAGCTCTTGGTGCATACTACCAGGTACTTTAGTAAACAGCTTAAGAGTACTGTCTGTTCCTTGTGTAGCTTTTTTTCTGCTGGAAAATAGCTTGCCAGCAGTGTAGCAGATATTTCATCTCATACCACAACAAAGCAAGGGTTATCAAGCCTCACTCTGTTGTGTATTCAGAGTGATAAGTGTCTTAAAAATGTTTTTCTGCTTTCAATATGTCTATGTCTTTTGCAAATTCTCAATATTTAGTCTTTTTCAGCAAGTCTTTCAACCCAAGGCAGAAAGCTAATATGGTTTTTCATTACCAGTAAGCAGGATGTTTTTGTTTGTGTTACAGGAAAATGATGAGCAGCAGTCCCAAGCTTTTCCACCAATGAGTTCTGCATCGAGGTCACCACTTTGCTTGCATAAACAATCGCCAAAACCTCTCTCTGATAATACTAGGGAGAGTCACACGATGCACAAAGCAAAAAATTTCCTAAATGAGCAAAGATTATCTGAGCAAAATGAGCAAAAAGAAAATTGTAAGGTGCAGTAAATCTGACTTAGTCACTACTCAGAATACCTGGTGATCAAAACCAGTTTGTAAAATAAATGCAAGAACTATATGGAGGGTACCATTTTCTCTTCTCCAATGAATAACAATATATGGATTCTGCAGAGCATTTGTGAATATTTACTAGTACCAGTAGTCAGTCAAACTGGTGAAATAATAGTAAACAGATATAATTGATCTTTTTATAGAATCACAGAATCAGATAGGTTGGAAAAGACCTTTGAGGTCCATTGAGTCCAACCTATGACCTAACCTCACTTTGTTAACTGAGTGCTACATCCAGTCTTTTCTTAAACACCTCCAGGAATGGTGATACTACGACCTCCCTGGGCAGCCCATTCCCATGTCCTATTACTCTCTAAAGAACTTCTTCCTAATGTCCAGCCTAAACCTCCCTGGTGCAGCTTCTATCTGTATCCTTTTGGCCTATTGCTGGTTAACTGAGAGAAAGGACCAACCCCCATCTGGCTCCAACCTCCTTTTATATGTAATTGTAGAATTTTCTGTAAATACTTTCTAAATCTGTAAAAAAAATAAACCATAGAAAAAGTAGCTGCATGGTGCCATGTAGTTAATTGTTGTCATTTTTATTGTGTACCAACGATTGATTTACAAATAGAAAATAAACTCACCTAAGTATCTAAAAAGCCTAGTTTCCAGGAAAAATGTGGCAAACGCTATTGGATGATTCAAAATGAAGCAGTGGCTTTCTAGGTGCAAGACAAAAATATAGAACTAGACAGAAAATGCAGCCAGTACACAGGTCTACTGTCCTGTGTGTTGGTATCCCTTCTTCCTGATGGTGGAAATAGGGGTGAGGCATGATTCAAACAAAGCCAAAGAGGACTGTCTTGTTTCCCTGAAATGAAGCATCTGACAATGTACTTCCCTAGCTGAAGGTCATATATTGATCTTGACATCTGCCCAATGGCCCTTGACAAAATCCTCAGCAAGATGCGGGGGTGAGCACTTTGTACCAGGCCAGAAAAGATGCTGTAACAACAACTTTGTTCTTGTTCTACCAGCAATGGTTGTCTGCTGCTACTCTGAAGGTCACCTTTCACCTTGGCAATGCTTAACCTCAACTCTGTATGAAAATCAATGAAGACCTGTACCTGATATAATGAGAGTGGATGTGTTGGGAAATGGTCAGGTGTCAAGAAATATCTGTATGGAATGCTCTAAGTTACCTCTTTTTAATTCAGATAGCATTTGAGATACTGGTATCATCAATACAATATAAATAACTCCATCCAGTTCATGATAGTGCACTTGAATTTAAGATGCTTCATTACAAAAATGCTCACCCAGCTTGTGGATCTCAAAGGTCTAACGGCTTGTCAGCAGAACAGACCGGTTGAAAACTATAGAAAAGGGTGACATCAACCACATCAGTCATTATCCAACTAAACAAAAATTACTTTGTGATAATTCCTATTATGCTCACCTGGCCTGGGCAAATATTAGGGAAATCAAGCTCCTGTACATGAGCAGTAGTGCCCTAAAGCTCCAACATCCAATGTAGATGCATTTTCACATTATTGTTTGCTATGTCAGAAAGATGTTCTTTGAACAGAAGTGTGTAATAATGTTTTCAACTCCTTGAAAAAGAGTCCTTAAAATAAGAGACAATACTTTGGTTTCAGGTTGAATTTTCAAAGTATAATGACACCTTCTACTTCCAACTTAGTTTTACCCTCAAAGCAGGGTGCTTTTCTCATTTTACATATACATATCTCCATTATTCTGCCTTTCTTACAGTATTGTCTGTTAGAATGCAGTCAGTTTAGGAGAACAAATTATCTACTCATCAGTCTAACCAAAGAACTTTAAAAAAATGCAACATTTGTATCAAATGTGTGTAACAGAGGCAAATGAAAATATTTGTCATTGTTCAAAAGATCAAAATCTTGCCACACAAACTATCCTTCAGTAACTAGATATACCTGTGCTTGGGGTCACAGCAGTAGATCTCGTGGCTTTTTCTTAAACATTTTAAGTTCTTTGTTAACTCAAGTGTTAGGTAATTAAAACAATTTAATTTTTAAATTAAAAAAGGGCCCATCTTAAAGGATGCACTTTATTGCCGCATTTTATGCCAGGATACTGTCAGAGCTCATAAAAGCTAAATTATTTTAGACCAAGTTTTTTATCTTGAAATTATTTAGGGATCATCTGTGGAATTACAGCAATTCAAAACAAAAATAGGTGTCTTGAGGTAGAGGCATGGGTATGAAGAGGCTTTGGTAGCCAATAATAGAAAAAACCCAAACAAAACTGGTGTGTTTCATTTATTCAAATCATTGTTTTTCTATTTTAATCTGATGCTTTGAAAATTGTCCCACTTGGAGAAGAGTGTGGAAAAAACATCTATCTTTAGAAAGCTGTCTAATCTTAACCAGAAAAATTTGAACAACTATGTTATAATGAAAGAAGTGACTATCATCACTAAAAGAAAGCATTGAGACTTTAGTTGTTGCATATTTTCCTACTTGGCTGCATTTGTATTTTATAAGCCTTTAGATTTCATTAAGTGTGAAGTTTGCATTTTGAAAGGTTATACTATCTGGGTTTTTTTAGCAACTAGTATCTATTGGAGTATTGGGCAGCCTTAACTTTTTGATGTAGGTTAATATTTTAAAGAGGTCTTAGATTAATGCCTAAATCTATTGAAAGTGGGACTTAATACTCTACATTCCCTTGCAAACTCCTGAGACTTCAGGTCACAATCCACATAGGGAAGCTCTATCAAGAACATAATTTCCAACCTTTCTGTATATCAAGCATGCAGAGCAAAAAAATCAGAGTCCCTCATCAGGATTCCTAGTAGGATTGCATAGGATGTGTTTTGTCATCTCTCTGTAATGAGTGAAAGGACACTTGTATGTGGCTTTCTATTCTAACTGTAAAAGTCCCTGTAAAAATATCTTTGGTGCTCTGCTATTGTTCTCAGCATGCTAACCTGGTTGTTGCCATAGTGATACTGTGTTACATCACAGGAAGATAGATTAGCTGGATCTCTTATTCACTTTCCTGTTTACTCAAGGTTGATGTTGTAATTGGTGTAAAATCTAGTTTGCTGTCCCAAGTGGTTTTGCATGCTCCCTGAAGTTCCCAGAGCTGTACATTAAAACCATGTTGCAGGAATGCTGGCATCCTTCTGCCATGTTCCCCCATAGCTGATGGAAGGGTCTGGGTGGTTTGTGATGTTCAGCTCTTTCTTCAAACTTTGAACTACTATTCTCATTTTTACCTAGTAATGAAAGAGAAACATAAAAGGAGATTGGTTTGTCAGCTGCTCTTCCTGGATTCTTATTATTAAGGACCAATGTTTGAACTGATATCTCAAGTGTCAGAATTTAAGATGTCAGATGCTGCCCTGACTTGTGGAGCCCACTTGTCTGCGGGGGTGATCACGAGTTCTCTGCACTGCCCTGCAGTTCTAGCCTTGGGAACAGTGCTGCCATTCCTACATTTGTTGGCTCACTGGGACCACTTGGAAGAGTCTGCTCATCCAGTGACAGCCAGTGGGAGGGAGAGATAGAGCTGGAAGAAGAATCACACTCTCACTAGCCAGCTAATTTTGTTGGTGTGCCCTACATTTGATGCAAATTAGTACACTTTTAAGTAGAAAGAAAAATACCAGGTGGAGCACTGATGAATCCAAATGTGACTGGTCTCAGAAGTGTGTATTGGACAACAAAGCAAATAGTGCCCTAAAACCTTGAAGGTGATGACAGAGAAAAGTGCAACACACACCTGGTGGGGGAACTTCTCCTTACAATATATGTCAAACAACTTTCCCTTACACAGTACCCTGCTGAGCAATGTAAACACTGTAGAAAGGAAAAACAACCAGTGCCACTCCATGGTCCAGGTCCTGGAGAGCACTCCAGATTTGTCCTAGAACTAGTTTCAGGTGCCTTGTTCTTGTTGTTTGAGATTTCAGCTATCTAACCCTTAAAATAATTCCACCTCCCTCTGCTTTGGTTATCTTAACCTAAATAGCCATAAATTACAAAAGGCTGCCAGTAATCTGCAGAAAACAGCAATTGAAAACAGCTGTTTGAACTTAATGTTGTTGACAACTGGATGCAAGGTGGACTGTGGTGAAAGCATACGGCAATAGCAGTGTTCAAAGGCAATGTTGTGTATTTCCTTGGACTAGTTATGGACTAGTCTGTCTCTAGTTCCAGGGACAGGAAATAGCAGCAGATAGATCTCTGTAAATATATATATATTTATAATATATTATATATTTTTGTGTGTGCATGTTCTCTGACATATGCACACCCAAGCCCTTATTTCAACGTATGGTTCAAACTCTATGGAACATATCAAAAGAGGATGTAACTATAAAACAACTGAATCTGTTTGGCTTTTTGCATGGTTTTATTCCTTTTTAAAAGGAAGCTTTTTTAATAGCAGACAAATCATGATCTCTATTGACAATACAGCTGTTGAGATACTTCAGTGGAAGGTCTGATGGATGCATAGAAAAATCAGCAGCTCTTTGTACTTTGCTTTTCTGCTACTGTGCTTCATAAATTAAACAGATGGAAGTTTAGTAAGAATCTGCTCTGTGCTAGATACAGAGGTTCTTTTATTTCAGGACTCTTTATTTAGGTGGCCTGGTGAGTACCACATAAAATACAGTGATCTTGTGAAGGAAAATTGACTTTTTCATGAAAACTGTGTATCCACATCTGACTACTGATGTAGTCAGTACTCTTAGAGGTAAAATGGGAAGCTGGAAGTTGTTAATTGTGGTTGGGGTTTTTTCAGCACAGAGAAAGGGAAGTGTTCTGTAATTTTTTTGACCTCAAGTAGAAAAATATTCTCTTTTCATCACTGTTGTTGATATTTAAATTTAAGTGTGGTTTTAGGCACTATCTGGCACTGAGAAATTGAAGATTTTAGTTCTTTTGAGGGGAGCATGTTTTGGATTAACTTAATTTTGGACTAACATAATTACCTTAGATTCCAATCATGGAGGCTAAAAGTAGTAATGGAGAAGACTGATACTTCATCCTATGGGATTTTTCTTTCTCTTCAATTTTTTGTGAGCAATTACAGAGGAAAGACTCTATTTTCTGATTCCCAGATTTTCTACTTGCTTAATTGCTTGTTCTTTTACTTTTCTTTTTATCTGAGTGTTTGGTATCTGGCTCCTGATAGATACCAGGCCATCAAATTTTCAGGTCATCAAATCTACTGCTGAGACAGACAGAAAGTATTGGTTTCTGAGTATAGGTACTGCTGAGGCACACAAATTATGGGTTTATATCAAAGAATCTAAATAAGAATTTCCCACAAAGTACTCATCCCCTTACACTACTTTAAGTATGAATGGGAAGGGTACCAAATGATAGGTTTGTTCAGGTGTCTCCACCCCCATTGCTGATTTCTTGAGAAAGCAGCACTCCTGTGTTGAAAGCATCATTTTAATGTGCTTAAAATGACATGTTAATAAATGGAAGGTTGGTGAACCAGCTGCAGGGAAGACAATATAGCCTTGAATGCTCTGTCAGAGCTTCCAAAATGTAACCGAGTTTATGGGTTGAGATCCCATGGTGTTCAGCTACAGCTTAGAAGTAAAAGGAAACTAAAGTCTTGTCTTTGCTCTAAAGCTGATGCTTTGCAAAAACACACAGTTAACCTAACCTGTTGTAGAACTGGTGGTGGAATCGCCATATTCCATACTCAGATAACTGGGAAAGGGTTGTACCCTGCTCTGATGAGCTTTAACATAGGAGACCAAGTGTTAATTCTTCCCCTCTTGTTTCATATCCAATATCTCTTCAACAGCAGAGTAAAGTGGGGGATTTTACAGTATTTTTAAAGGCAATTCTCCTGGGCTCAGCCACCACAGTTGCTATTTCTGCATTGCTGTCTAGGGTACATTGAAAAAAAATGTTGATGGGAATGTGATTGCTGGCTTGCTGTAGCAGGCAGGAGGATTCCACAAATTCGCATCGTCCCTGTGGTACACTGGAGACACTTCTATAAATTCAGTAATGCAGCTATGATTATTCTTCTCCTCGCCTCCCAATTAACCAGTACTGCACATATTGTTCCCTGTCAAATATCTTATTTTGTCAGATGCCAGAGAGCAGTGTTGTTCTCTTTTCAAATTGCTGGTTTGATTTCTGGCAGTACTTGATTGCTTTAAAATGTACTTTCTGCATCCATTTTCCTCAATACTTAATTAACTGGAGAAAACTACTGAAATGAGGTTTCAGTTAAGTAGGTGTTTTACTTCTGTCCCCACTACCTCATTCATTTATTTCCTTTAGCTCACTCAAGTCCCAGAGACTTTGTCTTCCATTTGCAAGGAATTTTGCAGTCTAGATTATCTATATTTTAGCTAAATTCTCCTGGAAAATCCCGTTCTGGAAGATGCATTTCCCATCTACATAAAATACCAGAAAAGACTAGAAACAAGCATTTCTTTTCCAGGTCACAGCTGTTGCAGCATGAACAGTGCTTGAGCATCATCTGTGGTACTTCTGTGCCTTTACAGGGGTGTCTTAGGCACTTACAGTGTGGGTAACTGCTAGAAACCACTTGGCTCTCACCTTTATCCCCCTTCTTTTGGTGGAGCATATTCTATGGGAAATGCCTGCCTACAGTAAGCTCCCATGGAGAAGTGCTCCATGGAACACATAGCATAAAGTAGCAGCAAATTAACCTTTTCAGTGTGAGAGTAGTGCGGAAGATTTCTACATCATAACTTGGGACTGCATGTAGCCCAGGGTTATGCCTACCATGCGCTCAGGTTCCTCATAGGCAACGCACCACCTTGAACATCCAGATTTCATTGGAGCAGAACGGGTGCTTTTTCATATTTTGTTGTGACCCCATGTGTTTCTCTATTTCAGCCTTACAAAGAATTAAAGAATTAATTTAATTGGAATTAAAAAACATCAGTGATCCAGTATAATCATATTGGGAGAAGGGAAAATGGTGATGAAATACACAGTCAGCAGTCTGGATTGCAGGTAGTAAGCAAGCAAACAGTTCACCTCTCTTGGAAAATACAAGAGTAGATTCTGAATTGCAGATGATTGTAGAATGGACTGAGTGCACCTGACCGGTGTGGTCTGGCTTGCTCAAGACTGAGAAAATTATTAATATCACTGTTAGAATGAATCAAAGGGAAAATGGATTACAGTGTAATCAATTAGGATTCCTAGAGCACCCGCACTGAACTTTGCTTTATTAAGAGAAGATACTCATGATAGCCTCTTTGTTCTGTGGAGAAAGACCTGTGGGTCATTCATGGCATGGAATGGAGTCTGGAATCTGTCACACAAAATGGAAAAAAAGAATGGGCAGATTCTGAGGAGCTTACTGGGAAAATTTTAAAACTAGTTCAATTTGAGGGTCATTACAAGCATTCAATCTTAACCACTTTATCAGAACATTAGTTGTTCTATTGAAACATGTTAAAGATAATGGACATTTTCCATGAGCTGGAAACACAAAATATCCAGTGCTTCAAAGGAAGTCACTTTTGTAGCTTGGAATATTCATGTTCAGAAAATATGGAGCAAACCCCTTGTAATAGGGATCCAGTGGATTTCTCCATGCACATGCTTTGTCAAATTGACTTATGAGATTTGCAGTCTTAAACATTTGTTTTTTCTTTTGAGAAATTTATGCCCTTAATGTCTTATGATAGACATTAAGAAATACCCAAGAAAGTGAAAGAGCAACTTTAAAATCTCGTCCATGACTCTAAAGAAATTCTTACAAAAATTTCTGAACGAATGTAAAAGTTATTCAAACCTATCTGCAAGGCTGCTCTTTGTAAATATTATAAGGTAATTTTATATCTTCTGTGTTCTGTTTTGCTGACTTGACTTCTAAAGTGAACCTTCAACAAAAGGAAAAAATCCACTATAGCAGCCAAGGCTATGGAAGGCCAGAAAGTGTGTGAGTTTGTGGCCAAGCCTGCACAGTGCTGAGCTAGCAGATTGGATCCTGCATTTAATTAGGTGAGTGAAGTGTGTTTTACTTATGGAAGCTACCCCTCAAGGCCTCATTTTAAAGCTTGATCACCTATAACTAAATCATGGTCAATTAACTAACTTGGTAACCTATAACTAAATCACGGTCTGGGTTAGGCTTGGTTTCAGTGGCCAAAGTAACCAATGCAGATGCGAAGAATCTGCACATGTGTCCTCTGGTAGTGAGGTGGATCATGTTTGCATGGTATTTGTCCAGTTTTCCAGTTGTCTTCATGTTTGGAAACTCTGGTTTACATAGGCAACTTGAAGAAAAGGGTGTTTGCGCCTGAAGGCACACCACTGCAGATGGTGCACTTGGGATGAATAATGTGCACTTGAAATGGGATGAGCTCTGCTGTATAAATGGCCAGAGCAGGCAGTGAAATTAGTACATCCAGTTGAAACTTCAGAAGAAGTTTAAGAAATTGAAATTAAAATATTTTTTGCTGGAATTTCTAAAATTTTGCCAAGATAGAATATTCCTACTTTAAGTCACACAAGAGAGCTTGTTTCAGAGTTTCACAGGACATTTCCCCTTCTGCCTGTGAAGGGGCCACTGGGTCAGTACTGGGTTTGGAAGAAAGTTTCCACATACCAAACCACTGTCATTTTCTGTTGTGAGAAGAATAAACTTGGGTCCTATGCTCATCTCAGAGTAGTCATTTTCATTTTTATTGGTTTACTTTTAAAACTTTCCCATGTGCAGTATCTAATTATGGTCCACTACAAAATGATGTATTTAAATGGTTGCAGTGCACAGGGCTGAAAGGGACTGTTGGTAAGTTGCTTATTCACTTTGATGATTAAGCTGCTAATTATTGCATTAGCATCCCAAACCACAGTTCTTCGTGATGTGTCTCCTCCTTAGGCAATCCCATGAGGCACCGTGGGCTAAGTAGGAAGGGTATAGCACTTGGAGAAGGGAAGGGCCAAGAGCATGTAGGAGATAGTGCCAGGGATTAAGCAGAGGTTGCTTTCTCCTATATCTGCTTCAGTGTGACTCAAGATAGTGTTGAGGTGTGGTACATCAAAAAGAGGGATTTTTTTTTCCTTTAGAAATTTAAAAATAGAACTTTCCACTAATGGCTGTGAAGGGCCCTATGAGACTTTCTGCCAGTTCTTATCACTGAGGCCATACTTACACAGTAATCAAAGGAAATGATTTTATTTAGTTGAATGAAGTGGCTCTTTAACTTCCTCACCACTGTGGTGTTCAGTTGCCTGTGCTGTTCTAGATTCCTGTCCTGAAATGTTTGCTAACACTGCAGGGTGCCATTTATCAGATCTTCCATCTTCCCCTCACCTGAGATAAAACTTTTGGTGTCATTACACTGTATTTTTTTAAAAATGAACACTTTGTGATCCTCCTAAAAGCAAAGGCATAAAACAACTATAAGATATTACTTTGTGTCTTCAGAAGCTTTTGGTTTTTATATGATAAAATTCCCAGAAATAAGTTACTTGGAACAGTTTGCTCATTGGAAGACTGATGGGCACTGGATCCTTCATCCCTGCAGGTACTATGTTATTTCCCCATCAATTTCCTGAAATGATGCACTTACAGACCCATTTCAGTGGCTATTTCAAGCCCAGGAGATACGTTTTCCACTTTCGTGGATTATAAGAGCTACCATTTTACTTGTACCTCCTAGCAAGGACCAGCATTTTTTTTTTTTTCTTTTTAAGGAAATATTTTTTGTGGAGTTGATAGCTTCTCAAAATGTATCTGAGTATGGATCAAGTTCTGCAGCAGATATATCATCCTTGCACTTCTAACGGTATAAAACTGTCTGATGGTGGATTTGAACAAGTGGCTAGATAAAAACCCCCAATTTTTCAAGCTTTCTTGAGTGGAGACCATTTCATTACTACAGAAAATGGGGGAACCTGTTTCCTCTGTGAAAATTTGTTGGAAAAAATCTTAAGTTGCTTAATTTGTGTGGTAGGAAAAAAATAAACTTGTTGTATTCCATCATAAAAGAATGTTTAATTACCCAGAGGGCCAGTGAAAAGAGCCCTTAGCTGAAGATTTCTAAGCAGAGCACTGAATAGTCTGCAGAGGCAGTGAAACAGTGTGAACAGCAGAAATAAATTTCACTGGAAGGATTGGTGCATGCTTTCTTCTGGGCATGCTGTTTGAGATTGCATGATCTAAAGCAAAAAAAGTTATTTATCTCTGCTTTCTAATTGAATTAGGCAACTAATTCCAATCTTCTTTCCCTCAGTCCCCATGTAACATCCCATTGAGTGTGTGACCATTTCCCTGGAAAAACAATGGTGCTACTCAATCTCAAAGCTGGAGAAGAGGCTGCAGGTACTAGAGCAGTGAATTCTCTAGTAAGTGGTGAGGATTGCTTGGACGTGATGTGTGGACAAACACGGGTGCTGAGTCAAACACCCCATATTTGGGTGGGTTTAAGCTCCCTCATGGTGTTTAACAGGCAGTAGACCAATGTGGAGATTGTTTCAGGGAACAGATCTCAGAGACTATGCTGGAGCAAATTCCAGCAGGAGCTTGGAGAAGGGAGTGTTGGTTTTGGATAGCAAGTACACAGAAGAGCAGAGCCCAGAGAAGGAAGTACCCAAATAACAATTGGCAGGCATCCATTGTGGTAAAAAAAAAAGACATTGCAAACACCTTGACATGTGTTCCCATCTTCTTATTTTTTCTGTCTGGTCCAGAAAGCAGTGGTAGGAAATAAAAAGAGTTTGGTTTGAAGACAACAAAATAAAAGAGAAATATATACTTTTGTAGGACAGAAGTCCACTCGTTATGAAATTCATTTCCATCCGCTGGCAAATTCACTTCTAAAAGCTGCAAAGTGATTCAGCTTCCATTACTTTTCTTGTGGGAACTGTGCCTGGTCTAATAAATGTCACTGCTCACAAGCTTCTTGTGGTGTATGTTATGCTTACAATTCTTATTTAACCTTTCCAAAGAACGCTTCTTTCTCCTGTGTGTGCTGTGTTCTTCTATTATACAGAGGTAGTTTGGTTCTTTTTCATTTCATTGATGCATGGCTAAACATGCAAATATGTGACTAACAATAATCTTCAAATCAGTTCTCGGACAATTTTATTCCTCTTTTCTGAGATTCTTTAAAATTTTTAATCAGTATTTTTGAAGGAGAAGACACTAGGTGTAAGCTCAACTCAGGTGTAGAACAATGTGTTCCTAGATATCAAACGTGTTGCAGTGGGACATAGAAGTCTGCTACTGCTTACAAACTCATCTTTCTGGAAGCAATCATGTACCTTCAGTTTCCTATTAAAGGGTTCTCAGCTCTATCTCTAAGGCAACAGCTGACCTTACAAATATGCTCAGCATCCTCTAGTCAGATGTAAAATACATATCCTTTCAAACTGAGGTGCAGCTGCAGATTTTTTTTCCCACAAAACCAACTTAAATTTCACCAATTTAAACTCAGATCATTCCCTAAACACTTTTTCCACCTACTGCCTGTCAGTCCAGCAACTAAATGGTTACCAAAACACCACTTCTCCCCTAATTGTAGCACTTTGAAAGACAAAATAACATTCTGCATTCTAATTATTTTATAATTCCTTTGATTGTTGTTTATTCAACGTGCAAATCATGTGTGCAACTCCCACATGCCTAATGTTGAAGGAAGTATAGTTCTAAATGGTTACAAATTTAGCATAAAATAAGAAACAAATAAACCAAGGTAGCTTGTTTAAAAGCCACACTGACAGTTTCTCAGAAATGTTCTCACCTGAGTCTGCTGCAGCAATATGAGCTCTAGAATGCAATCTCCAAGTCCTTGACCATGAAACCTTCGGATCATCTGACCCAATGAAAAGTCTTTTTGTGCAGAGGCCTTAAAAGTAAGATCTAAGGCATTAAAAGTAAGATCTAGAGGGGAACTCAAGCATCAAATCCCTCTCAAGGCCAGAAATAACAGGCTCAATCCCTGTGGGACATGGGAGAAGCACAGGATTAAACAAGCCCTATGCCCTGTGCACTGGGCAAGGCCCCTCCAATTAGCAGTTGCAATGAAGGCTGTGAATGAACTTCTGCACCCTCTTTGGAGACCACAGTTCTGCAACAGGCCCTTGGGAATAAGTTTTTATCTCTTTTTTTTCTCTTTAATTTGGAGTCTGTAAAGAAGAAGGAATTTATATTATCAGTTCTTGGGAAGCAGAAAACCCTAGTGCCTTTTAAATCAGTGCTGCAGCCTCAGTTTGCAGGGCTTGTGTTGCCCATTTTGCTTCTATAGTCTAACCTAGATGAATTAGGTCAAAAGCCCAGTTAAGCCATCTTCTCATGAGGCACTGGATTTAGGCCTTCTCAGCCTTTGAGTCTGCCTTCCCCGTTTCATGGGCAAGTGCTTCAACCAAACTGGGATAACAGCAAAGAAAATGGCAACACTACTAACACCACTTTCTCTGCAAATGACGTAAAAAAAAGAAAATAGCGTCTTCTTTCCAATTTTTCAAAGGCATTTATAAGCTCTGCTCTCAGGAGAGGGCTCTAAACCCTGAGTTAATACAGGGTAATGTACTTTTGCTTATCCTAGATAAGGTGCCAGACTTGCAGACAGGAGAGACCTGACTGTGGCTGTGTATTTGTGCCTGGCATTTCTTATTGCTTCTCCACAGGCCTCTTCCCTCTCAGCGTAGGAGATGTCCAGACAAGCATTTTGAGGTGGTGGTGTCTGGGGAACATTAATGCTGGACTTAGAGTTTTGCATTCTGCTCTGGTGACCAAACTCCTAAATTCAAGCTATTAAATTGCAAAGCCTTCTTACTGGATCTAGTCCCAGCCTCCAAGCCTATTTTGCTGGTCTACTCCAGAAAATAGCAGTCACAGCAAAAAAGTGCAGCAGCAAACATTCTTTGTGAACAGGTTTTATGTAATTAAAAACCATTCTGCATGCTAACTACAGTATCTGTCTTTTAGAAACATTGTTGGAGCAATACACAAAAATGTTCAGAAAAATCTCTCTATACCAGTACCCCATAGAAAACACCCTTACTGCTGCTTTGGTAGGGGGAATTTCTCCTTGTTTTTTATTAAAATTGCATAGTAGTCGATCTGCCATAAATTGTTGCTCAGCATTGATGTGCAACATTTCTACTGGAGGTGACAGATTATTTAATATTAGATGTTTTTTGCTCACTGCATCAAGGTTATGCCTCTTACTTTTCATGTGTATTTGAAATACATCTTCTAATGCCCTTAAAGAAAAAGGAACATCAGTGCAAAAAACCTCAACTGTTCAAGGTCCATATACTTTCAAAATGAAAAATAACTACTCAGCCTGTTTTTCAGATGACTTAAAATACATCCCAACCTTCCACTTCTGCTCCATCCCCTCCCCATCTGACTGTCCATGGGTTTAAAAACTAAAATCTTAAACATTTTAAGGTTGTTGGATATTCTCATTCCAAGTGCATGCTGTTTGGCAGGAACTGTGTTAGGGAAAGGCTTTCATGTATATAATTCTAATTTCTTCTTCCACTTTTAATAAAATTCTGGGAGTACTGGTGCTCCCCATCACAATGTAGTTGTCCCCTTCTACGTTTTGGTGGGGCATAAGTCTCCCTTGCTACTGCCAAGTTCTGTCCCATTACACTGACTGAGTGAAAGTGCTGGGGGTATTGGGGTACTGGGCACTACTGCAAGCAGCCTCTTAGATTCATTTATAGCTCTTGTTCTTTGTCCAATATATGGTGCTACTCAAAGAGGGCTTTGTAACAGCCTCTAGCCGGCACTTTTTAGACTCTGAAGGCCATTTGCATGATCTCTTTGTTCTTGGGTCTTCTTTCCAGTAACTTCTTAGGAAAACACTGGAGGTTGGACTTTTGTGCTTGTAGTTTGCTTAATCGGTGTATAGGGAAAAAGAGATGTCTTCGTAAAGCTCTCTCAATAACTTTTTTAGAGCCATGATCAGCTATGAGCAAAAGATGTGTGAACTGGTAAAACCAAAGGCCTATCAGACTATAGAAATTAGGTCTCCAGGTTCTGCAACCATAATTAAATCTAACCGAATGGTTGCATTTTCAGCAATGTCTGCAGTGAGCTGGAGGGTTCAGCAGAGCTAGTTTGGTTTTATACTGTATATTAGAATTGAGAGGCCATTCATGATTTTATCTGTAGAATACTGGCCTAAATAAATGGAAACATTAAAATATGCCTATAATATGAATCCTGCATGGTAGCTAAGGCCTCTAGTTGTGTCTCTTTCCTAGTTAGACATAAAACTATTTAGAAATTCATCTTGTGCTTTAAAATGAAAGGATATTATTGATTGTTCACTTTTCTTCTGCAGAGCCAAGTAAGTTCTGCTATTAGAGATGTCCCAAGAGCACAATGGATGAATTTTCACATATTTTTAATAAACTTTATTTTTGAGGGAGGAGTACACAGCATCTAAACCACCTCCCTCTAAAGCCAGCAAAGCAGTCCTCTCACCCTTCAGGCCTGAGTAGGGACACAAACACACAGACCCTTAACTTTTTTTTTACTGCATGTATGGGCTGGGCCCATATTTTGTGACATTTTCAATGTGAATGAATCGGCGTCTCTCAAATCTACTACTGTTCCTCCCAGTGTATCCAGAAAATTCACTTCTAATTTGGACCTAATGTTTGTCTGAAAACTAAAACACCTAGAAGGAAGGAGGGGAACTCTAACTGATTGCTCAGTAAACAAACTAACACCTCGTGTCAATGACCACTTTTTTTTTCTTTTTTTTTTTTTTAGGCATTTAAGTATTTTAACTCAAATCTTCTAAACTGAAAAAAAAAAAAATACCTTGGTGTCAGGCTGAGCTGGATTGATTCTGGGGGGTTGGCACCTCTCTAGCATCAAAGCACTTAAAATCTTAAACATTGAGGCAAAATCCTCTATCAAAGGAGGAGTTTCTTCCAGTTTAGATGAAGGCAATAAATAGGTTAGGAAAGGTGTTTTAGCAGGGCTATAAACAACTCTGTAGTTTATAGCTCTCTAAATATTAGAAATGTACTGATTTACTATTAGAATGTACAGAACATAAGCCCAGAAAAACTTGGTGCAATTAGACCCCAGCACCATGAGATGTGTTTGGCTTTAACCTTTATGCGTGGATCATTAACTTGAGACTGCACATATCCTAAAGAAAGAAATGATTACATTTATTTATTTTGCTTTGATAGGAGGGAGAAAGAACTCTAAACACTGAATCTTGCTCTGATGAACTTTGCTAGGGAAGACTTCATGGGTTGCTAGCTCAAGTTTGGCTGGGAACTGGAATGAGACAGTTGTAACATTAATATCCATCATAATCCTGTATAGAGGAATGAGCTTGAGAACAGGGTTAGTGAATATGATATTTCCATGTTTCTACTAGGTGGCAGTAGGAAATATGAGGCTGACTGAGAGTATTTTCTGTTCAGCTACTCAATTTAGACCATGACTCCCATACAGTGCAGTCACAAAAGTGTTCATCCAATTAAACTGAATTAGAGTTACACTTTGTTGTCACTAAAGCCACCAGTTCTTTACACTGATTTGTCAAAATTTTGTTTCTCAAAGGAATAAATATTAAAGGCAAAGTACTTACTCTTTTTGGTAACAACTTCTAATCAAAATATCATTTGTAAGATCCTGGAGAAAACAAAGGTACTCTTCTTCTTCAAACACACAAACTGTCAGCATCTTTCTTAAACATATACGGAATACAAATAAGGTTTACAATACCAACTGAAGATGCAGTAGTTTTAGAGTAATTAAACAAAAGTGCTTAATCTATTTATTAGTCTGCATTTTTTTACTAATAAAGCTTATAAATTGTAAAATTACTAATTTTGACAATTCTGTTCATCAACTCCCAAAATACTCTAATCCATTAATTTAATTTTTTAAAAGGTCTATGCCTTTTGTGAATAATCAGTTTAAAATGGTTCCAGTGAACAAAGTGTAGGTACCAGAAGATAACTTTACTATTGTTTCTTTATTAGTCTTAACATATTTAGCTTGCCTACAGTAAAAGAAGTGGCATGACCTATAAAAGCTCTTCCAACTTTCTGATCCCACATTTCTCAAGCAAGTAGCTGAATCCTTTATTCCCAGTAGAATCCCTCTACTCACTGCATACACCCATTGGTAATAGGCTCTTGTATCATGTTTTCAATTTTCCACTAGATTTCTCCTTTAATATTTGATAAGAAACTTAGAAATAGTTAAAAGGGAAAAGCATTTGACTTAGACTTCTTCAAGTTGTAATCCCGGAGAAAGTGGCATTTCGGAATCATGACTCCACAATTCATGGTTCAGCCACAAAAATGAAAAGGAGAAAAAAGTAAATAATTTGTTTAATTATCTTTGTATTATCATTATTTATTTCCATTTAGAGTACCAGGGGAAATAATCTGATTCCACAACATATCAAAATCATAACTATATTGCATTCCAGCTCATGTGAAATAAGTGTTTTGGGTGTCAATCACTCATGTAAATAATGAATAAGTATTAGTATTGGATAAGTTCATGTTAGCAGAAATGGAAATTAGCTGGTATAACCTGAGAGAAATCATGCAAATACAAAGAAAATTGGAATTTCTGTCAAAATTGAAAATCTTTACAGATTCTATACAAATACAACAGCATTTTCTTTAGGACATGCAAAATACATTTGTGTTTTTGAAAGAGGACTTGGAAAATCAGATCAAGTCATCAAATAAGAATAGGAGTTTCTCTTGCTAATATTGTTAAATGAAGGTTTTGGTGATTGGAACAAGGACTGAAATAGTACCGTCAAGCACAAGGCTATCTAAAATCATGCCTGTGGTTCCTTGGCTGAGCTGTGTAGAAATTCATCACGGTTTCTGTAAAGGGCATGTGGGCCAAGGAATTATACAAAACTCCTCTATCATGCATGGCTTTGGCTATTGTTGAGAAGTTCTTATTTTTAAGTGCACTAAAATTTCATAAATCAATCCACCATTCATCTTGAAAATCCAGATGATTAATGGAGTGCAACTTCCAGACAAAGTTTTGCATGGCATTCTACAGTAGTGACCATAGACTGAGTGAATAGCACTTTGTCTGGACATTTCTGGGCTCCAAGTTATTATTTGGATGGAATGAAAGGCAGTGAAAGAACCAAAAAGCAAGAGTTCAGTCAAGCAGGAAAGAGCTCTGCTTTCAGAAGAGCAGATTTGTGTTGGGATGCACTGTTTCCCACATCATATAGTGTCTCATTTGTGTTTCAGAGAGATCAGTTACTTTAGCTTTAGCTTTAGTTCCTGTTTTATTCACAGGTGCCTATTCCTATCTATCCCTGCATGCTGGATTTTTCAATTACAACCTTAGTAATTCTCATAACATAGCTGGATATTTTGGTTCTGCTCTTAATGAAGATTCCCCAAAGCCACTGAAGCCATTATCCATTTCATTTCTACATAACCAGGACAACTTTTATGTATGAGCAGTGTTTTCTGCCCTTTTTTCTTTGTAACTCACTGGGCACACTAACCTCAACTGGCTGCTGAGACAGGTGAGCAGAATGTGGTCTCATATGTGCAACCTCTAAAATCTGAAAGATTAAAAGCACAGTGAGAAACAGTTATGATTCAAATGATGTGTTTGAAAACAAAATTGTGTAACTTTTAGCATTTATGTCAGTACCTGTGCAAACCTTCTCTCTTTTTGTTATTGATGTCTGCTGATTTAATTGATGGTCTGCTAAGGGAGGAGCCCCTTTTTCTGGAAGGAGGACTATAATACCTATATTTTACAAGAAAAGGTTTATGTGATGTCTTCAAGATCCGAGGGTAAAGCACTGCTTCTTTTCTGTAAAGGAGATGACATGTTTGTCAAGGAGGTCTCCAAAGTAGGTTTTATGAACAGAGTTTTGAAATGCCTTCTTCCTGTTGTGACTGCCCAAAGGCATGTGGGGCTGCAGGAGGGGTGAAGCAGATGATCTGTGCACACTAGGACTGTGAACTGGTGTCTGAAACAAAGCACAGACAGCAGTATTTGGGATAGTCTTTCTTGCAGCTGGAGCCAGCATCAGAGTCCTTGAAATAAACTTCTAACATGATAGAAAGAGGGGCTGCTCTCTCTTTGTCCTGGGATAGTTGCTCTGACCAGACAATGGGTGATCATTTTCCAACAGTGCCCAGTTTGTCTGTTAGTTAAAGAGCAAAACTGACAGAAAAATTACACGAAAATTTGCCAAAGACATTATTTCCTGCAAAGTAGCTCACACAGAAGGAATTTTAAGGAACTGTCTTCAGGCTGGCTCAACTGGTTTTAAGAGGTATAACTGACTTGTTCAGTTCTGGGAACCACAGTTAGTGGTTAGTTAGTAAAGCCATCCTGCCACTCTGCTTGAGCTAATTAACCAGTTCATTATCTAGTTTCCTTTTCCTTCCTTCTCTTTACTAAGCTGAGATTTCTAATAACAAGTAGTCTTGGGAAATTACAGAAATCCTATTTTCCTTGCCAGGGATGAGAGAGGGAGAACAGGAGACTTTTTTCTTCCTTGGACATTGTGTATTATTGCCTATGGAATTGATGACTCAATGGCAGTCTCACAGTCTTCCTTCCATGGTATCTTCTGTTCTCTCTCCTTCTGTGCCTGTGCAGGTGTGAGCACAGCATCATCTCATGAGTTTGAAGACAAACAGAGCCACTGCTTTCCTCCCAAATACCACAGGTGAAACTATGATCTATTGTTTTGCTATTCATTTCACTGGAGAAAGATTTTGCAAAACAAAATAATGCATATTTGAACTGGATTATGTTTGTAAACAATATCATTGGAAATCTAGTGGTAAAACCACTATGATTCTCAGATTATAGAAAGTCTTACAATGTAAATATAGTCTGCTGAGGAATTTTTGCCTGAGAGAGACACTGGACTATGGTAGGATGAAATGTTTTGGAAGAATTTGTTGAGGTGAGGTCCACTGCAGAATTTGGTGAAGAACACCAAAATCACATGATTACAGGGTTGTCCAGTTTCTGGTATCTGGCAGAATATATAGAAATAGGATTAGTTACTTTAGGGTCTTGGTTTTACCAATAAGTAATATTCTAAAATTCAGGGAATACTGTAAAACAATGCAAAGTGTGGGAATATACAGAAAAATATTGAAATTTCATTCTCTCGAAAACCCTGTGTTCTCTTGAACACATTTTGGTCACATACACACAGCCATAACGTGAGTACCTGTCACTGTAGGCCATGCAGGGATAGAAATGCTTCAGTGGGAGGACAGGTGCCAGGTGGTGAAACTGAGAGTCGAATTTTATCTCTGCTTGACTAGATTACAAAAAGCCACACTGAACAAAGCTGCACGTAACTGCTGTACTACAGCCACTTCCCTCACCACAGAGCACAGCTGACTAAGGGGAAAACAGGCTTTTTCATGTGGCTCAATGCCACCTGTAACAGGTCTTACTCTGTTAGAATATCACATACCTTCTGCTGGTTTGGAGAAATACTTCTGCACTTGACTGGTGAGGCAGGAAGACCGTGTGCAAGATCCTTCTTGTATTTCTCAAGAGTTTGAATTAATCTGTCTCTTTTCTGCTTGCTTTCAGGTCCTTGCCTGTACATGTAAACATGAAAATACAATCTGTTCCTGTTAAGTCAATGATCAGGTCATAGAGTATCACTCTTCATTCTTCTTTTTGGCCACTAAAGACTATTATATTCTCCTCTTAATATCAAGTACCAAACAGAGAAGGCAATCATTCTACCTTTTCCAGCTGACTCTTGCTGCTTCTGTGCTCAGCTCTGAATTTGAAACCAGTATGAGCCGGGATTCCTTTATATCACTTACACAGTTAGTAATGAACTGGAGGGGCAAGAGAGCGTGGTAACATTTTGTTCTCACCCTGTGTATCCTTTCCCCTATCCTAGACAGAAGCTGAGACAGGTCAAAACAGAAGAGCTGGGGCAGTTGAGTAAGGATTCAAGTCTATGTGCTAAGGGTTGAGTCAGGCCAAAGTCAGGCTGCTACTGTGGTCTATGCAGGCTGCAATCCCAAGAAAGTTCCCATTCTGCACTGGCCAAACTCAGGCTGAGAAGAGTAGAGTGACCCTTTTTTTAGTGCCTCACACACAAAATGAACAGAAATAGACTCAGCCCTTTGGCACTGGCACAGAAGCTGTGGATGGCCCAATCTTGAAGTGTCCAAGGTCAGGTTGGGTAGGGCTCCAAGCAACCTGATCTAATGCAAGGTGTCCCTGCCAACAGCAGGGGGACTGGAACCTGATGATTTTAAGATCCCCTCCAACCCAAACCATTCAATGATTTCATGACCTTCTGATCTTCCTGAAAATAGAGTACGAGTGAGAGTAGAAAGAAGAACACTTATTCTTATAATCATTATTGCTATATAACATATTATAGAATTTAATATGTAATATATTTTATATTAAGTATTATAAAATAATAACAAGAAAATACGGGGCTAGGAAGCAGATATGAGTTACCCAAGACTATAGAAGCCCACAGGGACATATTTATGTATAATGCAAAGCTTCTCACAATTTACCATCCTTTGTCAGAACCTTACTCTTAACAATGCAAACAGGAATGATACATGACCAAAATTTTCAACTCTTTTTACCTGCTGTGTTCCATCCATGCACAGCTTTGAGAGAAGGCATATGTTGATGGGCAAAAATACATTTCTTTCTGTAGAGATGTTTAAAAAAATACCCTCCCTTCCTTCCAGTTCTAGCTGAAACTAGGGGCTCACACAAAACATTGATAATGTGGGGTTCACTGAGGTCCTGCAAACTGTATATGATGTTTTGAGTTGAAAATGCAGCTCTGTCAGAATTTCCTCATCCTACTGAGCTCTCACACATGGTAGCACATGCCAATACTGCCAGGCAGGCCAGCAAAGAAATGTGTTCTGCTTCCTCTTTGGTTGCAGCTGTAGTGGCTACTCAAAGATGTAATTCTAGAGAACTGGAAAGGCTTCAGGAGGGCTGGTGAAATGTGACTTCTGTAGTGTGATGATGCTTAGATTAATAATGACCTATTCCTGTCAAAATTCACAACTGATTCATGATCAGCCCAGGGTCCCCTTACACTGCTACTGTGGCAAGAGACTAAAACTTGCCCTCACAATATGTTGCAAATTTTTTGCTAATAAGAAGCAGCGACTCCTCCTCCGACTCCTCCTCCGAAGGGTTGTAATTGCAGGCCGTCTCACTAACAAAGTCACAGAACATCTGAAACCTGGCAAAGCAGCACTTACTAAAGATGTTTTTTTTGAAGGGGGAGATGCACTGTCCTCTATTTAGTATTGAAAATTTCTTGATTAACAGGAGGGTTACCTGGTGTTAGTCTTACAGTACTATTTCTTTTGGAAAAGAAACAGTCAAAACTTTTTAAAAAACAATACAGAACACTTATATACTTCTCTAAATGGGTGGCTCCTCCAAAGTTTGTGAGGGGTCTTATATGAGGCATGTCATCACACAGTCTAAGATGGCCTCAAGGCTGTGTCCTTTTCATCGAAAAAAAGAGACTTCACTGACAGCTAAAACCAATATATAGTCTCCTGAGGCATGTAATCTGACTTTCCAGTCTTGCATAGACATGAATTCATAGCATCATCCTATTAAGAAAAACATGTTGACAATGCTAAATCCTATTTGGATGACTGAGAAGCAGGATTATACAACTCACTGGAACAAATAACAAAATGTACTTGCTCAATCGCGCTCATGCAGAGATTAATACATTCCCCGTTTATCTTGGTTTTCATGGGCCCTAATGAAAGGAACCCCCCCATTTTGATTAAAGACTTTGCAGTCTGCAGTTATGTGAAAAATAGCAGGCAAAGCAGCTTGTGTGGTGTCTGTGCAACAGTGGCACCAGTCAGGGTACCAGGTTTCTTTCAGGACTGTGCCAATGGCTTGGGGGGCCTCAGGAAAAAGTGACATCTGTGCCACTTCTCCCTTCTGTCTGGGCACAGGTGAGGCAGGACAACTGAGCCTCCAGCAAGCCTTGCCAAGGGCAAAACATAAAATGCTCCCGGTCAAAGAGCCACAGGTTTTAAACAGCTTTTGTCTAGTATTTCACTGATATTTTGACTATAAATATGGGTTATAAACATTCCACATGGCAGCAAGCCTATTCAAATATGTCCTGTTCCAGTGCACTATAGTTTTATGTTGTGAGGAGTTAGCAAAAGCTCCTGGGCAGAATGTCTCATAGCAGCTCTCCCTCCCCTTTCCTGATAGTTACATGTGCTGGGTTTTTTATGTTCCACAACCAGGTGAGGCTGACTGAGGGGTCCTCCAGCACATCCTGGTTTGCTGACATGTCTGCTAAGCCATTTACTTGCCTAAACACTTTCCAGCCCAGCTCTCCAGTTTCTCTGTAGGAGAAAACCACCACCTGCCCATTATGCTTTTCTTCAAATGCTTTTTAAAAACAGCAATGAACAAACTAAAAAATAGCATGCAAACTTTACATGATGCTTGGGGTTTTTTTCTTTTTCTTTTAGAAAAGCAAAAATTAGCCCTCTCTCACCTTCTGATCTTATGTCTTAGCTGAAGAGTTTAGGAACTGGCTGAACTGCTTCCCTGGGTATAGAACCATGTAGTGTGGCCGGTGCAGGAGTTATTTAGGAAAATGTATTCAACAACCTTTCTCTTAAGCTCATTTGCTTTCTAATTTATTGTCCTGCCTACCATGGCAGGCAATAATTTATCAGTACTAGAGTACAATTTCACTTGTACTGGTATCTATACTTGTCAGTGCAACAAAAGTAGAGAAAATGAAAGGGATTTGGTTGTAATCTGGTCCCTGTAAACCACAGGAAGATCAGATACTACAGCTCCCTCTCTGTTTTCCTGGCAGTTCTTGTTGCTAGCCATTTGATAAAACACCTTGTCTTTCCTTTGCTGCTGTGTGGAAGTCCTGCATACAAAATGAATGTGCACAAACTTACCCGATATAGTAGAAGCAGCTTAGCTGATAGTATTGGTTGATTTGAACGAAACAAAATAAATCTGTGTGTTTTTTTTTTTTTTTAATCTAGTATCTGTTAGTTCTACTTGTCTTTATCTTACATAGAAGGGTCATTAAACACCTTAGATTGCATGCACACCTGCCTCTTAAAAGAGAAGGTTATTTTTGGGTCTAAGGCAGAACATTATGGCCCAAGTACAAACATAGGATATAAAACCAGAAGAGGCTTCCCTTAAGTTGTTTACCAGATGTTACAAAACTCAGCGATTATAGTTAGAAATAGAATCCACACCTTGGCTCATGTCTTCATTCTTGACTCAGAGTGGGAGTTCTTGTTTAATTCCTACCAAGAGTCTTAAAACAGTTGGCTGATGTTTAATTCCTGATGACTTTTGAAACAACAAGGAAGTTTCAAAGGACTGTGGGGAAAAGAGAAGAACAAAAGTGGTAAACAAACTCCAGGCTAGTATCAGTCCTGAGCATCACAACTGAAAGGCTGTTACAAGACTCATTTGAAGTAAGTACTGTGAGCAGCACCAGCCAAAAAGGTTAAACACAGAACCATGCTAACTAGATAAGAAAAAAGAGATTTTGATTGTGGTTGCATGAGATAAAGGTGCTTGTTTAAAAGACTTCTGTAAGCTCCCTGTCTTTGTTCTGCATGTTCTGTATGGCATTTTGACTAAGAAATTAGAATAAAATTACAGGTGTTTACAAAATGGTAAACTGGGAGATCTGAAAATAGAATTAACTGGTGTTTCTAAAGCAAAAATCACTTTTGATATTGTAATATTAAATTATTTCTTTCATTTATCTGAAAGAAAACAAAATCATTTCTCATAAAACTTGAATAACTACAGTTTGGGAACTCATGAATAATGAGTGGTGGTTTACTGTAAGAAAGTGATATGCATTGCTCAATGATGTAGATGTAGGGAAGCAGCATACTTTTCAGCATGGATAATGGAACATCTCCGCTGTAAAAAGGCAGGCTCTTACCTAAAGGAGGAGAGTCTTATCTGAGAATCAGTGTCACTAATAAAACATCCATACCTTCTTCTAGACAAACATCTGCCTGTAATTTCCCACAGCAATAGTGGAGCCAAAATTAGTGTAATACCACTGTCCATAAAGAGTGGAAACCTCAAGAGTAAGTACAGGGAATCTTTGCTACTACTTCCTCAACAGTTGCTGCTAGAATTATATATCCTACTTTAAAACTTTACTTCTCAAGAAGCATTTACAAATCGGGAAGGATACAGAGAAGATCCATAAGAATGATGAGCTCTGGAAAACACTCTCCAAAGAGTCAGATTTAAGGAGCTGAATATATTTAATTATGCAAAAGGATGGTTAAGAAGTAACTTTATTCCTGGTTAGGACTACCTATAGACAGCACAGAAATTAAACAATACAAATGCATCCTAAAGGAGAGGTATATATTCCTCATTGCAAGGTAAATTAGCCTTTGGAACACTTTAATGAGAAGTGGGATGTAAATAAACAAGGTTTGGACATCTGAACCTGTTCTCCACAACTCAGAAACAGCAATGAATGGAGAGAAGACTTAGGGAAATCACAGGCTATATAACTACAGCAGTTTATTCTTGCTGTGTCTGTGAAACTCAGAGACATGTGTCAATCATCACAGATCACCTATCAACTTCTCCAAAACATCATTTTTTTTCTCCATTTTGATGCTATTTTTAATTGATGTAATATTAGATTTTTGTCCAGTGCTATACACAGGGATACAAGGAGAGTTACTCGTGAAGTTCACATCTATGGTGCTGTAGTCTGCACTGCTAACAGTTTGTCTGGTGGGGGAACTGGTTATTTTGTCATTTCAGTGCAAAGATGATCACTTCAGCAGAAACCAGTGGTAAGTGAGGCTAAAATGCTTAGATTTTATTTCAGAGGCTCCTTTCTTAGCTAGCTGTCCTTACGAAAAGCCTGTGTTGGCACATTAAGGTACAGGATATGGGTGTTTTTTAAGCTCCAAGGTTTGGTTCAGCATTATTTCTTTTCAGCAATATTTAAATGCTACAATGCTATCAGGTGAGCAGATAACAGCAGTTTTAAAGGGGAGGAAACCCCAGATAAAGCAAGGAAACATTTCTAAGTGACACTGCCTGTTGTTCTTTGCCATATTGTTTTCTAAGCATGTGCCAAATTCTGCACCTTTTACTACTGTGAGTGCTCATGTTGACATTAACAGGAATTTCCCCAGGAGGGAGGCAAAAAGTAATCAGCTCTCCACAAAAGACCACCCATTCCAGCATTTCTGAGCTGCTTGAAACCTTTGGCCATAACCTATATCTGCTCTCACTGGTTCTGCCCTACTAACACATTCATGGCTCTCAGTGGAGCTGACAGCACGTGACACAATTTCTGTGTAGATCTCACCAAAATTAGGAGAGAGCACACTCTTTTCTTACTTGAACAAATACAAGATTTGACATTTGTTTTACTTTTGTAGGGGAAGTGTTGGGTTTTTTTTTAATCTTTTAGTAAGTATAAGTAAAGAATTCAAGAATGCGGTGTACAAGAGAAATGTCAAGATGCTTCACCCCTGTTTAAAGCACTGACTGATTGCTACTTTCCCCTTTGGCAGCAAAAGACAAAGTCAGTGCGTAATGGATGTGACAAGTCTCCTGTTCTCTACATCCTCCAATAGCTCCCACTACACTCTTCCTCCTTTTTTAAATAGCCCTTTCAACAGCACAGACTCTGAAATTGATGGGAAGGATGGTTTGGTGATTAAAATACTATAGTAGGACTTAGAAAACCATCCCTTAATTCCCAGCTCCAGAGTGATCACATGTATGTTAATTAATCTCTGGTGTCTTAATTTGTTCTCTGTAAATGAGGATGATAACACTCATCTACTCTGCTCTAGCTGGTGCATCATTTTGGGCAGATAATCCCAGAAGATGATCTTGAAATGTGCAGTGGAACTGTGAAGGAACTCAGATCCCAAATGGAGTTTCCAGCATAGTGTAGGATTAGTAGTGTGACAAGAAGAATTTATGAACTAGACAAGTTGTTTAATCATGGATAACAGCTGAATGATGCAGTAGTCATACATTTGATAGTCCCCTCATTGCAGCTCTCTTTGAGGGTGGTATAAATATTTATTTTTTACAGACTGCAAAACTTTCTATTAAAAACCAGCTCACTAAGGCTCCATAAACCTGCAATGACAGAAAATTGATGTTTGCCTATATAAACACATTAATTTTCACTGATTGCCAAATTATTTGTTCAATTGCCCAAGATTCATCACAACTAAGATTTCTCATCTGTAAGAATAAAATTATGTTTATATAATTGAGTGTATATTCTGTTTACAGAAACTGAGGAGAAAATTCTGGAATTTTGTATGTCTCTGAACTGTCAGGAGAAACAGCTTGTTCTTTTTCACAGGTGTTATGGGCTTGAAAATCACAAAGCAACTTCATTTCCAACTGGCTAAAACCTGAATGGAAATTGTTATTTTGACTAATGTCTGTCTCATGCAGAGAATTATAAAGGGAAAAACACAGATTATAAAAAAGACCAGTATGTGCCACATCTAACCACTTAAATACTCTGCTGGTACATGGAAAAATAAAATTCCTCTTAAAGAAAGCTATTATTCCTTTTTCCAATTACTAAAGCATATGTTTCTGCACACATTTGTTTGTGTGTTTGGGTTTCATATTTATAAAAATGAGTCATGGCATATGAAGCAATTATATGATCAACACTTCCCAAAAGGTGAACAAGAAACAGTCACATGGCTTCATGTACTTACATAAAATATAACTTGTAATTCCTTTCTGGTAAATGTATATCCAGTACTCTTAAAAGTCCAGGGAACTGTGTAAAACATACAGTACCTTAAAAAGCTGACCTTGCCATCGTTAGGTAGTTGACCTTGGTAATCAAATTATAGCTCAACAGAGAAGAGAAGGAATGGCTTTGTCTTAAGACCAAGGCTGTGGACACCTGAAAGTGTGTTCAGAGAGACAAATTTACCTTGGGCCCCTCTTCAGGAGATTCTTTAGGTTGGGTAGAGTGACCTGACCACTTCCTAGCACAGCTTCACAATGCTGGTGTGTGTTTTTCTGGACTGATACCCAGTACTCTGCTAATGGAAGCAGAGCAGATACTATAAAACTAGGATCAAAAAAATACATAAGAGCAGCCCTTGGTGGACACACTCTCACTTCTGGAAGGGGAGAGTAGGAAGAGAATTAGGGCAGGGTGCCTTGGACCACTGTACTTCCTGTATTGATGGACAGTGGTGGAGTCAAAGAGCTGAACTTCAGTAAGAGGTTTTCAGAACTGCAGGATTAACTAATGTTTTGGGTGCCTCCTTCTCTTGTATGAGTTGTAGGTTACCTTTATGGCTCTCCTGTTTAGAGCTGGTTTGGATTAGTCTTTCATGAGTGCCTTTCCCTAGTTTTCTGCCAGCTCATCTGGGACAGCATTATATGTACATCAGCCAAGGTCTCTGCTCCCCTTACTGAGCTAATCAGCCTCAGGAGATCTGACTCAAGCTTGGGCTCTGTGAATCTGGGGCAGAACATCATTGTAACATGGAAATGATGGTCAGAAGAGACTTCTAGAGCTGTCTTATGCTTTCAAGGTCCAAAAATGTTATTCAACTGCTTAATATTAATTGTTAATTAATAATCCCTAATAACTGAGAAATTTAAAGAACTTTCAGGATTCTACAGCTAAGTTTAAGTCTCAGGCTCAGTGCTGTATAGATAAATAAAGCACTGATTTCAAACAAAATTACACTGACTTTTCTCCTTTGTTCAGATAGAAACAATGCCTCATAACATTTTTATTTTGCCCCAGAACTTTCACATTTCCATTGGAACATGAATTCTTCTTTTTGATCCCTGAGACACTCTTCTGAAACCTTGTCACTGGTTCCTTCAGCAGCACACCTTATCCTCTTTTCATACTCATTAGATGTTCTTTCTAGGAAATGTGCCTTCTGCTGAGAGTAAGAAATGTAAACATCCTCCTACACAGACACTTGGAATGACCGAGGAATTCCTGTTTTCACAATGCTTTCACAAATCATGCTGTTCTCATGACTCTTAAAACACCTCTGTATAATTTTATCTCCACAAGAACACTTGTGATGATGAACTGTATCTCTCTTATCCCTGATCTCTGCTGCATCTCCAGCTGATATACCTATTCTTAAGGCATGGGACAGACACATGTTTTTTCCATTATTTAAGCTGAAAAATGGCCCATGATTTTTTGCATAAGAAAATTAGAGATGCAGTTTTACAGCTACCACAAAGTCAGCCCTGTGCTGGAGAGAAGTGACTGCTTAGGAAGCTTTATCTTAACTGTTTCTCCCTAGTTTTTGTCATAAGTCTGTGCAATTTCGAGAGCATTTTGAATGTTAATTTAACATTAAAGAGACACAACTATTATTTCACAAGTATTTCACTATTATTTCATCCAGTGATACAAATTGTGTGAATGGTGCAAAGGTTTTACAGAGAAGGTTTAGACTGGACAGGAGGAAGGATTTATTTCCCAGTATGGTGGTCAAACACTGTACCAGGCTTCCCAGAGAGGTATTTGATCCCCCAAGCTCATCAGTGTTTAAGAGGCATTTGAACAATCTCTTATTCACAGGTTTTAATTTTTGATCAGTCCTGAATTGGTCAGGCAGTTGAACTGGATGATCACTGTAGGTCTCTTCCAGCTGACCTATTTCTATTTCTATTTCTATTTCTATTTCTATTTCTATTTCTATTTCTATTTCTTATTTCTATTTCTATTTCTATTTCTATTTCTATTCTATTCTATTCTATTCTATTCTATTCTATTCTATTCTATTCTATTCTATTCTATTCTATTCTATTCTATTCTATTCTATTCTATTCTATCCCTATTCCTATTCCTATTCCTATTCCTATTCCTATTCCTATTCCTATTCCTATTCCTATTCCTATTCCTATTCTTATTCTTTCTATTTCTATTCTATTCTCACAAATTGATGAAAGTTGACACTTGCTATTGTTTAAAAAACATACTTAAAAGCCATTAGAAGAATTTTATATGAAAATAATCAGCTAATTCAATGATACTCTTACCTGCTGTAATATTAATAACTTCATGGAATCTAGAAGTGCAGTAAGCCCAATGAAGCAAGAAATTTAAAACACTGTCCTTGTAAAGCTTAGAACTGAAAATCCAAAATATACCTGAACACATTCAGAAGAAAGTCCTATCCACTGCACATCTCACACTTTATCTGTACAGTTCTGAATCTGCAGTGCAACACTACAGATGCCTTGTGAAATGATGTAGTTTATTTATAGGAAATATTAGAAAATTCTTCACAGTGTTTTATCTGCTGTGCATTTATTATTAAAATGAAACCAAGTGTTGCACTCTGTATTTTCTTCTGGCTTCTCAGAACTAAACTTTTGTAGCTGTTTCAGTCTTTCTGTTTAGTTTTACAGGTTTTTTGTGTATCTCCATCACTATCATCACTACCAAGTGACCTGAATTTTCTTTTCAGCCTACCACTGAAATGTGTGGTATCCAACACAGATCACACATTTGGAAAAATCCAACACAGTTCACACATTTGGAAAACAAGGCTATACCTAACTGAGTGTACGGATTGAGAACAGATAAGAAAATATATGGCTTCAGAATGTGTACCTGTCAACGTTCTAATAAATGTCAAGGTTTTAAAAGCATTTCACATTTAGTAACTAGCAAAATTAATAGTGGGAGATGGTTGTGGGAGAAAATTGTAAATGAAAAGAAAAAAATGCTGTAATCTTGTATGAAGCAGAAAATTAGTTCTGTCCTTCCATTATTCTACTAGGCTGGCAAAACAGACTTAATTAATTTTGTTTATGCAAATGATATTTGATTATGCAAATAATAAACAGAAACCTATTCTTGTCATTTTATACTGCTCAAATGATTTGCACATCAACCCCAAGAACAGCAACTGTACCTCCATTGTGTTACTGCCCTACTTAACACTTCAGAACACAGAAGTTCTGATTCACATTTTCTTGGTGACTTCTAAATTTTGAGTTTTATTCTTTGAGGGATAAAATTTGTTTTGCCAAGGCAGACGTTTCTGGAGCTAACCTGTCAGAAAAAGGACTTAGCTCATATATAGTATCTTTTAGTGAAGATTAATATTAAACTACAAAGATGATTTGCATTTCCCCAGTGGGCTATGGACAAAAATTATATTGGGTCCTCACTTTCTCTTACTGGGAGTATCATGTTATGATTTCTATGACCATCAGGCAGCTTGTACTCAGTGTGGGCTTCTAAATTAACAGAAACTGCACAAAACAGGTCAGTTATGCTTAGCTCTGTAAGATGAATCTCTTCCTAAGAAAGCATTTTAAGAAACACAGATAGTGTTTCTTTCTGATACATCCTCTAGGAACACTTGTTATTGCGACAAACCCAGCTGAACAAACGCTGTGTCCTCTTGATATTCTCAAGGAGGTGGGATTCTACTCCTCATGCATTTCTGTGAAAGGATCATCCCTCTGTCAAACTAATGTTCTCTGAAAACTTTCCATGGCATTTCTTTCTATTATTAGAGCACTATTTAATCACTATAAAAGTGATTAATACAAAATATTAATCTTAAAATTATTATATAAAAGACAGCTTTAAAAGAAAGAAAGGAAAACACTGATGAGCATGAGGAGTTAAAAAAACAAAGTTAAGGAAGTTTTGACTGTAATGTGTTATGATCTTGAACTTGTTCTCTTGCTCTTGCCTAATGAGGATCTCATATGATACATTTTTCTGGTTCTTTGTGGGCAAGGGTTATGTTTGCCTTCTTGGCTTGTGTGTATCTTGCTGGAACAACTGTATCTCACCATTGCCTCTGAGCTATCTTCTCTTCCAAGTGCGTTATGCCATGCTCAGAGCAACAGCTCTCTTCAGGTCTCAGATTCCCACTATGATTCCCACTATGATTCCCACAGATGATTCCCACTATGCATGCGCTGTGGAAAAACGGGAGCTTCCATTTTTCCAGCTTGTTGAATTTCATTTTAAAACAGGAGGTGTCTGCGTAGGAAGCGTTTGTGCTGCCTTGTATGTAACTTTATCACTTTTATAATGATTAAAGATAAGATAGAGATAAGGAGAACATGCCTCACAACCTGGTGAATGAGGGAAACCAAACACATTCCAAAGTGAAGGCTGTGTTTCCAGGGAAAGGTATGAACAGGTTCCTTTTCATCAATCCTCCTTCCTATTGAAAAAGGGAAGCACAGGAGGGACCCTGCCTTGACATTGGGTCCTGCAGGCTTCAGCCAAGAGGTGGCGTTAAGGTGCAGTGCAAGGTTCTCTTACTAAACCCCCATTTATTCCTCAAAACCTGTTTCAGCGGTCGTGTGTCCGATGTCCAGAGACACACGGAGTCGTTAGGGAAATAAAAAATACAGCGTAGAATAGCAAGGAATTCAAAGGGCCGGCGGCCTGAATTTGGACTGGGAAACTAAATCAATTTATGACTCCAACAGCCGTGCTTGCAGTAGGTGTTTCAGGCAGTGCCACGCTCGGCAGGTTAGCTTGTATCTGTGCAAACAGGAGCCAAGTGCTGGCTACAATTAAGTTAGATACTAGACTTGATACCAGATACTATTATTTTAACCCTGACGATGTATATTTTCAGCACATATATGCCTTTTCAGAACACCTCTATCGTAAAAGAAGACAAGTGTTTCCAAACCAAACAAATGGAGGCAGACCTATTTTCAAAACAAACCAAAATAAAACTACTCACATTTAACACTGGTATGCAAACTCTTTGGTGCAGATGAATCAACAGCAGCTGTATTAACAAAAATTAGGTTCAGTCCAATAAAACACTAACATCACAAATGATCATAGCAAAATGGATAGAGATGAAATTGATAATCCTAAAGTGTTAAATTTCCTATGGGGAATATTACTGCATAATATTAGCATTATTAATACCTCAGATCTACTGACCACCAAATCCTAATTTTTCCCTACTGATGAACACCGTTTTCTTCTATTTATCTTTGTCTGTGATTACTTCTTAAAATCCATCATAGGTTAAATGCTGTGAAATTAGTTGAGTAAGACCAACTACAACTGCAATGATAGTATTTGAGGATTTGACCCCTTGTCTCTAGCCGCATAAAAGCATAAGGTAAGTGCTTCAGCAGTGCTGTTACTGGTTCAATATCAAATACGGATCTGATTTTTGTGGCTTTCACCCCTGTCTACTTATGTATATATATTAGAGCCAGTATGGCTACATTTATTGACCTTCATTTTAATTTACAATTTAAGAAAAGTTGTATTAATTTTGTATTGGCATTTACTGCTACCCAGAAAGTTTATATTTCATGGATGAGTATGCAGCTGCTGTCAGAGAGGGGAAACTGCCAACTCATGCTCCAAGATGTGATTCAAGATGTCCCAAGGCTCAAAGTCATCAGTTTCTCATCATCTTCCTAGCAAAAGGAGCTATTTCATTACGCAATTACAGACAGTTTTGCACACCACATCTTCTGTTATGTGGTCATGTGGTTTTCATTGTGAAAGATTAAATGGAGTAAGCTTCGAGGAATCAAGGTTTCCTCAGCCTTCATTACATCCTGTGTCCATACAGGAGCTATTAAGGATGGTAATGGAGCTCTATGTCAGATTGTATATCCCTGGATATAACTGAGGTATGTGAGGAAATAGTATTTCTGACTGTGGAGGGAAAAGCAATCTCCTAGAAGCTCAATATTCCAGTTGCATTTGAAGGACACTGACTTCATTTCCATCTTTTACTTTTGTGATTGCTACCAAATGTCAAAGCAAATTGTAGTTTGTACAAGTGCTCCGAAGTTTTGAACATGCGGGGCTGGCCACTGTCTGGAGTCATGCCAAGCAGGTTGTAGTTTAAAAAGCATTTCAAATAGATTGCAGAATATTTAGACGGATACTGGAGAAGGCCTTTATACCCTGACCAGATTTTTCAGAAGCAAAAAATTCTGTAATCTCTTGTAAAGCTGTACAGAACAGGTGGCAAAACAGCATTTCACAGCATCAGGTATGTACAAAGGAGAACCTCGATATCCTTGCAATATTGCGGTTTTGGATATGCATGCAAAAGTTAGCTCTACAAGGAATACCTGTGTGAATGACGAAGGATTATAATAAGTGTTTTAAGATTAAAGGTTCCAAATCTGGCTTTTGAGAACTGTAAATTCAGATCGTGAAACACCTAAGAATTAGAAATTGTAGCCACTGGAAATTTTGATTAGCACCTACTGTGAGAAGCTCTTTCCAGTTTGACTGAATTCTGCTGCAGAGGAGCAGGCCTGACATTTGAAAAAAGAATTGAAACCTGCTTGGGAACAAAGCACTTGGCTCCTTTTTTACTAAGAATATCTTTTGTGTAACTTCTTCTGAGCTGTAAGAATGTAATTGACAAAAAGACTGCAAAACACCTCTGTTACTTTCTTTTTATTTTTGACCTTCATTTCCTCATTTAGACTTCACCAGTTGAGAATAAACTTTCGATTATATATGGCAGTGTTTGCTGCTCTTAATTAGTCCTGATGCTTCTGTATATTTATAAATAAAGCTCTAGGATGTGAATTCTAAGTTCCTAGAGCTCACTGTTTCTGTGACATTAGTCATGAAAAAGCAAAAGTCACTTGAGTACAAAGTACACAGCAGCAATCCAGCTTCCAGCTCCTAATATTAGTGGGATGGTCATGAACTGTAGCATGGTGGAGGTCATGAAACTTTCAGAGTGATTCTGACACCACAATGAAAAGATGCACTGTATTTGAGCAAGGTAGTTTAAGATAAAGCTTTTGGCACTGCAAATTGACAAAAGGATTGGTCTCCTGGCAAAAAAAACCCACAGCAGCAATCTCGTCTATTGTTCAATAGTTCTGTGTTATAAAGCTCACTGCATGTGATCAGTGAATTTTTTGGTCAGGAAACCTTTGGAGCCCAAGGGCTGGAAGACTTGCAGGAATGTAATTACAGCTATGGCCATTCAACTCCACCTGTTTCATCTGCACCTGAGGCACCTGGAAGTTTACACAGCTCCAGACAATTGACGGAGGCCATTTAAAAAAAAAATCTGAATTTTCTTTCTAGTAGTTTCTGGCTATTTGCAGGAGAGAGAGCATTTGAAGAGCCCTCAGCAGCATGACTACATGTCATTAGTGGAACTTCCCTCTAGGTTACTTAGGACTGATACTGTAACTTTCTAAACATCACAAACTGCCACCCCACTGTTACTCTTCAGTAGTTTCTCCCAATTAAACAAATACCTGCCCCAGTTTTCATTTTACCTTTCCTGTTAGTTCACTGCCATATACACATAAACAGAAACTATGAATAAAATAAGACAGGGGAATTAGATAGTATTCCTCTTCCTAATATGAACTTGTCATTTTGTGGAACAGTTTCTCTCCATAGACTTTAGATCTTTCAACAGTTGGAATTCTCCCAAGCTTCTCCCAAGACAAGGTTACGGTTCCAACTGACTGTTCTACATATCTCTTAGGGCACATCATTTTATGCCTCACTTTTAAATCCTCCTACTCCTGTTGAGTTGGTGACAGAGGGAGGAAAGAAAGGGGAAGAAATTAAGTAGCTAGCCAAAAATAGGGGCAACAAACATATCCTTGACTGATTTCACCTTTTGCCTACATAGATATTGTCATAATTAAAGGCTGTACACACCTTTGGCAGACATCAATTTCTTGAAATGAGCAGCTATGTGGTCTTGAATGATGTACTGATTGGAGAGCTTGCAGGAAGGTCCAGGAGAAAAAGCTACGAGAGGAAAAAACCTGAGTTTATTCAGTGAGACAAGAAATGTCTCAGGTAATAATAGTTCTGAAAATACTGTAATATTTATCCTCACCTGCTTGCAATAACATCAAGTCAGTGTTCATTCTTTTATTTCAAAAAGTAAGAATAGCACAGAATGTAACATGAACAAGTGGCAGATTATTCCTGGTTTTCATATTCTTGAGTACCTGAGAATTATGGCTTGCATTAAGTAATGCATGAGCCTTTGATATTGTTGAACTCTGGAGAATAACAGAGGATCTCACTGTTTAATATCTGATATAATAAAAAGCATTTGCCTTCTGAAAGTTTTAACACTAGAGAGTGTTAAATAACAGTAGAGACCATCAGTACAGTTTTTAATACTAATAGTGTTATTAGAAAATATTACAAAGTACTGAAAAATACACATTAATGTCTCACCTCTTGGTGATACCAGACCTAACTTGAGCACTCTGTAGTTAGGTAAATGGACTGGATACAGACAAAGACAGACATAGGGCCAGAAGAGGAACCAGATCATGGAACTGAACAGTGTTACATGCAGACTGACCATGACACCCCTCTGAATCTCTAATTCAACAGACATCCCAGTTTCAGAAAAAATTGTCTCTGTACCTGACTTAAGTTCATTAACTCAGAAAAAGAAGTCAAGAAGCAGATGAGCATTTACTTCTTGTAATTTTAACCTGTCAGTGTAGCTAAGATAGATAATTTTCTTTCAATCTGCTTCCAAACAAAAATATTATTTCTTTCTCAAAACCCTCTAAATTCCTAACAGACAGGATTTGTAGATGGAAAATTACTAGCACATAGTATTAAAAAGTCAACAGAATACTGGAGATCAGAAACCTAATGTGCCTGACATTCCATCCACAGACCCAGAATGACCCTTTCACTGAGATAATCAGCCCATCCAACCCTATCCAGATTTGGTTTTCTGAGCCAACAAAATAAATTATTCTTTCATTGTTCACATCCCCAATGTACAATTTAAGCTAATAACTTTGTTTCATGGCTTTTATTGTGTTTTGAAAGAATAAGAGACCTTGGGTTGAGAGTCTGGGAATCAATCCTTCTAATCTCAGTTTGGCTGCATCCTTGCTGTGTTGCTTTTTTTTATCTCCTGCCTACCAAAGTGAACCAGTGGTATGAACTGTTTTTCACTGCCAAGGAGCTTGAATGCATTCAATTTATGGTGTCATCTTTTGAACAAGCACCATAAGAAGGAGCAGGACAGAACACCTGATGCTGGATTTATTGCTTCACTTAGTATTATTCACTGATATATTCCTGCAAGTGACTCTAAGTCTCCCAGAAGGGCATTGACATGAAGACTTGATTTCAGAGCTGGTTGAGGAAGAGCAGCACATCCCAATATGACCATTTGAAGAAAGGTGCTGTTCAGCTCCAGAGCCACCCATTCCGATTGTGCATGGAACACACAGGCACAGCCAGAGTGCTTCCACCAGCACACAAGCAGGTGCAGAGACATCAGAAATGGTTGACTCTATGTTTGCTATGAAGAATGGAGGACTTGGTGCAGTATTCTGAGCAAACAGCATTTACCTTTTGTCTCAATTTAATTGAGCATGAATAGTACAGGCACCACAATGGAATGTGGTACCTGAAGCAGATAAATACAAAGCTGACAAACTTTCTAATCATGAGCCTTTACATGTCCAATTTTATTCAGGGAAACCACTCAATGCCATAATGAAGAAATGAAATAGTTAAAATCAGTATATTATGTTTCAAAGCTCTTATGTGCTTGAGACGTGTAGTTGTTCACTCCAAAACTTCTAAAAAAATTTTTTTCATTTATTTTGCCAGTTTTTCTGTAACATTCTCCTGGCAAAAACAACTGGAACAAGTTCATCAGTAACATCCAGCACCATCCCTAGCTGGTTTAAAGTGGGGTGGCTCTCCTGAGTTCAAGGAATGGCAAAACCCTAAATCACAGCAGCTAGAGGCTCTTGTCACTAAGGGACAAAAAAAGTACTTTGGTAAATGCCCCATATCTTTCCCTGATTGGCAGTGACAAGCTGATTTCAATATATGCAGTGAAAAAGCATAGCAGAAGAACGAAGTGATAATCTAAAAAATATACGAAGATTAAAAAGGGAGGGAAAATCCATTTATAAAAAGAACATTCTTCTCAAAATGAATAACTGCTCCAAATTTGAAATGCTAAAGATATACAAGGAACTAGTAGTTTAATCTAATTTTTGTCTTCCATAAAATCTAACTCTATGCTGTGTCCAGAAAATTACTGACATTGTGCAATAAGCAACATTGTGGTTATTCCTATGTAAGGAAAGGAAAAAAAAGCAAATTCCTTTCTTCACCAGAGACTTTCTGTTGAACTTTGGCAAGTTATTCTGTGTTATATTGTCTCAATCTCTCTGAACAGAGGACATGAAAAAGCACACCCCTTTCTCAAAAAAAGGCTTTAAGGGCACAAGCAATGAAATGGAGAGACTTAGGAGGTGTCCAACTAAATATTTCCCACCATTACAGAGGGCCATCTTATTTGAGCTCACTGGAAAGTTTACACTTTCAAACAATTTTTTCTTATGTTTTCTTTGAGCAACTTCAAATTGAAGAAAACGAGAAATAAAGATCTACTGGGAATTTTAAGTAGTCCTGTTAAGAGTCTCTGTTGATGGTGCAAACACACGTCAAGTCAAATTGAAACAGCCCTTTTGTGTGCTGTAAAGACAGGCAATGTTCTTAAGCCCATTTTTGAACAGAATCCAAGTTCTGTATTTTCTGCTGCCTTACACAGATCTCATTTGCTGCAACATTCAGCAAATTGCTTGATCCAAGTTTTCAGCGTTTCAGGGTTTCAACATTTTCTATATATGAGCACAGATCTATCTACAGAAAGTTGCCTGCTTTTGAAAATCTTTCAAAACTCTGAGGACTATTGTACTTCCAATACATTAACATCTTGTTTCTACACGTGAGGAAAGATCTCAAGGAAACCAGGACCCAAGAACAAATAATAAAGAACAGTGACAATCCTCTCAACAGTGACTCTTTTTTATTTCCAACTTTATAATGACTTTCCTAGCAATTTATAATAGTCCTGAATGTGTACTTGTGTGATGACTAATTTACCTATTTTCCACTGATTGAATTGCAAGAGATTACCTCTGCAGATCATGTCTGGAGAATATATCATGTCTAGAGGTATAATGTCATACCATAAATCCAGTTGTAGTAGTACTAAAGTTAGACTGATATACAATGACAGTGATAAAACATGTCTTTTCCATGCAGCTGAAAACCAAAAATATGCTTTTGAAAAACACAAGAGGTGACTTTGCTTCTCACCAGTCTGCTGATTCAAAGCCACTGTTTTTTGCCTCTTACTGGGGTAAAAGTCTGTTCTCTGTGTTATGTCAATTATTTTACTCTTTAAAGACGAATATAACTGCAGAGCTGCTATACTGGAAAGAGTTTATACCACTGCTAACTGCTAATTCCTACAAGTGGGGGTATGGACTTGGAGAAGGTATATTGGAACAGCATTTCTGAGAAGGGAAGTTTAAGGCTTTCCAGCAGTTCTTCTACATGTCCTTGGGAAAGATCCTGAACAGGAATGCTGTTTGTCTAAATTAAGACAGTGAGATAAAGAGCAGATACTAGAAGGACTTATCTACTTTACATTGTTTCAATAACAAAAATATGTATTTTTAATAGTGTAATAATATTTAAGCTGTTATTCCCAAATTGGAGCACTCCAGTCACTTTTCAAGCAATAATGTGAATACTTACTGCTACTTTTGAGACTGGTGTCCTCTGAAAGGTCCCATCAAGGACTATGTAGGCACCATGGTTATCTGGGACCCTTGGCAGGGAAGGAAAATGTATTTCTTATGTATTAATGAAAACATTAAGAATTATGATTATCTTTCTGCAGGTCCTTATGGGAATTACCGAAGAATCATCTTCTGGCCAGAATGCCGCCTTACAACTGATACAGGTATGGAAAGGCTGGAACTTTGGAATTTATTTTCCCTGCCACATTTCTTCTGTTTGGTTTAGTCTCTCAGTTAATAGGACCCTTTAGACCAGATACTTTGAGAGAAAATTCTCTGCTACAACAGCATTAGCAGGGCAATTTTCTACAGGCCACAAGAATGAGCCATGGCATTGTGCAAAGGTCACATATTTTGCAATTTGAAAGATCATCTCTGCTAAACATCTTCGAGGCAAAAGAAGGAGCAGCTCATTCTGTTACTGCACTGCATGTGCCCAAGGGTAGCAGTGGGGAAAAAAGCACAGCATTGAAGATTTTCTAAAGATACTCTACAAAATAGTATAGGCTCACATCACAGAAGTTAGACCTAGAAAAAACAGACCCAAAACAGCAAAGAAAGCAAATAAGCTTCAACTCATTTTGAATTAAGGGCTGGTTGCAAGAAGACAAATTCTAAATACATAGAATTTCGCCTATTTTATGAAGAAAAGTCTCACTGTTGACAGATGAATTTATCTCATACAAGGGTAAATTTTACAGCTAACAGGTAAAATTTAACAGCTGAAAGGGCCAAGTCTCAATTTCCAAAGCCACATAAGTTCACGGGAGTCAGACTGACACAGACTCATAGGAAATCCAGAAGTTTTCAGTCTCTACCTGTGCAGTGGTACAGTTTTCAACCCAATCATGTTTCTAACTCCCACTAAAATCAAGGAAAAGATGGTACCTTAATTTGCAAGTCTGATCAGGGAGGCTAAACTTCAGTCCTCATTTTTAACATACTTTCATCTTAGTGAAACTATTTGTCTATATGCAAAAGCTCCAGCAATAATTTTAACTGTAATTTAAATAGACTGTCTTCAGTTTAAAGACTGATTTTGATTCATCTTAAACCTACTCCTTGTTAATGTGAAGCAAGCCAGTAGCACTGCAATGTGCATACATAATCTTCTCCACCAGATAAATCTTATCACTTTAAACCCACACATAAAATTCCATGCTTCTTAAGCAGATAAGTCAACTGGCACACAGGAACCTAGTGCTCAGTAGCTTTATACTCCAAAGGGTTGTCTGACAGCAGAAGTTGCTTAATTGTGAACTTGGATTTGCCTGATTTGATTTGACAGTTGTAAAGGAAATATCTCCTTAGAGATGATCCTGAATGTCAAAGGACATACCAAGTGTCATCAGAGCTGGAAAAATCAATACAGTTCTTTGGTTTCAAGGCAATGTCGTAATTTGGGGGAGGAGCCAGAGGTATGTACCCCTTAAACAATGAAACCTTTTCTTTTGTCCTCATACACATATTTCAGAACAGTTTTTGTTTTCAAAGGCCTTGCTGAAAGTTCACAAACCATATATTTACACCTTTAACCAAAATCTAAGGGCAGAGACTTTAGTCAGGTTTTAGACCTTTATTTGATATCACCTGAAAAAGAGTCTGTTTCTTTCAGAGAGTACACTTTTAACTGGTTCTGAAATTCAGGCCTCACACTGGGAGCTTAGTTTTTAACAAAATCACCTGTCTGGAATGGCCTTCTTAAAGATAAGAGGATGTAGGTAACAGAGAGCATTAGGCAGTGTTCTGAGAAAACAAAGGCTGGAAAGATTATGAGCAGTGCTTGCTTTTTTTTTTTTTTTTTTTGTATCAGATTTTCTGCCATCTTAGACATAAAATAAAAATGCTATGAAATAAATGGGAACAGAGTAAACTTTATTACTTTTCCTCTGTGCTCATATTTCTAATTGTCATGGGTCCCTAAGTTAATAAAATCATCAAAAGGTCATCTTTTTTTTTTTTGTCTTTTGAAAACATCCTTCTGTAGTCACAACAGGATATGGGCAAAGGAAGTTACTGCTCTCAAATCCAAGGTAACACATCAAAATATTTGGTTATTGTTTGAAAGATATTTATTTAGTTGTATTCCTTAAGAATTTTTAGTAATGTTTTGGAAAATAGTGGAACTTAGTCATAGCTTCATATATACTGGCTAAAGATTTAAAACCAAACTAGTCTAGCTACATCTCATACATTACTAATAATTTTGATTCTTTATTTTGAAATATAAATTATCTCTGGCTTAATCTTTGCTTCTTTTGGCTTTCTTTTTAATGTCAAACATCTTTGAAAGGCATGAAAGATAAAAGGATATTATATTGAAAAGAGGTCTTAACCATGTGCAACTTTAGGACAGAGTAATTCTTTATATTCTTGTGTCCAATCCTACCACTTCAGGTCATCAATTACTGTATGATTATCTGAAATAGAAAAACATCAGTGGGAAACTGCTCTGAGTGAGGACAGATAAAATGGAAGAAGCATGCATAAAAATTGTAATTATTTGGCAAAATTAATTTATTTTACTACGTGTGGGCTACATGTGCATGATGCAGACCCTAAACAGTTGCTGTGATGGAACAAAGTCGCAGTAATGGCAGATCTTTAATTAACCAGTCCCTTACAGGAGCATTTTCACCAGTTGACTCATGCCAGAATGTTGCTGCTGTTGTTTGAACTCTGGTGACTTCCTGAAGATGCAAACACATCACTGTCCCAGGCTCTGTGCAAACAGTCAGGCACTCATTAACAGACCCAAGAAGTTTATAACTGAAGTTTGCAAACCAGATAAATAGCAGTTAGGGAGAAAAAAAGTATCGTCTTTGTTGTGGAGGCTAGAAAAAACTGGTTTGCTCAATGTAATGAGATGAAAAGATTTAATGGCAAAGAAATGCAGCTTGATTTTCTGAGTATCAGACCTGTGAATAAACCTCAGGACATCTATTTTTAACTTTGTTGAAATATGCAGACTTTTCATTCTAATGAGAAGAAACACTGCATAGATTCTGTAGCTGCAGTCATGTTTGTCTTAGGGAGCCCTACAATCTCCAAGGAAAGGTGTGTTTCCCCATAGAAAGCCATAAAAAAGGGAAATTATTTTGGCAAGAAGTATTTTGAAAACTAATCAGATGATAGTTCAGGTTCTGAAGATTCATTGGGATGACCGACACCACGCATGGAGCCCGAGTGTAGGCAAGGTGATGCCACTGGCAACATCCTCCACTTAACTGCAAGATCAGGCTTTGAATGATGAACAGCCTTTTCCCAAGCAAAATTTCTGATAATGTAACAGGGGAACTGTCTGATAGAGTTTCTGAATGTGAAAGGTTCAGTCTCTCAAAAGCAGTTATTTGTCATTGTTCCTTATGAGCTAAAATCCTGTGGGCTTTACACACAGACTTGGTAAAAACATGCCTTAGCATTATCTTTAAAATAGCTCAGCACCTATTCAGATGCTATTATTTCTCCCTTTTCTTAGAATGAAAACAAGTAGTCTACAGCATTTGAAAAGATGGTATTAATTTTTGTGAAGTTTTTAATTTGAGCCGTAGCAGACAGAGAGAGAGAGAGAAAGTAAATCTTCTGCCTCACCTCTGCTTAAACTCAGGTACAGCAACAGAAACTGTTGTTCTTTGGGATAATTTCAGAATGGAGAATTTTTTAATACATCATGATTTATGACCACCTCTGTTAAATCTGTGTAAGACACAGTAGGGAATCTATACCACACATTCAATACTTACTTAATCAACTGAAAATTAAGCCCTGATCTTTGCAGTCATTAGGTGAGGGAGCAAGACCCAGATACAGCAGGGGCTCATTTCTAGCTAATGATTTGTTTTGTTGTCAACAGCGTCTCTTCAATTTCTTTGTGTTTTCTGCATTTCTGTAACACCTGAATCTGTCTCTCTACAGAAAAACTGCAGCAGTAACTTTTGTTTGTGCCAAACTGCTTTAATTTTACTGGACTATAATAAATCAGTTCAACTGGTTAGTGTTATACTTTGCTATTTTACGTCCACTCACAGTTCTTTTAACAGGAGACACAGACTGTAAATTACATGTGAGAAAAATCAGGTCTTTCATATAGCAGACACATAGATGATAAAATGCTTTACCTATTAGTTTGTATTCTATAACAATTGTACCTACTGACTATAAACCACAGCACACCTAAAAAGGTGGCAGTAAAAGTGTTGAATGTAAATTAGAGGAAAAGGAGATGCTTTTTTCACATTATCAGTAATTACAATTCACAGATAAGAAATCACCTTGGTATTGGTATTCACAGAAAACGTAAGACCAACTCTTTCTGAATATTTTAAATTATCTACAATGAAATAGATTTAAACATACAGCTAAGCATCTTCTGCTGAGAGGATCATTCTCCAAAAATGAGGGATTTTATTCTGAAGCTTTTTTACTTGTCTCCAGTAAGCTGCTGAGCAGCATCAGCTCCTAGATTTGATGGTGCTGTGCATTGAATAATTTGGGCCTCAGTATAAAAGTTAGTGACAAGTGCAGATTTTTAGAAGGTTCCAGCATTAGTCTAGTCTCCTGTGCTATTATTCTCTATTGAAAAAATATCCTCTTTCACATAGTCGTATTTTAGGATTCAAGTCAGCACACTACAGTGGACTGGAACTTCGGGCATATGTCAGGCCATTCCCATTAATGAGAATGTGGAAAGTTTCGAATAGTTCTGAAGCAGAAACAGATTTGATCATACGTATTAAGCAATGGCATTTATGTTTGAAACAGGTGTTTTCTATTGATAGAACAGGGTAAAAAGGAGTGGACCTTTATCCACAGAGATGCAGAGCTACAATGTCTAAGATATGCATTTGGCATTCAGACCTGACTAATAGACATGCATTATTTTTCAGCATCCTAAAATCCACATTAATTTCCTAGTGGACTGGAATTACTCTGGGTCCATGTCTCAGTACCTGCAGAAGCCTGGTTACCTTGTCAGGCATCAGCTATGGAAACAGCATTTACAAACTTAATCCAGAACATTAAAACAAACCCAGCTTGAGTATAGTTTGTGCAGGTCCAAAGATTTCCAGAGAAATAGGATTTTTTGCAGCATTGTTTGTTGGTTTGTCGAAACAGAAGTATTTTGCAGAGAAAGAACAGGGTTTCTCTAAATTCATAACTAAGACCTGCAAGGAATCCAGCCAGTTGCAGGAGAGCAGAGGCTCCCAGGACTCAGTCACACCATATGGTCTCCCCTCTGTTGAGTCTGAAACCAGTCTAATACTCGCTGTTTCCAGGCCCACCAGCTTTGTGGAAGTAGCAGGACCATCCTCTCTTGTGTGAACCCCAAAAGTACATTTGGCCTTCCTCCTGAGCATCACAAAACCCGAGACCTTTTACAACTCAGCTTATGCCGAATCTCTGAATCTTTAAGCCCTGGGAGGTCCTCCCCTGGGCTTCTCAGGACTCACTCTGGTAAAAATTGCTAAACAATGTGAAAATTTGAAAGCCCTTGAATCTGGGAATCAAGAGAGACCCTCCAGATTCAATAAATTAAAAAAGAAAAAAGAATGTGAAGGCACAATCAGAGGGGTTCTAATATTTATTCTAATAAGGCACCATTTATTTTCCTTATTTTAGGAACTTCCTGTGGAACGGTTCCCTTATTCAACTGCCTCTACTAAAGCTTATCATACTTGTGTGGGGTGAACACGAAGATATTTGTATTTTGTGGTATTTACTTATCTGATATCATAAACCACATGATTAACTGTTAAGAGCTAGAGGCAAATTAAGCAACTGTTACAGTTACATGCGTGATACCCTAGCAAGCCCCTGAGAAGATACAGGTGAACCCAAACCCAGGCCATCCTCCCACTGATCATGGGATCCAATTTTAGCAGTGTGCCTGTCAGCTGCAAGGCCCCTCAACAGAGCAAAGACACTCCTTTGCAAATGCCTTTGCTGGGTGGTATTGACCTGTAGCTACAGAGAAAACATGGAGAAGCAAGGAGAGACAGATGAAAGTAAGAAAGATCAAGGCAGTCCTTCATCAAATTTCTTTGATGTATAAGGGAGGTATTATAGTTTGGGTGTCTATACAGGCAGAAAAATAAGAACAGGAGACAATAAGAAAACCATAATAACATGTGGAAAAATTATGACTCTGCTCTTTATATTCCATCTCTTGTCATTAGCAAAACAGAACATGGCATAGCTAGTGATGTATATTATGAGGATGTCTTTCTTTTTATAAGTGTTCAGACATTTTCACCCCTGCATGTCATTTCTGCATACAGATCAATTATTTCTTCTCATACATAATTTCCTAGTTATGCTTTAAAGATTCTGAAATAAATAGAAAGAGCACCTTAATTGTATCAGTCCTTTTATCCCAATTAAACATCTGTGGGCTGCTCAAGTACTGATTAGCCTATACTCTTGCCCTGCAGGATAAAGAATGACTCCTATTGGGCTTCTTATGGGCCAGAGCTCATCTGCAAATTGTTATCATTTACACAGCATCCAAATGAAAGAACTTGACAGCAAGGAGCCTATTCATTAATATATAAACTGTAGTTGATGAAGCACAAATTACATGATTGCCCGAGAAAGTAACTGAGCTACCTCTCAAGTACACAGCCATGCTGTGGAAGCTCATGGATTTCAGTGAGCAAAACAGTCAAGTACTTATTTTAATAAAGGCAGGATCACTTTTTTTGGTTTCTAAAATAGGCACGCTGTAAGTCAAACACTTCACATTTTTCAACAAGAAAAATGGCCCCTTCCTGGGCAGGTAAAATCAAGATATAAATAAATTTATGCTGTCTCTGCTGATGGAGATAAATTTGCAGCTGGCACTTCAGTTATTTTAGATTCCTTTGAAAATTCAAGCCCTGAAATCACATCTACCCCCATCTCCCCTTTTTTTGGAAGAAAAACTTCCAAAAATCTGTTTTTCTTCTTAGCAGAGAGAATGCTGACTTTAGCAGGATGGATTCAATATAGTCTCTTCCTTCTATCAATGCCCAATACTCACCTTGGACTGGTCTAAACCTTGGAATATCCCTTTCTCAACTGCCTGGGAGGTTTGTGGCAGCATCCAACCAAGGATATGAAACCTACTCCATTGGCATGCTCTCCTCTCCCCGAAAACAAGCAAATGTTTTCTCTTTATTCCCCATGAAGAAGGTCGAGTGCTGTGGCAATGGAAATTTCCTTGAGCTTCAAATTGCTATGAAGGGTTTTGCTGTAGGGACTGTGCAGCAATCTGTCAGATTTCAGGAATATGTTTATAATTAGTGCCTAACTTAGAGAATCAAAGACCATGATGTGTACCTTTTCCCCTTCCAATCTGTTTTGTCTAGTGAAACCAGAGGTTTAAAGTTTCTCAGGGCAATAGTTGCCCTGAGCACTCTGTGCAGACGTGTGCCTCACAAAATGAGTCTTGATCTGCCACATTTAAGCACTAGCCCGGCACAGCCAGCGAGTCATGAGAAACAGTTTAAGTACAAATAAGCACTGAAACATGAGATGGGTGCTGTTGGAAAACCTTGAGGTTTATGTGTCCACCACAGTGGTCAGCCAAAGATTGAAAGCCATTTTTTCCCAAAGGGCTGAGAAAGGAAAAAGGGAAAGTATTGTGTTCTTGTCCTGTTCTTAGACTTTCCCAGACATCTACTTATGGCCAGTACTGGAAACATATTTGACCAAATGAGCTTCTAGTCAGATGCAGGGCTGCACTGGTAAAGTGTTGTGCCGCTTTACAGCCTTCCTATAAATGATATTATTTACAATGTAAGTTATAAATGAGAAAAAGTATTCAGAGTCAGTTTCCTCTGTTGTTATGGCTTGGCTGATAACTCATCTCCATTGTTTTAAGCAATATCAAACCACAGGCTGCATCAGGGCCACTGACCTACAAACAGAAGAAACGCCAACTCTACTGGTCTTGTATGTTTTATTTACTATTTGATCTCCTCCTGCCTATAAAGGCTGAAAACTGGAAATAATGCCTAGTAGGAAAAAAAAACCCCACCACAGAACAGAGCAAATTCTCTCTTAATTAACAGGCCTTCACACAATTTATTCTGTTAATTTTATTCTAGTATTTACATACCACGGTATGACAGGACATGTGTGAACTATGTTAATTTAGAATTAAGAATGTACCTTACAAAAAGAAATTAAATCAAAAGATTGAAAGAGAGCGCAGAAAGGAATATTTAACTATAGCAGCTGGTAATTGTTGTCTCTTCTCCCTTGAGTTTTAGATTTTTTTCCCATTACTTGACTAGATTTCCTCCGCTCATGCACATGCTTTGACTTTTTCTACATGACATGACATTGGAATGTTATTGCCTGACAAAGCAAGAAATTTTGAAGCCAGCTTCTGTTCTATACAGTTAGGAATTGCTGAATTTTCCCTATTTTTTGTCAGGTATACAGCACTGTAAGATAAAACCGGTGTTCAGAACAATTGCTGAAACTACACTATTGCATGAATGAGCTACATAAAAAAGTCTGTAATTTATTTTTATAGGATTTAAATGAGAAAATAATTTCATCCCTTTAAATCTTCATGTTGTTTAGTATTATAGTATTATTTCTATTTTCCATTTTTCCACCTCCAGAACTGTAAACCATCACTGATGTGCCATGTGGTAGGTCAAAGGTGACCATCTTGAACATAAGATCTTCACAAGGAACTGCAGTTCCCATTTGAAACCTGCTGGCTCACAGCAGTGAGCTACAAGTTTCCGCAGTTCACAGAGGTAATATGGCCTCTTCCTGCAGCAGCTGCACCAGATAGAAATAACAGACTGATAGCTGAAGAGGAGAAAGAAAAAACTGGGAACTTCTTCATTTCTTTATGTCATGTCAGGGGCATGCTGTGCACTTGGCAGGGTGGCCAGGAAGCTCAGTCCAGCACCTTCAGCACTGGTGAGGCATAAGCAGTGTCAGGTGTCACAAAGCAAAGTCACCATCAGCCACAAGTGTGGCCACAGCAGTGACAAGGGATGGTGAAGCACTGGGAATTCCAGAAAACTGGAAATTTCTTCAGAATAAGCAAAAAGCTCCCGGTGGCCAAAAGCCAATAAAACAGCTCTGTTCCATCTAGTCATAAAGACTCTAGCACAAGGATAGCAGGAACAGCAATGCTTCTGTTCCTAAATGCCAAAGAAAAAGCCCCATATGAGGCTGTATGAAGCACGATTCAGGGGATAACTACAGAGCCAGTAAAAGGCACTGAGGGGATGAGCATTGTCTGTGCACGAAGCTGAGCTTTCTGTGACATATGTCAATAAAATAATGTTCCTTTGTATCAGAGCTGCAGTCCATCTAGCTCAGCATCCTACCACCAGGATACCACCTTTGAAGTACCTGAAAAAACCCCTTCATCAAGTGAATACATAACCCGATCTGTTCTCTTATTGTCTAACACCCAGAAGTTACCTCCTGAATAAAGGAAATTTATTATTCTTCCCAATAAGTCTATTAGAATTTGCTATGGAGTAGTTGATGCATCACTTTGTGTCATCTTTAAACACAATTAAAAGGATGAGAAACAAGATCTCAGTATTTATCAATACATTTTTGTACTAGCAAACACTTCAGCAGCTGCCTTGAAAGTGTTTCAATTCCTCTGAAGTGGCAAGTAGTATTAACTCAGCATTTAAAAATTTTCTAAATACTGCTGTGAACTGTATACTGTGACACTTCAACTAATGAGGCCAAATTAACAACTTCAAAGTTTTAAATTAAAGAACTAAAGACAGCCACTGATGTCTAAATGTGCTGAGATAAAATTAAACCCATGATTTACAGCAAAATTCTCTAAAGATGCACTGTCACAAAGTTAATCTGGAATTTGAGGACAGGGAAAAATATGTTATCAGATATTAATGATAAACTCAGCCAAGGCTGAGACCAGGAAAATTTTGGGAGAATTATATGTGATAAAGTTATCATCATATGTTTGTAAGATCTTGGCTTAATCAGCTATTGCAGGATGAAAAGAATGATATTTTTATGCCTTTTTTGAGTGACAAACATTAAAGCTTTCAGTAGGAATTCACTTCCCATGCAGAATGGGGCCAAACAGTTGTAAATAACTAAAAGAGTTAAGAATTTTTCATTATCTTAATGGATCAGGCTTCCAGCACCAGCCAGTTCTTGAAGTCTCTATCTACCTAGCTGTACCTGAATATTCCTTGGTGTGTCTTAAAAAAGATCTTTGGACTCTGCATTTTTGGGCAATTACAGTTCTTTGTGTATGAATGAGCATGCTTCTATAACTTCATAACCATTTCATTTATTTAGATGGGAGCTTCTTTATATTGCTGCAATTTCTTAATATTTTCATACTATGCTAGTCTAGGACACCTTTTTGCATATTTTTATTTCTTTGTAATTAATTTAAAAAAAACAGTAGAGAGAGAAAAAAAAGACCCCATAAAACCTATTTCCCATTTTTATCCTTTTCAGCTGGCCCAAAAAAGTACTTAAAAATATATATAATTATTGTAATGCTCAAGTGCTTTTGAAATCACAAGTGTGAATTTGGTTCCTACCCCAGCCCCCAGTAAAGTCCACAATGATGTTGACATTGGCCTCAATAAAGTCACAGTTTGATCCTCTAGAAGCTCACAGGTGTTTCCAAGCAGAAGGTATAAAGGAATATGGGCAGGTATGCGTGTGTCTGTGAGAGCAACAGAGAGGCCACTCCTCTATCTTGTATTCCAAACCTATGTACTCAAATAGTTTCTTCAAATAACATGATGGCTTGGCTGAAAGGGGCTCTGTTGACCACTAAAGACTTCACAAAATGAACTTTTCAAAATGTGCAGCTGCACCGGACCATTGCAACTAAACCCATTTTCTGAAAAAAAAAGCCACTTTCTGCTAGCAGTTAATTGAAAAAAAAAGTATCTGATTACAATGAATCAAATAGAACCTGAAGGAGGTCTGAGTATCTTCAGATGCGTGAACATTTGCAAGGTGGTACTGACTAAGCTACTACAGCAAAACACTGGCCGGCCTCGTCATGGAGGCTCAGCTCTTCTCAGTAAATGACCTACAGTGGTGTGGGACAGATTTCTGATTTTTATGTGCTCTTTCTTACCTTCTCAAATGGTGCAAGGCACAGGTTAGATCAGAAAGCAAGCAGAGCATTCAGTAGGAGAGAACAACGTTGTTTAAAACTGCAGCACCATGAAGCTAACAGGCTTTACTGACACGGGGTTTTTTTGTTATTTATTATTTTCACTGTGCAAGCAAGAGCATTCCTGTTACAAGGGGAAATTAGTTAACAGAGCAAGATCATACAGCATAGTAGGGGAGCCGTGCTGTTCCTTGCAGAAAGAACGTCAGAAATGAAAGGAGGAGGTATTAAATGCAATTCCCTGCTGCTCGCTCTCTCAAGGCACCGGCAGCTCTCCACTGGAGGCCTGCTAGCTGCAATCAAAGTTTGCCCTAAGAGACCTTCTCCACCACAAAGCCAAAAGCACCAGCAACACACCAGACTAGAAAGCTCTTACTAAATTTTAGCACAGTCCTGGAAGCCTTACGTGAAGGAGGATCCTCAGTTCTGCTATTTCTGAGCCTGGCTCTACAGGGATTCACAGGGCACCGGAGGAGGGAAGGGGCCTCTGGAGGTTATTTGGTGCAGCCCCCTACTCAAGCAGGGCCACCCATAGCTGGAGGCCCAGAGCCGTGACCGGGCGGCTTTTGAATGTCTCCCAGGAGGACGCGCAGCTCACCGGGCAGTCTGTGCCTGCGCTGTGTCAGCCTCACGGGGGCAGGGATTCCCGCTGTTCAGGGAGTGCCCGCTGTGTCCCCGCATGTGCACATGGCCCCTGACATCGCTGGGCACTCCTTGGAAGGGCTCTGCTCCTGTCCGCCTGGGGAGCCGCGGTACCTCGCAGGCCCAGAGAGGGCAGGGGAGGAGGGAGGGAGGCTGCCGAGGTGCCGCGGCCCCGGCCCCACACAGCAGCATCCGCGGCCTGCGGATCCGCCCGTCCCCGCGGCCTCCCGGGAAGGAGCACCCTGCCCTGCCCCGGCTGTGCTGGCCCCTGGCTCCCGTCCATCCGTCCGTCCATCCATCCATCCATCCATCCATCCATCCATCCATCCATCCATCCATCCATCCATCCATCCATCCATCCATCCATCCATCCATCCATCCATCCATCCATCCATCCATCCATCCATCCTCCCTTCCCTCGCCTCCCAGTCCCCTCAGGGCCCTTCCCGAGGGCTCTCTCTTCCCGCAGCAGCAGCAGCGGCGGTGGCGGCGGCGTTGGCGGGGGCACTCCGGAGCCGCTCCAGGCGCTGCTATTTATAGCTCAGCCGCGCTATTTTTAGAGGCGAGCGGGGTCTGGCTCGGCAGCGGGGGCTGGCGAGGCGTGCTCGGCTGGCAGCGGCGCGGCCCCGCGGCGCTCGCACACGGGCGGCCACGAGAGACCCAGGGCCGGCTCCGCTCGGCACATGAAACATTTGGGGCTCCAGCGAGGGGCTCAGCCCCCAGGCCGGCCCGGGGAGGCCCACAGGGGCACTTGCGCCAAAAGTCTGAGGTGTGAGCGGGGCCGAAGCGACCGCAAGCGCAATATTGGCGGTCAGCAGGCCCCGTGAGGGCTGTGCCTTAATGCCTTTCTGAGCCGGGCGTCTCTGAAGGTGTGACAGAAAACACAAGTGAAAGCAGGAATGCTCCCCACACATTTAATGTTCAGAGAGATGTTAATGATGTAAAGAGCTATTGACTGAGGTGAACACTTGAAGCGTAAGGATCAGTCATAACGGTGCTTACTTATCAATATTCAGTCTTTGCAGCTATCTCAGAAACAGGCATTATTGTGGGAGCTCATTATCTCTTTTGAGAGCATGCACTCATCCCGAGGGGTATGTCCTCTCTTTCCTTGCTACGTTAAATTCACATTAAACTTAAAGGGAACCACGTGTGTGTAATGAACCAGCATGCAGCCCAGGGCACACATTCTCTATCACCGGCCTCCATTATCTGCACTGAGTGACCAGAGGATAAATTAGGCCTCATGTGAGCACTACCCTGATATTTCCTGCAGTTCTTAAAAAATGTGTTTATCCAGAACTGTGTGCCCACTCCCTGTCAGATCATGCCACTCCCCAAGAATCTGTTGAGAAGCTCTGTGGCAGTGCAGAGTTGGAACTGAAGAAACCTCAGTGGAAGAATACAGGTCATAGGATTAGGCAAAAACTTTATAGCAAAGGAAAGCGTTGGCTCGTGTAAATTTGAAGCAAATTTTTCATGGGATTGTGAACAGGAATAAAATCTAGTGTTTTCAGAGCCCAGAGAGTGTTTTAGCACTTCACCTGAAGGAGTATTTTAATTAACAGGCAGTAATAGTACACTCTTACTTATTGTACCTGAGCCACTGCAGAGGAATAGCTTTGTTTTGGCCAGCGGGTTTCACCCACTGTAGAGTAAGAGGTGAGGAAGGGCACTGAGTGGAACATACTGATCATTAGTGCTCCTTGTCTATACCTAAAGATGTTTAAACATCAATACCATGCTCCAGAAAAGATTAGAAGCTGGAGTACATAAATTGCTGCAGTGCCTTGCCATTTTTTATGTAGAGAGAGACCTGCTGTTCCAGAGTCATCCTAGAAGTCCCCTCTCTGAAAGCAATCTTCAGCCCAAGTGACATATAGGGCAAGAATGGATCTAGAATGAAGTAGTAATCGTACAGGAGGGAGGTTAAACTTCCAGCTTCCAAGAATTGTTCGATGTTTTCAGACACTTCAAAAATATGCCCGCGTGGCAAGTGGAAAACAGAGTCTCTACCTAAAAGTCTCCAGATTAATTAAATCAGGCAACTAAACATTTTTGTATGCTAACTTCTCGTCTTCTAGCAGATCACTACAAGTGACAACACTCCAAAGAGCAAGCTATGTTTTAAATTTCACCTAGGCAGTTAATTTGCATAGAAATAACTGAGTAGTCCTTTAATTATCCCATAGTTCTGTTGAAGATAGACAAGAGCTATAGCTCATGCTCTCTCAGTAATGTTGGTGTAGCAAGAATAACAAGTAGCTAGAAAAAAAGCATTTTTTGTTATTGAAGTCAGGACACGCATGTCCGAATTCACACAGGGAACAGATGTCATAAGTAAGAAGACACCATTTATCCACAGTCGCCGTTTGGGGTTGAACCAAGAGACAGTTGCGTAGATCAGATCCTGCACTGAAGAAAAGCTTTTCTTAATGTGCTGTTTCTTTTATAACCAAGACAAGACTTTTACATCCTTAAAACACCTACTTTTCTCCCATCAGTCATTGTTTTGATTTAAGAGGAGAAAAACCAAAACAAACATCTTATGCAGAAGATATAGAACTATTTTGAAGAGCTTCCTTTACAAGCAGTCCTCTTCAGACCCCGTCTCGTCCATAGAGTGGATCTCTAGTCTGAACTACCCTTCTCTGTGAACAGGTAAGTTAGTATGCTTTAATTTCCTTTTCATGTAGGGCAGGTTTGTGGCTTGTATTTAATTAGCATATCTTATGCTGGCACTCTTGAAAAAAGAAAAAAGGTTTATTGAAAGCAAACTATTAAAGAGATTAAGAATGCTGACGAATAAGCAAAAGAGAAAGATCATCAAACAGCAAATTGCTGATTATCCTCCCAAAGAAAAATAATCTGACTGCTGTTCTTTCTTCTTTTTTTTTTTAATTAGACGTAGCACCTTCTCTTCATGATGATCATGATAGAGTTCTGCTTGCAGCCTTACTTTTGTTAAACTCAGTAACAATATTTTCTTTGAAGACCCAGTTTTGTAAGAAAAAGGCAATCTCAATCTTACTGCACATAACTTCTGATTTGGTATGTTTCTGGACAATGTTTGTCCCATTCCTAAAGAAAGAAATACCACTCTTTCAAAGTGATTTGGTCAAAGTTATACTCAGTGTTTGTGTTTGCAAACATTTAAGATTAAGCAACTGTTTTATTTCAATTCCCAAGTGGGAATAAGACGCTTTGAACTTTAAACTTGATTATTGTGACATGTGAGTTGTATTGTTATTTTCACTTTTTCTGATACAATTTGGTCAGAAGACAACATAAAATGAAGTAATAATAAATATTGGTCTGGTTCTGTAACTTTTTATTTGAGTGAGTAATAGCACTGAGACTGGAGAGACTGCTACTCCTACAGGTAGAACAGTGATGAGAACATTTTGTTTCTTAAAGATTTAATTTGTTAATAAAATACAAGAAAGATGCATAAAAATTCAGTCTTGCTGGACTTTTCAAGAGGCACAGCAACTAAACAAACAGTTGAATGATCTAGCAGCAGCAGGAGACCTGCTAATGCAAATACTTAGTGATGTGACTCATAAAAAGCAAGCTGAAAGAAAAACATTAACCAGCTCGACCTTTCTCCCTCCCTCCTTCCCTCCTCTCTGCTTCCCTCTCCCCTCATCCTCTATCTTATAAGCACAAGCAGATCAACACCACAGAATTTTTCCCTACTTGCATGTGATATATCCAAAATAATTCGAGGAAGGCAAAAATGTGATGTCATTCAATTTTAAATTGTAAACCAATCTGTGTCAGTCTCCCTCTTGCTGAGTCCCCAAAAGAGGTCTAAAGAACTTTTTTCTCCGTTTTACTAAATTTGTTAGTCACCATCTCAGTGTATAGGTCTAATCCAAACATGGAGAACATTTCTGGAGTAAAAAAAGCCATCAAGTCTAAGACTTCAAATGCAGTAGTGTTGCAAAAACTCCTTAGAGGCTTTAGAACCTAATTTTCAGAACCATAACTATGCAACATAATGGTATAATCCCAACCTTCAGCAATCTTAATCCATCTATGGGATTTTCATATGTATTAATGTTAGCCTTTGGTTCTCCGCTTTCTTTCTTTTGTGTTTCTTTCAGCGGGTACTGTGAAAAGCTGGGTGTAGTGTGATGTGTTTGGAGTTTTTTCTGCAGTTGTCTGTGGCTTTATTATTCTAAATTTTCTTTCCAGGAAGCTGCAGTCACACGAGTTTAACCAACATACCTCTCACATTGCGATTTGGTCACATTAAGCAAAGGGTCACGTTTGAGTGAATGTGAGATTCAAATTATTACAATTGAAAAGTAGTTGTTGATTGTGGTTGCCATATACAGTTGTCACTCAGGGAGGAGACCATTCTCTTAAGGGGCTCCCTAAAGCACAGGTTTTACTTTAGAGAAATTACCAACTGTAATTACCCTGTGAACATCAGGGTAGATTGTGCATATTACAACTCCAAGCACACCAGAAAGACTGCAGAATTAAGATGCTGCTGAGATTATTCCAGCATCTTTTTTTTTTTTTTATATGGCCTGTAAAAAATCTGCATTCTCACTCATCACCAAGCTAAACTGATGGGTACTTAGAAATATACTTACATCTGCTCATTTTTCTTCAGACTACATCTTAATGGCACAGTTATATGTTACTCTTGTTTTTGCTGAAATTTAAAAAGTAAAATCTATCCTTCTGTTTCTCATCTAATATATAAATAGCCTGATTTGTTTCTTGGAAACCTTAATTCTCACTGAAATAAACTGGTAGAGGAACAAGTTTCTAAAATACATATTTCCAACCACTGGGAGGAAGTCTATCTTACTAGTATATTTATCATTAATCCGCAGTAATGATCCAGAAACTCAAAACAGCAGGAAGGATACAAAAATAAAGGCAAGCCTTAAATAACTTGTTGACAGAGAAGATTTAGAGGTAAATTTAACCTCAATCTCAGCTAGAGTGATCAGTTGCCACTCTGGTTTTGCATGGCATTTTATTCTCTGCTTTTTACTGGTTCATCAAACATCTGTAGAGCAGACACTGTGCCTTGAGCCTTCATAGGAAACTACACAGCTGAATGCAGCACCATAGGAGAAGGCAGGATTTGGGAGTGCAAGAAGTCTGTTCTCTAAGCCTGTTCAAGGACACACCATCAGTACCTTCAGCTCATGATATGGACTTTGTAGGCAGGGCTGGTTGATTCTCAAGTCAGGGAGCTAATTAGGCATTACAGTGATGAAGTACCTCAGTCTGGATGAAGCCATCCACCTGCCATATGGAGCACTGCAGGAATTCTGTGTCTGGAGTGACACTCAAGGCAGAAATATTCATTCTGATGAAGAAGAGAATCTTGAGGCCATGTGTCAAGTTAGGCTTGGAGTGGAGGAGTTAACATCTTCACCTGAGACTCTGCTGAGTATTGCTTTTCTGTGTTCACTGCAGAAGATGCATCTGCACAGTGAAAAAAAGGATGAACACAGATTCAGTCTGTTTTTAAAAAAACAAGATCAAATATAGGTTTGCAGACTGAGCTTCATTTTTCCAAAATAAAACTCATGATCCAGTGATTCCAAGCCCTTCACAATTAAAGGAAAAACAAACAATATAAATGCTGATGGACATGTATAAAATTTAGTTCATGGTATTAGTAAGAATTCAAATTATTACTATCATTTTTAGTAATGCAATTATTTTATTAACGAGTTTAAAAATAATTAGATGAATGTTTTGTAATATTTTCAACAGATCTCAATCTGGATGTAGATGGATGATCCTTGTTGAAATGCAGGAATATCTGCTGAAATATTTGGTATTTGTTATAAGGGCACATTCCATGGCATTGCCATGTCATGTGTTACCTTGGCTGTAACATTATATTGCCTAAATCACTTTGAAAGCACGGTTCAATACATTGTGCAAGAGACCTGGTGACTGCTTCCCAGCAATGATGAGAATGAGTTATGAGCCTTTCTGCTTCTTCCTAAAATAACAGGGAATGAATTTCATGTGGGCAAACACTTGACTCATTCTTCTTGGAACTGATAGCTTACCACACAGGACTTGGAGGCTGCTCAGTGAACCAGTCCACGGTTCACAGGAAGAAGAAGCCTCCAGAGGAGCTCAGACACTCAAAGAATAGCATTCTTGGCCAAAAATAACTCTGAGCACTGAAAACAAATTGAAAAAAAGTGTTGGTCTACTTGTAAATCTGTTGCAGCAACATGTACCTCCAGTCATATCTGAGAGATGAATGGTACATCCATCTTTGTCTCCTCGCTCTTCTGTTTCCAGCCAAAGCTTCTTCCCAACCAAACCAGCACTACATAGGATATACATAGGCTTGTGACCATGAGTCACAGGATCTATGTCAGCTGCTGCTGGTGAGGACCCCGGTGCAAGATGTGAAGGTAAGAACGGCTGCCTTGGGGCAATTGCAATGATACAGAGATATCTGCACAGGGGCTGAGAAAAGCAGGAGGGCTGAGGACAGGCTGGAACTGTAGCAATGGCAGTGTGAGAGAGGGACAATCCTACACAGGATGCTGTACAAGCAGGATGGATAGGCATCATCCTTGGAGTGTCCTGAATGAATGTGCAAAGGATGCAATGCACCACATTGTGTTGGGGGTTTCAGCAATGTTTCATATGGATGTGTGTGAACGTGGGTGTTGGGGTGAGATGTACCCAGAATAGCAGAATCAATACATCTCTCCTATCTGTTCACACCTGCTGGTGAACTGGAGGTCATCTTTCCTCCTGCACCCTCCACAGATGCTGTCTGGCTTGCTCTCGGGTCTGTACCAGACTGTGAGGAACAGCATGGCCAAGTTTTTGAGTCTATGTGTTTTGTCTTGACTGACAGACTTCTGCAGACACTTTGGCACAAAGTAGAAAATGGCTCATTGACAGCAGAAGGAATATGTCCTTCTTGGAGATGTGAATTCTTCCTTGGATGAAGAAGCTGCTGTGTACTGCCAGCCAGCATTCTTGCTGAATGTTAGGTTTCCAAATTAAAAAAATGATTTAACTGTACACAAGGCAATATGTGCTATGAAATGCTGCAGTGCCATTAATCTTTATGACTATTGTGTAGATAGGGAATCAAAGCCAAACCTACCTACATACCTTCTTTCCTGCATTTGTGTTCCCTTCCCTACTCTGTGTGCAACCACACCTTCATGACAGTAATAAAGCATTTATTCCTTACTCATGAGTTTAATAGGGGGATAAAGAGAGTGATCAGCCTGACAAGAGCAAGACAAAGGGTCTGGAAATGTTTGGTGAATAGAAGGAAGGAGAAGAATAGATCATTCTGCAAAGTGTGGTCACTTCTCATTTCCTTGCTTCTGAAAATATGTAATTCCAATGCTGGTACCAGGCAAAGTATAATCTTTGCTATCCCTGGGAAAATTTCAGGTATTCCTGCTCCAAGAACTGTACTTAACATCCTCGTTTGTATGCTGACAAATCAGCCTTCATTCCAGAAATGGCACGAGTCTCCAAGGAAAGAATAACTTTTCATTTCCAGAGTACTCATGGCCTGAGGCTGATCTCTGTAAGCTGTCTACAACTGAGGTTTCTGTGCACTGGGAAATTATATTCATGTTGGAACAGGAATGCAGGAAATTAATGTGGTAACAAACACTGTGCTAAACACAAACATCTATATTTGGAGTTGGACTCTGCTTTGTGCTAAATCCTGCTTACCTACACAGGAAGTTATAAAAGTATCTTGAAGTGGACAAAACTGTTAGAATCAGAGCCTTTAAACAATACATGGAATATATCAATTTGAAAGACATGCTTTAATACAACTTACTGGTGTAAAGAGAGCATAGAACAAGTAATCAGAATGAGACAACATTGTCTAAATTGGTCATAGCAGCTTCATGCTGGTTGAGTTTGTACTTGGTAACAGATAAGTAAAATAAAAAACTCTATGAATATCTTTGTAGACTCAAAGAGGATCATGTTTTTATTTTAGTATGCTAGAAGAAATAAGATTAACATGGTTATATTCTTGTGAAGACACACGTGTCAAAAAAACCTAGGAAGCATCCTACACCATTTTCCCATTCTTGCAGAGGGTTAGTAGGTGCCATTTAAAAATGGCAGGCCCAGATTGACAGGAAAATCCCATTTTTCAGTGTCTTTTAGGACCAAACTGCCTCTGTTCCATCCAGTTGCTGGTTTTGTTAGGACCTGTGCATCACTAGGAGTGCTTCCTGTTGCAATATGTTATTTTTTAACAAAGATAGGCTTCATTTGCCTTCTCTGAGAACTGCCATATGTAAGTACATGTAATGGGCTTGAACAAATCATAATAAGACTGGAAACATTAGACAGTAACTACTTAATCCTGCAGTGATTTTATTAATTTTTCCTTTGTTACAAAGGTAGTAAAAGTAATTGAAATGTTAATCCAGAATATTTACTAGGGCATTATGTCTACTCTATATTCAATTCTTGTTGCGGTGCTGTGGGTTAAAGAGAGAAACACTATTAGAAAAATATGAAATTCTTGGATCTCTGCAGTTTTGACTTAAGGGATTCAGCTGCATTAATTGTACTTTTTTCTGCCCACAGGGTGTAAAGCTATGATCAAACAGTTGGCAAGCCTTATATGACTTTGATATTGTTGTATCCTAAAAACAATAGAACTGCAAAAGCAGGAATTTCTCCAGACGTTAGCCTATAGGGTAACTATTTTTGCAGGCAGTGTAGTGCAGGTGTAAAAAAAACTAGTGAGGGTGTGACCTTGGGGAGTTCTATACTTGGTGCATTCGGATTTAGATCATGGGTTCTTTTTGTTGAGCTTGGATAGAGTTACATGAAATATTTTTAAAATTAAGGGATATACATAGTACAAGGTGGAAGATGCTGGTGTTATTTAAGTCTTTTTTCATGCAGCATAGAAAGTGACACAGTGTTTTGGATGTTGTCCTGAGAAAAAGAGCCAAGAAATTCTGTTTATAAATCCTGATACTGACATTTACTCCCAGCCAGAAAGAATGAGGCAGCTCCTGAGGCACAGTTACCCCACTTTTTCTAGAGGATCGCTAATTCCCCTGTAGTTACTGTATTTTCAAAATGTAGAAACAATTCTTATATTATGAAGGTTAACCAGATCATGTATGACAAATTGCTTTGAAGACTGAGTATTGAAGAAATTACATACTTTTAAATAGGGCTCAGTATTTAATAACCTATCAGAGAGCTGGCTCCTGCTCCCTCTCCCTTGCAACAATTTTGCAATTTATTTTAATGACAGTAGAATGACCTCCAGAGTTTCTACAATTTTCATCGACATTTTTTTTTGAAGATGTCTGTTCTAAATGTCTGTTCTAAATGACTCTTTGTGTTGCCTCCAACTCCAGTTCCATGTAGCACTTTCAGTCCTGTGATGATCCAGGAGACAAAACAGTTACTTAAGCCATAAGATCCTTTAGCATTTCAGATATTTTATCTTGTATCTGCATTCCAGCATTATGTCAGATGCAGATTTTCTCTACTTTCGTTGCTCATTATCCACTATTCAAAAAGAAAGCCAGTGGTTCCATCAGCTGAATACTTCAGTATATACATGTGATCAAAGTGAAATCATGACAAATAAGCAGCATAAGAAAAGCATAATTGTACAATTGCAGGCAGAAGAATCAAGCGTGTGCCCACTTACTGTATTTGGACTGGAGAAAACTATTGTTTTGTAAGAATAATTTCCAGGCTGTGGGGAAATAAAATTTCTAGCATATCTCTTAATCTGAAAATTCAAGGGAATTTAGAGCTGCATGTGAAATTTTTGGTTAAGACCCAGCTCTGGGGAAAGTAGAAGTGTTGATGAAGTAAGTCATGGTAAAATGATGACAGATAAATCTGAGAGATAAGTGGTGTGATAAATCTGTGAGGGAGGGTCTGCCAAGGGAAATTATATTTGTTTATGCTGTTCTAGTAATCTGTTCTGTGTTCATACTTGTGTCAGTTCTCAAAGACAGGTGCTCAGGTGCTGAGCTGACTGTCTCATTATTCTGGGTGGATATGGAAGCTTTTGGAAGTTGCACCAGTTCCTCTCTGCATTTGGAAATAGGAAATACTGTATGCCACTCTTCCACATCCTTGACCTGATAGTTTCACTTCAGGAGTGGGGGACAGCAGGGTGGGGGGGCTCAGGTGCTTGCAGCCTGGTGCTGAGCCCCTGGCCTTGTGCCATTGGCATTTTGGGTGATTTGTAGCTCTTGTTCACTCTTGCCTGCTTCCCAGCTCATTCCAAATGGCATGGTTGGGTCTTTACACTCTTGCACAAGAGCTTCTCTCACTCAGGCATTGGGAGAATGAAGTGAGAACATGATCCAGGTTTCTTAATGTGCCAGAGCCCCACACAACAAGTAGACAGGACATTATGTGACCATAGCCTTGCTGATGGACACAGGGCTATGCAGGATAGGTCCGTCTTCCCAATGCAGACATACAGATACATTTCAGTGGCAATTCCTCACTGTTGCTGCAGAAACTTATAGGGCTATGGCAGTACTTAAAAGTTCAGGGTTGATCAAACCTCTGGAACAGAATTTGGTCTGTACTAAGTAAATTGCATTGAATTTAGAATCTGTTGTTGACTTCCAGTTAAATCAACAAATACGTATCAGAAACAATTAAATGCATTGCTTTCTAACTGCACAGAAGATGTATGTGTTCTATTACATCTCATTCTGTTATTTTTGTCCTTTGGTTAATAAATATAATAAACATGCCCAATCTAAATACATTACTGCAGGATGCTAATATACTTAGGATATTGAGTATAATAGTTGTCCTGGAGAAATCGTTCAACAGAACAAATAAGAAAATACACAAATAATTTTATATGATCTGATGTGATTATTCTGTCTTAAATTTCTAAAGACAACAATTATCACTCTAATTATTTTCTCAGAAGTCCTAAATAGCAAGATAGAGGAACAAAGGATAACCACCAGAGTCACAGACCAGTAATGGACTTAGTCCATCTATAGTGAATTTCGCTCTAGATTATTTCAAACAGTTGATAGTGCAGCATATGCATACCTAAGAGAGTCTTTCCTAAGAGAAGTAAAAAAAATAATGAGTAACATATTTGTGCTTTTTAAAGGTATATATTCATGAACATAATTTATCTGACCTTATTTCTCTAATCTATATAAGCTTTGTTTATCTGTCAGAAGACCTCTCATCTTTTAGGGAAAATGTATTTTCTGAGAAATAAATTATTTATTTCAAAGCAGGCCAGCTACATTTTTCAGTAAAACAAACAAAATTCCCAAATTCAGAGCTTTCAAGCACACAAGGATGTTGAACTAATCACTCAGTATTATTTGTGTTCTTTTGTAAAGGTTTCAACACTGCAATTTAAATCAGCAGGCTACCTGTTCAGCATGATTTTCAGAGAGATTCCAGCTGAGCCCTGATCTATTAAAGTATATACTTTAAAAATGTTCTCATTTCTGTAGTGCAAGTGCTCAAGGATTGAATGAAAGGTGAAATCAAGGTGTGTGTGAAGGCCTATTTTTAGTTTTGCATTTCTCATAGCCAGGTTGGTTACAAATAGGATGTGTGAACTCTGGAGTAAGAATTGAAATGCAGACCACAACTGTGTAGCTCTTGAAATAGCACATGGTTAAATAGATACTGATACTTTTACTTCTGCATGAACAATGCTCTGTGGATTTCTTCAATAAATAAAAAACTCCAGGAAACTGATACTTTGAGCCTTCAATCTTCATACATCTTTGCAAGAAAAGTGCAAGAAATCCACTTCATCTTTCTGTCGCTTTTCTGTTATCAATCATGTAATTCATATCAAAGGAGTTGAAACAGAGCCTCTTATACATATATAATAGATACATGTATATACATATATAATAGATACATGTATATACATATATAATAGATACATGTATATACATATATAATAGATACATGTATATACATATACATATACATATACATATACATATACATATACATATACATATACATATACATATACATATACATATACATATACATATACATATACATATACATATACATATACATATACATATACATATACATATACATATAGCAGATAGCTCTGAAACCAGCTGCCTTGAAACACAAAGTTGTTCTTTGCAAGGAACAGCTCTAGTCTTGTCTGTGTTGAAGCTATTCCCATATAAGTAGTATTTCCTGAGTTTTCCAGTGGTTTTCCTTAAAATTGACAGGCTCGGTTGGTGTTGGGGTTTTAGGCTGTCATTGTGTTCCATTTCCGAAATATAACTGAAAGAGGCCTGTGCTTTAATCTACATGTGACTGCTGGATTTTTATGTTCCAAACACCCACTATCCCAACTGCAATATATCTAAAATATGATCTATAGCTTCCTGCAAATTTACATAGAAGTTCACAAATATTAGTAATTTTGAGGAAAGATGCTCATTTTAATACCAACAACCATTATGTGCCAAATAACTTTGTGCCTCCCTACCTGTGTACTTACATTGGCAAAAATTATTTGTATCATGCAGAATAGCAGAGCAGTGTAGAATTGTCCTTGTATGGCCTCATATCACTTTAAGTTTACTGCTTGAAGGCTGTGCATTTTGTGCATCATTAGCTTGTTCCTTGCCAGATGACGTGGTACCCACACAAATATTACCATCTGGTAACTTCTGCTTAAAGCAGCTGTTGTCAGAATATTCCAGAATTTTAATCAGTCTCTAGATTTCTAAATGCCCAAGTCAAGATACCTTAGATCTCACTGCAGACAGAAGAGCTTCTTGGATGACAGGGCTGCACTTTAGTGTGCTGATCTCCTCCAGTATTCATGCACAAAAGGGCCACGTTCCATGGATAAGTCCTTGCATCACAATTTATATGCTCTAGGATAACTTCTTGTGGGAAGGAACATCTTCCAGGTCATACTGAAAGAACTAAGGAGTACAGAATGCAAGAGAACAAGAGTTGTCAACTAAATTGTGATGGTATAAAAGCTGCTTTGGCTCTTGAGTTTTAAGGTAGGATACAACAGAAAGCATGCTGTTTATTCTGGTGTGATGCTTCTTAATGACTGTGTGTTGATAAAAACAGCTACTTTTAGATTTTGGGATATTTGGGTCAGATAAAAATAAAACACCAAAACAGCCTAAAAGGACTTAAAAGGAAAGGAATCTATACAGCTTTGCAAAGAGGAAAATCCAAAAGAACAAATATTCAATGTAGGTTTTTTTCACAGGGATTTATCTATAATTTCAGAAGGACAGTGTAATGTGAAGATACTGATCAAAGAACTAGCAAAAACAGGTCTTGCATTGCTGACATATAAAAGCTGTGGAAAGTTATCCTCCATTTCCTTGAGATGCCACAAAGTTTACTTTTTAAGACACAGGAATTAGACATTTCTGTGTAACATAGTAGCAAGGAATAGTATTGATTTTGCTATGGACAATGGATGTAATTATTTCTTTACCAACACAGATGCAGATTTTTGTCCAGTGAATTCAGTACCTTGTTTTCCAGTCGGTGAAGTTTTGTCATTGATGAAGCATGTAATTAGTATGACCCATAGTTGTAACTATAGAAAACAACTACATGTTGCTGAAAATTATGATTCCTTCTTGGAATTTTTGGAGGAGAGGAAACTGGGAGAATTATCACTATAACAGTGGGTAAAATGTAGCCCTCTACAGAAGAATTGCGTTGTGATGGGATTTCTTTGAAACAGCAGAATGTAAGTAAAATTCAGTGGGTACTTTATTTAAATGGTTAACACAAAAGAGTTCAAATATAAATTCTCCATCATCTGATTTTACTAGTTACCAAGACAAACATACAAACAAAACCCTGCCCCCCCTCCCCCCCTCCATAATCCTGTAATATTGTATTTACCCAAACCTTAAAAATTTGTGTGCAGTTGTTTTTCATATCCCCTTCTTATACTGGTCAAAATTTGTGTTCAGATTTGCCATGGCAGCCCTTACAAAAACCACCGGCTGCAAAGACTGGACTACTCTTCTAGAAGTACAGATACTAATGTTGTTCCTAGGGAATGCTTTTCAGAAGTGTTTTCCAGCGTAGACACTGGTCTATACTGAAAAATTCTGTATACAAGACCTGATTACAAAGAGACAGAAGTGTTTTACGGTGTGTCTTGTGTTCTGCAGGTTCTCAAAGTTCTCCTTTCCTGCTGAATTCTTACTAAATTTTTTCCACATTTGTGGCAGATGAAGTTGTGTGGGATTGATATCCGTCTGTCCCGTGGAGTCCAGGAAAAGGTGGAATACTTGCCTCAGCAAGGCCACAGAGTTGCATTAGGTGGTTGGTGCCTTGCGCCCTTGGCACTGTGTGTTTTCTGCTATTTGTGGTAAGCTCCCTGCTCAGTTCTGGAAGAGTGGCTGGATACTGTTTCACCTGAAACTCAGGTGATTAAAGGACTGGATCTCCTAGTTTTTAACAGTTATTGTCACTGGTTTGCTTCATGTCAGAACACAAATCAAGAGCACGCCACATTTGTTTTGTGTTAAATGGTTACACAGAAATAGCACAGGAGATTAATTTGGATGAATATGCTGAAACAGAGTATATGTGAGGACATATACTTTCTGTATTCTGTTCACTCATGTTTAATGCATATTCTTTATTTTGTATGCATATCAGTCCAGGAAAGAGAGTGGGTTTCTGAAAAGCACTTTGTTTTTTCCTTTTCTCTGGCTTCTCTGAAGGCAGAGACATGCTTGAGGCACCCACACTCTTTTATGTATATCTACTGCTGTTCATCAATCAGAGAACCACAGCCAGATCATCAAGGCACTTTGTAACCTTTGCCATGTGCAGTTGCTGGTGTATTTATTCCCCTTCCAGCATATAATTGCTCAGCCCCTACTTTATCATAGATTTAATAAGATATTTTTCTCAACAATTCAAGTGCTCTAGTTAAAGTACAATTATAGCAATTATATTAAGGAAAGTTGTGAGCTGAAAAAATGTACAAAGACTTATTTTGAAATGAGGTAATATTAGCAACAGAAATGACATGAAGCTTGGAATTTGACCAAGATAGAGCAGATTAAAGAAGACTAATTTTTGTACCATGATATTTTTTGAAGATCATAGATGTGTTGAAAGAACTGGGAGTATCACAACAATGCGGATTTGGAAAAGACAAAGGAATTAGATTGTTTTGTTCTCACACTTGACTAGATCAAGAGCAATTCCATTCAAGCAAATAATTCTGCCAATAGAAAACCAAATTAAATAGGAGAACTGGCTTAGAGAATCCTTTGAAATAGTTATGCACAAGTCAACTCTGACATTTTCTAATTACTCTCTTGAAAAAAAATCAAAACAAAGACGACTCCTCTTTGTTTATTTTTGTGCCCTAAACAACACAGCAAAGTGTGTGGATGAGAAACGTTATTTCAGTATGAATTACATATATGCATGCACTCTACTGGTACAGAAACCATGGCACTTTGTAGGGCATTCTGCTTCCTCCTACTCCTCCAGTTTAACAGATTAAACTTCAGAATAAATAGTCATCAGGAAAAATGGACCCTGCAAAGCCACGGCATTTCATCAGTACTTGGCATCCCTTAACAAAACTCTCCATAGGCAGAACATAAACATCAAGCTGTACCCCTTGAGAACCATCTGATATGATTGAATTTATGCTTGGTACACCAGCAGTGGTCTGCCTTGTGCATTAGCAACACACCATGAGAGTAGTCTGATTCTACCAAGCCTCCTTGTGCAACACTCGTATTTCTGTGAGTTTTAGAGGATGTAGGGAGATAAGACTTTTTGAATCATTTTAGACTATTGACGGATCTGCTTCCTACAACGGCTGTGACCTAACGCTTCACACTTGCAAATAGCAACTATTAAGATGTTGCCAGTTTAAAGACAGAAAATAACTGTTGTCTGCTCCCGTCACAGCCTCAAGAATTTAAACTAACTGTCTATATTCCTAAATCAATAGTTAACATTGTTTTAAAGCCAGCTCCACATACTCCCTGAACTTACATACTTGTTATCAAAACAAAATAATGTTATAGAAGAGTCTCTTTTCATAAAGCGAAGAGGCATCTATTGTCTTTGAACTGCAAGCTAGAAAAATGTAAGTCCTCTTCTCCCCCTCTCTTATATAAGCATGATAATAAGATCTTAACTGAGTGTTTCTCAAAAATGAGAGAAGAAGAAACTGCAGCTTGCTCTGCAACACTACTGATGGTACTATTTCTGGTACTAAATTTCGTTCAGTTGTAAATCTGTGTTGGCTTGAGCCCTCAGCCGCCATCTATGGATTTAATCAATGTTTGGAGCTGGATGAATAATTCAGTACGATCTATTCTCTTTCAGCTTGTGAAATCTATCTTCAGGTTTCATCTCCCTCATGTATTTTTCCAGATACTACCTGAATCCTTTGAAAACTGATCTTGTCTCCCTTTAGGATAATGGTTCAAATAACATGAGCAGTCTCTCAAGTACTGTAAGGAGTTCTGCTTAAACAGCAACAAATAAAAAATGTTGTGCAAGAGCAAACCTGCAAAATCCATCCCTGATATTTTAGTTCCTGAGTTAAATGGGTACATAGGTGATACTCTAGCATGGGCAAAGTGAATGGCACTGTTCCCATGGACTTGTAAAAGAGTCTGGTTTCAGATTAGGTCCCAGCTCCTGCATGTGAGAATGTGAAATTCAGAGTTGTGAATACAGTTCTGAAATGTGTTTTCCATGTTCAGCTCTATGAAATATCTCTTGTTGGTTTAAAGAAAGAAAATACAAAGATAACTGCAGTTGTTGAATTGTGAATATTTGTATGAATTCTTATTCAAACTCTTATATAAGTTTTATGTAGAAAAATTCAGGCTGGCATGATTGAAAGATCACATTCTTACATTAAAGGGGTCAGATTAAATTTTCTATTTTGAATGACCTGGTGTAAAATAATAACGGATGATTCATTCCGAAAGCATGGCATGACTTCATAGAGGTAATATAAACTTGGTGGAAAATGCTGAGATTTATGGGTGGGGATGGTCATTTGCAAGTTTAGAATGTCTTTGCTGGAGAAGCTGTTCTATAGCAGCCCTATGCCTGGACTAAGCAACCATCCTGCATCTGATTGCCTTTGTATTTTGGGCCTAGTTCTGCTTCTGCTAGACCTCCACTGCATTATATATTCAAGTTAATGTACTTCATGTCTTTCATTCCTCATTAGTAGAGGCCATGGTTCAGTACTCAATACAACTTATTTTTAACAGCTAAGTAATGTTTCCTTTTTTTT